>NC_064436.1:25227382-25527382 GCF_023343835.1 Lagopus muta | reverse complement strand
TCTGGTGGTTGGTGACCCTGCATATAGCAGGGGAGCTGAAACTAGGTGATCCTGATGGTCCTTTTCAACCCAGGCTAGTCTATGATTCTATTCTAAGATTCTATGATTCTAAGCACTTCTTAGTTTCTCCCATTAACTCAAAGTAAAAAATCTTTTCTGGCTCTGGCCTGTGACCAAACTACCAACGGCTTCAGAAAGTCAAAGCTTTCTTCCAATGCTCTTTATCTCACTTTTTCCTACATTTCCATCTTTCCATTGACTCAAATGGAACCCACAGCAAAGCAGGTAAGGTAAAATGCTGTTGATCAGAATATGTCTAGCTTGCAGCGCAGTAAATTGCAACTGAAGTACTTGACTGACAGTGCTGGACACCTCTCTGAAACTGCAGATGTAGCGAGCTAATGTTATAGCTACTGAAGTTCATAAAAGCAAAATGCAGTACAAAGAATTTTTGGTAGTTCAGAAAGTGTTCATTTTTAAGTCTTAGAAATGTAAAGTTTTAAAACACCCAAGAAGCGTATGAAATTATTTTTCTCTCGCCTTCAAACTGGCATTCCCAAGTTCTCTGCTGAGCAGAAAGGCATTTAAATACATGGACTGTGTTAAAAGTTAACCTCTCAAAGAGTTGGGGTTTGACAGCCATCATTGCCCTGCTGTGTTTTGATCAAAACAAAAAGAACTGGTTAAAAAAAACTATTGTAGAACAATATATAAACATGGCTTTGTTTGTTGAGACAGAATAAAAGAACTGTAAAGGGATGCAACAGAAAAGGTTTTGAGCAGAAACTGTGCGTTATTCAACAGTTTGATATAGTGGGAGTTCTCTGAACATAACTTTAGTACAAAACCATCACCATTTGCAAAACCTCTGCTTGATTATTTTCAGATAGCTTAACAACATTACAGACCAGTTCCAGAAACTTAAAAGACACACAGCTGACATTAATTTGGACAGAAGAAATGTTATTTGGAACAGATTAATATTGATATTTAAGACTGAAAAAATAAATCTACCCATAGACTCCATCTTCCTTCCAGTTTTTTGTCAAAATATATTATACAGTGTAGAAAGTAGTATTAGATTTCCACTTGCCTTGAAGGCACTATTGCCATGTTACAGTTCATAACTACCACCCTATTACATAAGGCTTTGTGCTTCGCAAGCCTAAGCAGAAACACAAAGATTGTAAATTTTTTTCCTTTTGTTGGTTGTCAATTTGAGGTGGGGATATGAAGCTCCTCCTGACTCTTGGCACTGTGATCAGAAGTCTGAGGGCAGAAGTCCTGATGTGACTGTTTCACCTGACATGAAATTAACTGCCAAGAAACTTCACTGTTACTCTCAACAAGACCCAGCAAGACTATGTCCAGATTCCCTGAACCTCAGACGTTTCTTCCAAGTAAAGATCACCGCTCCTCCCAGGGCACTTAACTAGCCTAATCTCTCTCCATCTATTGTTTTCCTGTTAGAACACACGCACCTTCTGAATGGTCAGCTCCCAGGGCAGAACTGGCATTTGTCTTTCTAGTACATTACAGTAGATTTCTTATACATCACTTCCTCTGTTCATATCTGTAGGGTAAAACTGATTTTACTGCGTACATCAACTACAGAACCACATCAGGATTTTCTTTGCATAAAGCACCCATTATGTAACTGAGCAAAGTGCTCATTAGCTGTAGCAAGCACTGTAAATGGTGGAGGTTAGCTTGCTGAAAGACTGACCTTTCTGAATATCATGCCTCCAAAATAAACGGCGCTATCTGCTGTGTTTGAAGTTCTGGTTAATTGGAACCTCTTTTTCCTACATTTTGTCAAATGCAGTAAATGTCACTGCAAATTTTAAGTGACATTAACTTGGCAGACATTTAATTTCCCAATGGCATGCAACAAACTAAACCGCTGTTGTTTGCACTATGCTTGTTAGAGCTGATCTCAAAGGCCCAATAGGTAACGAGAATTTGAGGAGCATTCATTTACACATGAGCTCCTACCCTTTGACTTCAGCAGTAGTTCAATTTATGATGATGCATCATGGAATGTTTGCAAAATGAGCTGTGTGGAACCATGCAGATAAAAGCAGTAAGTTGGAAACTTAAAATCAGTGTCAGACTCTGCTCTGATCTGATTGCTTTAGCTGACCAATGAGCCCAGGTGCAACCTAAGGACAGTTCAGGCCAAAGCCTTCCTATCGATGTGAAGCTGAGATGAACAGAAGCTGCTGTTTATCTCTTGGCTGCTCCCAAGCTCTCTGATTTGGATTCAAGTTCTCTGATTATATACAGATCTAACTCAGTTTTATACACTGTCCTTTTCTCCCCAATGCAAATTTTAGATAGAACAGAGTTGAATGATCACCTACAGGATAGTAACTCCACATCTTGATATGAAACAGGATCTTAACTCCCATCCCATACCTCACATTTTGGGCGTCTGGGAATACTAGAATATCAGATGTATTTTTCCCATTTTACAAACCTCCTGTAGTAAAAAAATTGTCTTTTACCTTCCACTAAAATTTAATCTCTTTCCATACACAATACACTTAAGACAGTGATGTAAATGAAAGTAGTAATTTTAAATAGACCCAAAGGAAAGTAAATCTCAGCAAAGATGATACCTTCATAACTAATTATTTTGTACGTAATTAGTTACTTATCACATTAGTATTTCCTTACAGTCTTGTTTCAGTTTTCCATTTAAGCCTTCTGTAATTTAATAATCACCTTTGTTTTCATTGCATACAGTTGTTTACAGAAATAAACACACCCAAACACCAAAAAATAACTTTTGGCATTATCCAATGGGTCTTTACTAATGTCATTAAGCCCTATGTATCTTTGCAACTTAGAGATCTTTGGCTGAAAAAAAAATACCAAACGTCAACAGGAAAAGATTGAACGTATTTTAAGTAAGCTTTACTGTGACCGCCTTTTCACAGTCTAAGGAGATGACAAAAAATATGACTGCGCACGCATGATGAATGTCTTCTTTTCACTGTATTTAGAGCCTGTCAAGATACTATTTTCCTTTCTTTTGGCTGCACGATACAAAAATCACCTCAGTGCTATGTTACTGCTGTGACAGCACCATGGGGGTGGGGGACACTGTTTCACAAAGGCTAAACAGCAAAGGCCACTGTAGCAAAAAGAAAGAACACGGCTCCTTGACTCTTGACTATGACTCATAACTACTTCTGCTGACCACAAGAAAACCCTTTCGCCACCTATCATCTTGATCTTAGCACTTTGCAGCTAGTGCCATAAAGCTATGGGCTGTTATCAGCTGTGCATTCGATTCCACCACTTCAGAAGCAGTCTTACTATGGATGGAGTATGTGAATCAAAGCCACCAGAATTTTTCTTCGCTGCCCCTGCTGTTACCACACCTTCCTTCTCCAGTGCAAAGTCATCTGTATATATCAATGCAGACAGCTTGTATAAGGACCCTCGGCCATCAAAACATCTGTCCCCTTGATATATAAAAAGAATTGAAATAGATATGTGGCAGAAAAGCCCTAATTTTTAGAAAGTGATGGGATCCATTACAGCAAGTAAAGATTGTGACAAAATTTTAGTATGGCAATCACTTGCTCTGCATCATTCCCACCATTGTGTACTCACAGAGAACAGTGAATTGCCCCTAGTGTAATGAGGATTCAGCTTTTACCTTAGCAAAATTAGAAATGTGTTTCCCCTTTGGTTGGTTATTCTGTCATTTCTTCCTTTAACTCTTATGTTCATCCTCTTCTGCAGTGCCCAGCTCCCCAGATTGGTGGAATCTCATGCAGAACCACTGATAGTAGACACAAGTGTAAGCCAAAGCAGATGCAACACAATAAACAGAAGTGAGCTATTTCTTTTACTGCTGCATTTGTAGCTGCATACAAAGTATACACTCAGCCATCTGAGTTTTAGTGTTATTCCTGCTCCCAAACTTGAGCTGCCAAGTGGGGAAGGCACCCTCTCCTAACCAGAGGCTGCCTTATTTCTCCTTAGCCTTGTATCAGGAGTAGAGATCAATTCTATTTCCTGCAGCACATTAGAAGCTCCAAGCAAATGCTAATTCTTAATATACACTGCTCCCAGCACTGATGCATAGCTCTGCTGCAGTAAAGAGTCTTCTGAAATGACATGATCATATTCAGGAGGAGACTGTCCCCTCCTTCCTTCATGCTTTGATCAGTCCTAAAACTGTTTTTGACAGATCTCCTCCCCCTTCCTATTCACACTCCTTCCTCCACCTCCTCTTCCAGAGCAAGGCTGTGTGTTTAAGCATTCAATTCCTATAGGAGCTCTCTGGAGTTGAGCATCTTTATTACTCTAAGAAGATAAAAAGCAGAAAGCAAAGCAAAGGGAGAATGGGAAGGTACTTAAAAATCCTTTCTGCAAGGTCAGACAGTAATACACTGTGAAGCTATTAACAAAAAAAAAAAAAAAAACACCACCTTAAATTCTTAAATTTAATGTGTCCCTTGAGCAAAATCATATACTCTGTCTCCTTTCCTCCATCTGTCCCTTCATCTCTGCCCTGATTCCTGTCCTGATGGGACAGACCTACCGAGGCAGGTCTGACAAAGCCTTGTCAACCAGAAGTGCTACTGGGTTATTTGGAAGGAATTTGAAGTACATTTCAGTAATTCTCTGTGTTTCATTCATTCCATCTCAACCTGGATTCCATTTTCACAATCATTCAAATGTGTGCCCAAGTTCAGTTCTAACAGCATTTTTACCTTGCAGAACTACACTCATGCTTTAGCAGCAGCCTCTTGACAATCCACTTCTGTCAATTGAAGACCAGTTTGCATTCATTGCATCCTTCCTCCTGGGAACTTCTTAAGTTCTAGGTGCTTTACAGCTTGCATTCTTCCTTCAAGGAAAAAAAAGGATCCTGCCACAGTACCGCAAAGGTGCTGCTCCCACTTCTGGACACCACTTCACTTGCAGTGACCTTCAGCATCTGTGTACCATGAGTGATACTTTTCAACTCCCAGTAGATGTCTACTGCCATACTCTTTCATCCCAGCTTAGCAACATGCACTGGAACTATTCTAATGTACACAGTGCCCTCAGTTCATCTCCTTTACACACTTATGCTGCCCAGAAGCATGCACAGCTCACCCCTTCTACACACAGCCACCACCACCATTCCCAAAACAAGCTTATCTTACCCACATTTTGCTTTGTTCTTTTTCCTAGCCTATGTAATAGAAACCTACCAGCACCTGGATTCTCAACATAAGGATGTCTCCTTTGCTTGATAACGACAAAGATTCTCATTTTCACCTTGAAGTTTGCAACAGTCTCATGGGTCACAGTATATACTACCAGCAGCTCACTGCTATGGCAGGCTTATTCTCCAGTTTCTGAGCAATGGCCTTATGAACAAAATCCTGTTCATTTATAGCCCTAATGTTTACTCGGACACTGAAGCTGTCTCTTCATTCTGCCTCAGGCCTTGATCAGGCCAACCCTAACCAGAAGGGAGAGCTCTCTAAAGCTAATAGGAGACAGTGCAGGCTTTCATAAGGCTAAATGAATTTTTCTCTAATGAGAGTTTTCCTTCCAGCTCTTTGAATAAGCATAGTGGCCAGAACAGCGAAAGTGACAGAAATGTTCAGTGTGCATCTTAGTTTCAGTCTGTGTAGCCAGGCACAATAACCATGGCTGATTGAATATGTGAAGATGCATTCCATTATGTGAATAAGAGGAAACCCCGAATAGGCAGTCATAACTCTGCATCATGGGGTTGATGACTTTTCACTGCACTTAACCCCTGGAAAACTCTATGTAGAGTCTACAGAGTGCTGCGGCCACAACTCATGTCTTCAATGTGTTTTTTTCTGAGAAAAAAAAAAAGGGGAAGGGGAAGAAAATATTAACAGGATAGAATTGCACTGATTTCCACTGCAAGCGGCAGCAAGGAAAGGAAGAGAAAGGAAAGGAAGAGAAAGGATAAGTCGAGAGTAATGAAAATATCAATGTGATTGTAGAAAGACCAAACAAAATGCTTGGTGAATGCTGAAATAATTACCACATTACCGTATAACTAACATTAAAGATATTTGGAGCTAGTATAAAGGGCAGTGGGAGAAGAGTTCATACTGTGAGTTTTCCAAGATGAGCAGGCAAGGTGTTTTTTGGTTTTTTTTGCATTAGAAGAAATCACAAAAGTGCTTTTCTGTAAAGAGAAGGAGTAGATGCTTAGTATTCTTTATTGCTCTCAGAATTCCATTTATATATCCTAGTGTCATGACAGATAGATCATTTTACATTCCTTTTGAGAAAAGACAATTAGTACTATATACAGAATACCTAGCTGCCTCTTTTTAAAATAGCCATGATCTTAAATTCACAGTAGTAGCATCTTAAGCATGCCAGAGGAATAATCCTTCCAGCCAGCATACCTGGAAACAAATGCACTGAACACACTTGTTTCTAATACTTCCATTAACAACATAATGTTTGCATTACATTGTTAATGGAAGTATTGGTATATCTTTATATGGTGTATGTTTGGAACTCTGATGTGATGTTAACAAACCTAAGGTAAAGTATCTGTAGACATCCTACTCCAAACACTGCTCTTCTGTTGACAGAAGTGGATTCTCAAGAGGCTGCTGCTAAACACCAGTGTTGTTCTGCAAGGTAAAAAATGCTGTTAGAACTGAACTTGAACACACATTCAATTGAATGTGTTTCTACATAAACTTGGTCCAAATCTTCATTTTCCTCATCCTGACGCTGCATGTTTCTTTGTTTCTACACTGCAGCCACATCTGCAGGTCTGAGTGCTGAGATCTCTAAAAGGTGCACAATTTCTGTATTTTGTTTTCTTTCAACCATCTATAGATGAAGGGTTAGTATAGACACTCTGCACATTTAAAAATGGACTTGACTATAACATTTGGTTGCCTTTGGGCTGTCAGCTAGTATGGCTTTTTAAGTCATCCACTGCTGTATGTTAAACATAATTGAAAAAATTATTTTAGAGAGATTACAATGCTCCAGTGAGATTTCTTTCAGTTGACAAACAGTATCTGCAACAGATTCCATTCTGCCCAAGATTTGGTGCTGTAGATACTGCCCTGAACACATCTGAAATGAATTTCCACAGCGGTAGACAATTTGACTTGTCTTTCTTTTCTCCAACAAGGGCACCTCACAGAAGGAAGACTTCTGTCCACAGCCAGCTCTTCAGTCTTTCCTACAGCTAGTTCACATATATAGAAAATATCCATTAGCTATTTCTTCCTCTGAGAGAACAGTCACCTCATGCTTTCCTGAAATTATCATGCAGATTGCTTACAGAGTGACTAATATGATTTTCCTTATTTAGAAGTCAACAGATGTTTAATATTGCATGTTCTGTTTAGCCTGATTTATGTCATGCTTGAGGTGTCAAAGCTGAGAGGCTGGCCACGGAAACAGCTGATGCTACTGAACCTTGCCCAGGACTGCTGCAGTTACATTGCTGGACACCGAACAGTCAGACCACAAGAAACTAGTGGCATTAACAGTTTCAGCTAAGGGCTTCAGGAGATCTTATGGGAACCAAGGTAACGTGGCAGGACTGAAATCCCAAGCTTCATCTCACTTGTATGAAATACTACCTGGAGTAGCATCTAGCATGTGAAGATAAAACAGAAAAAAATATTGAGGCAAAGTTTACTCAGTCTTCTTCTAATGCCTTAACTGGATAATATCACATCTCCCAGACAAAAGAACTGTTTCATTGCCCTTCATTTTCAGTCTATCCCTCTGCTCAGATACCACTGTAACAGAAACCTAACTCAAACAAAAAGCCTGTCTGTACCATCTCAACCTTTCCTGGCACCTGGCACTTAGGAACAGTTTATCATCTGCTTAGGATTAGCCAGTGGAGTCCCTCCTCTCACCACAACCATGTTTTCCCTGTCGTGTTTTCCAGAACAGCTTATGAACATGATGAGTCACACCAGAATGGGACCCAACTGCACTACAACCTCATAGACCGAATTCCTGGCATACTACTGGCTAAGGGCTCCTCTGTCTTCCTGTCCCTTAAAGAATAACAAAAATTATTTACGGTCTCTCTGGGCTATTTGGTTTAAGCCTCTCCAGCTCAAGTATGACACTTTCTGGGACACTATTATGTTTCTTACAGCTCTCTGACTAGCAATCACATCTGTACCTGACTGTCAGGGGACACTCTTGGCTGAGCCAGCCACCTTGGTCGATTGCTGAGAGCTCTGAAATTTCTCAATTGAAACATTTGAAAGTTAATGAACCCTTCTAATACAAAGCTCCCACAGCTCAAGAGTTCTTTTATGAGCCTGACAAATGGCAGATGCAATAGGAAAACCTCACTGCAGACAGGCCTCTCTTTAAAAAAGATTTCACGACAGAAGGTTGGATTCTCAGCCTCTGCAGAGGAAACAGCAGCTAAGTAATTGCAGAGTTCTGTCATAGAACAGTCAAGGCCACAACAAGTGACTGTAGCAATATAGAATCATAAAGGTTGGAAAAGACCTCTAAGATTACCAAGTCATCCCTACCATGCCCACTGACCACATCCCTCAGTGACATATCCCTGCAATTCTTGAACACTGCCAGGGATGGTAACTTCACCACCTCCTATTGCACTCTTGTGATCTAGAAAGTCTGGGTACTGTATTCCCTCTGTAGTTCTATTCCCAATATACCTATAACTTTAAGCTGTTTGCCCGTCCAGTGGTTTTTGTAGGCACTGCAACCCATCAGTATCCCAGCAAAATGCTTCTCATACAAAAAGTGCTAAGAATTTTTACAGATATTTAATAGGTCCTTCAGCAGAAGGCAGCACAATGGAAATCCAATGTCTCACTCCAAACAGTACAACCTGCTTCTGCATTCTGCTCTTTTTAATAAAACCACTGTTATGCAGTGCTGTGGTCCTTACTGAAATAACACTGCTCTGTCCAAGGACAGCACAGCACTGAGCTCTACAGCAGGATCATTCCAGTGCAGAAGAGAGGGACCAGCCCTTTGTCTTTTGGTTTGTGGGGTTTTTTTTTATTTTTTTCCCTTTCCAACTGCTAAGCCTGCAACTGGCATTGGGAATGGGGAGAGGGGGAGGGGAGGAGAATCTGGTGAACAGCTGGGGCCCATCACTTTTCATTGCAGGTCTTGGAGAGATGTGGTTGACAGAGTGATGCACAGAGGCTGTCCCAGTTAATGACTTCACCATTCTCCATCATTATCCCCATCATTAGGAAATTAGGAGGACAGAAGGTATTTACTGTAAACCTGCCACCTCCCAAGGAGAGATAAATAGAAACTGATAAATGGGATCTTCTGGTGCTGTTCGTCTATTAACCTTCTGCTTCCCAGTTTAGGCATATGCATGCTATCCTGCCATTAATATCCAGTAATTGGCATAGCAGTGGGCAACACAATCCTACCTTTAGCACATGAACATCTCCTGCACTGTGTGCAAGAGCAGAACTATACTGACAGCAAAGCTTTGCTGAGCAGGCTAGTGGAGAGATCCTTAGCAACTGCTGACACTGCGGCTCTGAGATCAGAACCACCACTCAGTCACACCTGGTGAGTTGTTAGCAAGAGGCTTAGGTATAGGACAGAATGGGAGAGAGGACCTTGTGTGCATGGGCTTCCTCCACAGAAGCAACAAAACAGCCAGAAGATGCATTCACACCTAGGACTGAGCTGCTGTCCGTTTTGTCAGCCTACCTCTACCCATGGCTCAAAACACCTCCTGGGAAGAGAGTTCTACTTGGTCACAATCTCTGAACACGAAGGAAAGAAGGATTTTCCTCATCAACTTGAAGTGCTATGTTCTGGAAACTTAAAGCAGAATTTAAAAACTGACTTTGCTACTCAGAAAGTATTGAACCCTTCAACTTGTTTGGCAGACACTGTTGGCAGAGCTGCCTCAATGGAGCTCTTTGCATACACTAGCTTGCTTTAGCTCTTTCCAAGATGCAAAGTCCTGAGTGTTCAGTGACCTAACCCTGGGAAGCTGAAGCAAATTCTTATTGAGGCTAACCAGAATTTTTTCCTGATCCAGCCCCCTTGTCCCACAGTCGCAAAGAGAAAGCCTCCTTTCAATTCAAACAAGTAATCTCTCAAATAGTTTCCTGTACCTACAGTGTCACAATTTACCAAAACCTCACCTCAATGCTACCTTCAGATTTGAGGCCAGGCTGGACCAGGTTCTCAGCACCCTGATCTAGGTGGTGTTTGTGTTCATTGCAGGGTGACTGGACTAGATGACCTTTGAAAGTCCCCTCCAACTCAAATAGTTCTATGGTTCTATGATTCACATTATTAATTGCTTATACCACCTCTGGGCATTTTCCTTTCAATCATCATTGTAGTTGCTTTCAACTCACATGACTAAAACTCAACAAGTAAGATAATAGCTGCATTTCTGATGAAGTTAAGCCACAAGTTTCCATCAACTCTAATGTACGTTTTAAAAGACTCCCATATCATTGTGGGAGAAGAAAAATATCTAACTTTTTTTCTCAAGTTGAGGAAAAGTGCAGGGCCTGTTTTTGCATTCATTAAGCTAACAAGTAAGGCATCAGCTCTCAACTGGATGGATACCTCCATTCTCCTTGTTCGCAAGCATTTCTCTCTTCTAAGCTTTGGCAGGATCTGCAGATGCAAACAACCATCCAGGTAACACTTTTTAGGTTTTTACAGTGAGCAAGCCTTCTTACCTGAAAAAGGAAAAGCAGAACTTTTGAAAATACTGAAATTCTAGGGCCTCAAAAAAGTTCAGTATCATGTTTCTTCAAGTTACTCAAAAGACACATTGCTAAATAGGAGCTGAGGGCAAGAATTAGAATCACGTGGCTTCCTGAGTAAACTACCATGCAACATAAGGCCTGGTGAAATACAGATAAAGCATTGGTTTAGGGAAGAAAATTGCACAGAAACAGCCTGTACACAAACGCACCTTATGTATCACCATTGCACTGAAACTTCACTCAGAGTTCATATCTCCAAGCTTCGAGTGATATACAGGACCATTTTTTGTTAACTTTGGTGTTGGAAAGCGTTTGTTTTCCAGTAAATATCTTCAATCCAGCCAGGCATGACAATTCAGTCTTGTTTCATCATCTTTCCCCTTTCATGTACAACAGAGTGAAGTTCTGTCTCCAATAGTAAAACCCACACTACTGCTTTACATTTTAAGATTTTGCACATGCATCAGCTTTAACAGCACTAGTAGAAAAGTTACATGATTCCAGTCTGAGCCCACTTCATGTGGGGCATCATTCAGCACAATATCCCAAACCCACTCTTCCAAAACCAACCTGAACTGCTTGCTCAGCTCTGCGATGATTCAGCCCATGGTTCAGCACCAGAAGTCCATGGCAGGCTGATGCCTCTCATTTGATACAGCCTCACTACTTTTTACCATGGCCCACCAATACACAGCAAGCACCTGCTGGTCTGCAGGTAGGATCTGTGCTGCTCCTTCTTGATGGCTGGACTTGATGATCTTACTGGTCTTTTCTAACCTTAATGACTCTATGATTCTACATGCACCATCGTGCACATATTAATTCAGTGTGGGAGGCTAATAAAAACATGACTGTGAAAGCGAGTTCTAACGGTAACACGAGTATTAATTTCCATCTGTCTGAGCAACTGCCAGTGTCCATCAATTACAGCAATAGCCAACTAACAGTTGCAGCTGCAAAAATAAAATAAATAAATAAATAAAAAAAAGCAGAATTAACATTTCAAGTTACTGTCATTCACCTGAATATTTTACAGTTGTAATTAGCAAGCTGGAGAAGCTGTCAACAATCAACATCAGCCAATCTGTCTGCACCAGGAACTGGACTGCCTGCCAGAAATCATCTTCGACAGCTTTTTTTTCTCCCCTTGCTTCCCCCCATTAAAATTTTTACTTCAAATCTCCCTAATGCTCTCATCTTCTTCACCACCAGTCACTAGAATTGAATGTGTCAAAACAAAGAGAGACAGAGTGACTGACACTTACAGAGTCATAATTATTTCCATTCTACCAACCTCAGCACAAAAATGTGCTACTGTCTTCTCTTTTCCCCAGCTCCGTTTTTCCGAACAATAATCTGCCCCATCACAAAATTTGAACCTCAGCTCACTCCAAAATGTTTCTCACTTACAGTTACAAGGGTGGAAATGAAAAGAAACATTCCTACTCATTGACAAGTATATGCAAACTGTTTCTCATTCCTTAGCTTAAGACCTCACTGGACTCCAAAATCCCCACCTGCTCTGTTCACTTTGGACAGCAGATTCCAAGGCAGCACTCTCAGTGCTCTTCCTTTTTCTGTTGTAGTGCAACAAAGCATGGGTAGCTGTAAATGACTTGGGATAACTTGCTCTCACAGGAGCACTACCTCATGTAATTAACTATTAATTGAAGTCGTTTTACATGGCTGAGCTCTTCTTCCCTACTGGAGTAGTGCTGAGGTCATCTCCAACATCCTGACCAGAGATCCTAGCATGCAGTGCAGTAGTGGATAGCATTTAAAACAAAACACTGCCTCAAAAGGAATGTTCGATCTGCACACATACTTCACCATCTAACCTCTGTTTAATGGATTAATTAAAGTGCCAGTTGAGCAACCAGACAAGGGGTATGGGCACAATAGATAAATAAGAATGCTCTCAACAGCTTTTACATACATAAAAAGCCATGAGTGAGTGTTGGTTTCTTCAGGGACCACTGCAGTAGGGATTTCATATATGTTTTCACATCAAGATTCACAAACCTACTGGAGTTAATTTAGGATTTATGAACTGCAGAGAAACCACTTGAGCACTGAAAAATAACAGTGAGGGAAAAGTCCTCATGAAAACTAAAGACCTGAAGAGCAAGCTTAGAGGATGAACTTCTTTCACACAGATCTTTCCCTCTTATGCCAAAGCACAAAAGAAAAGTGGCAATAAAATGAAAAGCTACTACAGCACAAAACAGAGGGACTTCAAGCCTCTTTGTATGATTAAAGACATTATACAACATCAGACAAAGCTAACCTACTTTGCACTAGGCACAAAACATAAATCACTCACACATGCTGACTTCACTCTCCTCCTTACAGGAGTGTGGGTAAAAACCATCAGGAGCCAGCAAGGCTTCTTCTCCATAACGAAGTAGAAACAATATACAAAACATATTGGCTTGTGTTTTAAGGAAATAATGCTGATTAAAGAACACGTAGAACACACTCTCACCAAAATCAAACATGAAAGCGCTTGGCTTTGTTGACCCTCATTCAGTTCACATGAGCCCACTTCTCAAGCTTATCCAGGTTCCTCTGGTTGGCACCCCTTTCTCCTATCATACCAACTGCACCACTCAGGTTGCTGTTGTCTGCAAACTTGCTGGGAGTGCACTCAATCCCATCATCTGTGCTGTTGATAAAGGGGTAAGAGACTACTGATCCTAAGACTGTGGGACACTGCTCAAAACCAGCCTCCACCTCGACATAGAGCTATTGACAATAACCTTCTAGCTGCTGCCACCTAACCAATTCCTTATCCACCAAATAGCCCAGCCTTCAAATCCATATCTCTTCCATTTAGAGATAAGGATGTGGTGCGGATTAAATTAAAGGCCTTGCATAACTCCAGGTAGATGACATCTGTTGCCCTTCCTTTGTTCTCCAAAGCCATCACTCCACCATAAAGGACTGCATTTCATGTAGCATCTGGCTCTCCCCACAGAAAGAGCCTAAGGTGCCAGGGTTAGGACCAGGCTTAGCTAGGAGCCTCAGCCAAATGTGATTCAGGTGGGAGGGGAAAAGATGTAATGAGAGAAAATTGCAGTAACCACTTCCAAAACAAAATATGACCACAGCCCCACAGCCCAGCCCGGATCTGCCTGAGTTGTTCAGGGGGCTCTGGCACACAGGAACAGAACACTATCAAGAGTTTGTGTGGCTCCAAAACTTTTCAGAGGAGCAGATGAAGGAGGTCAAAATGTGACTCGGCTGGCCAGGCTCTGCTGTGCAAGCCAAGCTGTCGGATTGACTGCAGGGCAGCTGAGCCATCTTGTCTTTCTGGCAGGCAGGAGGCATTTCCAGGTTTGATGGAAAATGCAGAGACAGACGTGTGTGAGTAGCAGAGGGCTGACTGGAGGAATCAAGGGGAAAGGATGGGTAAGAAAACACTGGGTGCTGTGCTAAGGGGTTAGAAGAAATGTCATAATTCCTTTAGAGGTTTCTAATTGACACCCTATTTGAAAATTGAGAAAAAGAAGTGTGCAGTGGTGTTTTTAAAGCATACTGATCCAGAGCCTACTCCCTGCAATTCCTTACTTCTGTCAGATTGTCTCAGTTTTTCGATATTTATCTCTCCCATCAACTGTTTTCTCTGTGCAAAGCCTGAGTGACAAGATACAGGCTATCCTTCACTGGCACAAGAGTGTTGTACACTGTCACAAACAGAATACTTCTGCAAACCCACTGATGCAGTGAGTATGTGAACTCACCTCTTCTATCTAATGCGTATTCCATCCTGTTCAGGGATACGGTATTAATTTAGATTTTAAACAAACAAAAAAAACCACACTTGTGGAAATGCTATTCAGTGTTTAACAGACCATAGGGAAATTCATTCAAAATACTTAACAGCATCATTTAAACTTTATTAAAAAATTACTCACTATCTGATGGGAGAATGTTGTCTGTTAAATTCCTGCGCACTCTTTGTTAATTATAGCAAATCCTAATGTAAGATGTTTGCATATAAGTTAATTTTCAGGAGGGTATTGTTCTTTTTTGCCCCCTGAAAATTACCTAGGATTTTTCTAGAGTGACAGAAATAGGATCATGAATTCCATCTATTAAAACAGGAGGATTAGGATCCAGATTTGAGCAGTAATATAATATGACGCAGTTTCATCTGTGCAGTAAAGGCATTCAAATGCCTACAGTCTCATGTTTTCAAATTAGAGAAAACTAGACTCAAAGATGACCTTCACTGCTAAGGAGGAGTTCCTAACTCTATCCAGTAGGGCAGGAATTGTTTGGCTGGAAAAAAATATATATTCAGTACAGAATTCTGGGAGAAATTGTAGGTTTTTCTTTTTGAACAGCTCGATTTTTACCTTTTAAACAAAGGAGGTTTAACCAGACCTTTCATCTTGTTCTTCATCCGATTGCAAAAATCAGAGGGCATTGTGAAGAGGTCTGTATATAGCAGCATACAGGCTCACTGTCACCATTCAGCAGTCCTTGCTTGCTCACATCAGTTTTTCCTATGCTTGGCTCCAGTGCCTTTGGAGGAGCTCTGTGTTTATCTGCAAAGAAATAATTGTTCTCAGCATTAAGACCTCTTTCTCTCCAGCTTGAAGTTTACATCTAACTCTCATTTATTTGCAGTTCCTGTAGTCTTTGTACTTTACTTCCAAGAGAAAGGACAAGAGCAAATGCAGACCAAACATTTATAGAATACCTGGAAAAGACAATCGACTGACAGGAAAGCGATTTGATTGTTTGGGAGTACAAGACAACACAAAGCTAAAGAGAAAGATAACAGAATCCATTGCTTTTCAGTAAATCACTACATTCCTAGACTAAAAACTAAGAAAACGTAGTTCTAAAGCAAAAAAAGGAGTTCTCCAAGAGGGTTTGAATAATGCAATATGAGACAACCAACTCTTTGGTTCTGTACAGATAAGAATAGCAAGCTGAGAGCTATTGCTTTCCATAGAAGCATTTCCAAGAACCATTTTATGGATACTCAGATTTTTCCACGCCCAAGCAAACTATCAGGCATTTATCATCTTCTTCAGTGTAATTAAACTCTTTGCAGGCAAAGTGGACAAAAGAGCAATGTATAAAAGAGCAATCCTTGGGAAGAGGATCTGACTCGTAGACACTCTTTCCTGCACAGCAGCTGGGGTTTAATTGCTTTATTGGAAAGTGAACATATAAACTAGAGAGAGATCAGATTTCTGATCAAGCATTCAAAATTAATGTGAATAGGATAATAATAAATTTCACATGAAGGATAAAGCAGTGCCAAGCCATTTAAAAGAAAAAAAGAAAAGTAGTATGGAAACTGAACAAGAAAACACGGCTAAACAACACTCTTCTGTCTTGAACATAGTTTCAAGCCATGTTGCTCATTTTAGTTCCTGACCTTCTAACAGGAGCACTTGTCCCTTACTTTTACTGTTGAATATTATCTCTAGAGGGAATAAAAAATTATGAAATTCAAGTGATGGAAAAAAATATTTATGACCCAGCAGAGTATTGCTTGAAAGTTTCCTGCCTGAATCATGAGATCTGTTTCTAGCATTCTTCATCAGGACTGTGGCAGATTGAGACGCACGCACGTCATTTAGAGATTCCAAGATAGCAAGATAGAAAAGGGTTTATGGATGTAACACAACTGGCCATCTAGTGGGAAAGAGCGAAAACGACTAGATGAGTTCAGCATTTCTCCCCCCTTTTTAAATTCTCCACCACAGTCCACTTAGGTAATTTGCCCAAGGTCACATTTTCTGCCCCTGACCAATTTCCCCCTCGAAGAGGAAAATACACAGTTCCTTCCATCACTTTCAGCCCATCCTACAACTGATTGACCCTGAGTTAGAACACATACCCAAACCTCAATATCTTCCTCCTAATACTAAAAAGGAAGACCATTGAAAACCAATCTCACATTATTTTGACTTCTTTATCATCACACAAGGAGACAGAGGAGAGGGATGAGTTCAGCTACTATCAAATCATCCTGGAACATTTTACAATCCAGAGGGGGTAGGAAGGAAAGCAAATATGCACTGTTACTGCCAGCTGTGCTTATCAGTGCTAAGCCCCCCAGTGGAAAGGGTACGTGTCATCAAAGCTGCAGCTATTTGAGAAAAATTACATTACTTGCCTGATATTTGTGATGGCACCTCTGGTCTAAAATCATTTAAATGCTTCTCACAGAAATAATGGGGAACAGAGCCATAAGAAATGTTATTTGAAAAATCAACGTTATCAGCAAACTGTGAAATGCTGAGGGCCGGGGCTGTTTAGCAGTACAAAGTCGTGTCAATGTTTCTTATGTTTCTCCTACAGTAACTGCAGACCTCAGCTGCACACTGATGCCAACAACAGGTAATAATAGAATTTGTGATATTCACCTCCATTTGTTTCCAGAGTTTCTGTACCTGCCAGGCCAAGTCAGTGCGTACTGTAACAGTAGGAGGAGGCTATTGAGGCTTGGGTACATGTTCAAGCTCCTGTTCAGCCAGTCAGGTGGTAATTTATGGAGTAGAGAGGAATTTATTCCAGGGAAGTGCTCACATTAAAACATCTGTGAACTGATGCCCCAGTCTCCTGTATTTATAATGCTTTGCACCAAGTTGGTACCCAAGGACACTATTCTGGCATGCCATCTCTTGCAGAGAGTGGCACTGGGAAGCTTAAACACACTTTCCATCAGGATTGACAGGGAAAATGAGGGGAAGTACATTTAGCAGCATTAAAAGGAAATCGTCAGACATAGAGACCTCAGCCTGAAAAGGGAACAGTAAGCATAGCATTCTCTGTCCTACCTACCATTGCAGTGATCCCCCACACAGTAAGGACAATCCACTCACTTCCCCATCTGAGCTTCATCATCTGTTGCTGAAGCTGTTAGGAAGTGTTCCAAAGATGACAATAGTTTAGCCAAGATGACAGGAGTCACACAAAAAAATACCGTTTTCTTCAGTATCACTTCCCATTTCTACCACTTTTTAAATTTTGAAAAAGGAGGGAGAAGAAAGCAAATAAAATCATTTCAACATCAAGATGAAGCTCAAAGTTACTGCGATCCCAAACAAAAGTTCTGCACAATGTATTTTTGGGAATCAGGGTCCACAGACCTGGCAATAACTCCTGGCATTCTCTAAACACCCTCTTTGTCTGTCAGAATGACTAATGAGTTCCAAAACATCAGATGCCCAAAGGACAGCGGTCCAGATGAGCAAGATATTTGCATTCACTCTGACACCACATGCAACTAGCAGAAGTTTCACAGAAGTGTCACAGACAGCAGTGATTTCAGGATAATTCATTAAGAACTTTGCCTTATTAAGCATACTTCAATCCCCATAGAATTGCAGATTTTTCCATGCTCAAGCAAACCGTAGCATTTCTTTTCAGTGGGACAGTCACTCTTCCACAGCTGTAAATTAATTCTTGCAGGGAAGAAGAGAGAGGCCTAGCAAAAGGAGCACTGTTTGGAATGATGAGCTCTCCTTGCTGCCTCACATTTATTTTCTGCAAAAAAAAAAAAAAAACATCTGATGTGGCAGCTTGTTTAAAACTTGTTTATTGGGAAGAGGTCATAAGCTGCACACTACTCATAGTAGGCCAGGCATCCGATTAAAGGCTGAGTAAACTGAAATGTTGCACATGAATCTCTGAGACAGAAGCTTGATGAGGAGACAGAGCTTGTCTTAGAGAAACGTTGCTGGCTTCTCAGCATCGCAGGCAGCCAGCAGGCTGCACTACTGGTAAAAGGAAGATTAAATAACTCTGGTTGTATACGTTCACAAATATTATTTTTCTGTACTGCAGGACAGGCATTTGCTAGAAGGAAGCCCTTCTTTAAAAGGCATGTTAAGAAATTATGCCAGCCTTGAAGAATTGATGTCAAAAGAGACAGAAGAAATAGGAACATTTGAAAGCATCTGATAAACAAAGCAGAGGAAAGATCAGCTGCTTATCCCAGGGTGTTATACCACCTCAGTGGGAAATGAGAGCTGATTTCACACCTCCCAGGACCCAGCCCACTGACCTAATCCGCAGGTTTTCCTTCCGTCTTCTGTGCCTTTTGCTTTACGTGGGGAAAAACAAAGAGATATTAGGACTTTTCAACGTGTCGTTGCAGTTGCTATTCCACATTCCTGTCAGATCTGATATTTTGAGAAACTAATAGGTTGTTTTCGTTATTTTTTAACCAGAGCTGTAAAGATTCCAAAGATTCAAAGACAGGTAGCAATATGCTTCCCTTCCTCCTCCTCCTCTTACCTTCTACTTCCAACTTCAGCATGAAACTAGTACCGAGAGCAGACAGAAAACAAGAAGTGGGTATCTCCTGTAGTGCCAGAGGTTTCCTCCTGTCATCCCCATAAAATCTCCTGGTCAAGAGATGCAGTCATGCAAGGCAGACCTACACTATTACTCAGCAATTGGGATGAAATGAACAAAATCAATTAGTGCCCTCATTGTAATTGCTTGCTGAATGTTTCCAAACTTTATAAGAGTAAGAAGATGCTTAGGAAACAGACTGGGGAGAACCAAAATAAATGACAAAAATTCAAACTTTTCTGATGAGAAAGAAGCTTCACTGGAGAAAAAAAAAAAAGAAAAAAATAAGAGAACAGGATTAATTTCTCAAGAATGATTTTCTGATCCACAGCTGTATAGAGAAAGAATGGGCAGATTTATCAAGGGCCAGAGTCGGATCCCAGCTCCATCTCAGGCCCAGGAGCTCTGCTGCACTGCACAAGATCCTACAGCTCACAGACATTCTGAGTTTTTTTAGGACAGTTCCCTTCACAGCAGCTGGATTCAACACTGTAATACTGGAGTAATTATGGAATCAGCAAAGATCTTACCGGAGCTTGGACCTGTCATTACTCAAGCCTCTCTCACCCTTGCAAGAAGCCCAAGTAAGACAGTGATTCACACTGTATGTTTTGCACACAGCCTTCAGAACAGTGGGTCTGAAATTTTTAAAAAAAGAAGCCTTATAGCAAAAGACAAAACTTTCTCTCTCAAAAAAAAAAAAAAAAAAAAAAAGAAAGAAAGAAAAAGAGGATTTAGAAATGCTGTGAACGCTGTGATTCCCAATCCCTTTTTCCTACTGTTTGTTAAATACACAACTGGGATTATTTTTTTTTTCCCTGGTTAGGACGTTTCTCTCTCATAGATTCTCACCCTCTCCCTGCCTTTTCATTCTACTCCCTAGCAAAATGTCAGAGGAAGGGAAAAGTGACAAGCTTGTAAGAAAATGAATACCTCATTCTGTTTGAATATTACATTAACCCCCAAGCTCCACTGCTCCATTTGTCAGCTTTTGCAGAGCTCTCTGTCTTGGCAGCACCCCTGACCCGGATGGGCTGATTAGCAGTGATCAATGTGCACATTTGCGGCGGAGCTCTTTGCACACTGCCAGACCCTCGGCCTTCAGTCGCTCATGCAGATAATAACGGCACTTCGAGGCACTTGCCCATAACTCCAAGCTTCATTAAACAGGGGGGGATGTCACCGAAAGTCCCTTAAACTGTCTTTTCGCTTCTCTGCGAGGGAAAAAATTGACAGTGTTGAGGAATGGGATTTGGAATACAAATAATATGATGGCTTGGGTATTGCACGGAGCGGTTGCAGTTGGGCTGTGCCTGCGTGCAGAGTCTCATTGCTTAGCGAGGGTGGGAGGGGAGCAGGCTGTGCATCGCCTGCACAGAAACACGCCTCAGGTCACGAACGGCTTCAAAAGGAATGGCTTCCCAAGCCCTTCAGCCAGCTCTGCAGTGCCACAGGTGGGAAACACCACCGCCGCTGTTTGCTCAGCTGCTCCTGAGGGCTGCCAAGTGCCCCTAAATGTACAGATTAGAATTCAGGTCTGCCACCACTCCCTTCCCCTCCCCCATCTCCTCCCCCACCAGAAATCATCAGCATGAGCTCTGGGAGGAATCAGAAAGATGCTGAGACACCCTGAGGCTTTGACATGATTCAGTGCCTTTTAAATAGGGAAAAAAAATACACGGGGAAAAGTTTTATTTTAAAAAGAGAAGAAATTTAGACAGGTGCACAGTACTGGCTACAGGACAAAAAATATCTATTTTCTCTCCCCATTTTAACATCTAACACTGAAAGATGCAACCTGCAACCTGGATCTCAGCCCAGTGCTTTCCCCAAAGGAACAGTACTGCTGACCCATGGATAAAGGAGAATATTGAAAACAGAGACTAGCCCAACCAAAAAGGGAAACAATTTGAGATAGTAAATGGTTAAGTCCTTTGAAATATGTGAATATTATCACATCACTAATGGGTCAGCCAAGCCTTTTGTATTTGGACACATCTGGATTTCAGTTTTAACTCAAAGTCTATCTTGAGTTTAAGATAAATACATGCATTGTTCTAGAGTGAAAGCATGACCTTCACCTAAAGAAAAGGTTCAAACAACATCTGCAAATATTTAGGTGTCCTTCCCAAACAAGGCACCAGGTAAGACGGCAAGGCACCGTTATGTTTTTATTTATTTTTTTCTTTTTAATATCAAAAAGATCTTTGGTAAAAAAAGCATGTTCTTAAATGTAACATGTCAATTTCCTTTTCCAACCTTGCTATTCAAGAAATGATGCCAATTTAAAAAAAAAAAAAAAAAAAAAAAGTATTAGCTAGAAATAGCCCTTAGTCCAGAGAGTCTTTATACTCTTTGATGTTGCATTGCAGATGTAAACTTTAAAAATAGCAAAGAAGTGACGAATCTGAGGTAGGCAAAAATATTCAGCTGCCAGTGGTGCCTTTTGTGTCATATGCAGGAAGATTTTGCAGCGTAGGGAATGTAATTAGCAATCTAAGAGTTGTTTTTTCAAGCGTGCTTTCCTGGGCCACTTTCTTTCTCACTGTAAAGGACCTTTTCTTAGTAAATACACCGCTTCCACAGTAGAACAACCTGTGTAATGAAGTGTAAAGGGAAAAATCAAGCCTTCCACTGTTTGTTTCCCCTTTAGGAATGACATTCCAAATCATCACTACCACAGGAAACAATCATCAGCATTTCCTAATTACGCTTCAGTTTTTCCTGACAACTCATTCACAGAGGTTTACGAGTTACTCACAGTTCCCACAGTGCAGCATCTGAATCATCCCAGATGCTCACTCAGCACATGATCAGCTCTAGGCATCACTTTTCAACTGAGCCTTTGGAGAGGTTCTATATCAATTTCCCCATATTCTCCAAAAAGATGTTCATCTGTGTTTCAGCTGTGCATGGTTCTTGCCCTATGAAGGCATCTTCCGTGTGTCTGGACAGGCTCCCTCCAGTTCAGCAGACTTCAGAGCAGGCTGATGTAGTGTCACCCCTGCTAAGAGGAGTTACACTTTCAGTGCTAACAGAAGCTGCTTCCTCTGGGAAACTCCTGACCCCAGTCAGAATTTCCCTTGCCTCCACACCATTGCCTACAGAATGTGCTACCGTCTTCAAAACAAACACTCCAACCCTGCACTTCTCATTAGCCCCAAACTTTTGTCCCCTTATTCATGAGAAGGAGTACCTCAGCCATCAAGCAGTCATTTCAGTGGCACTTCACAGAATAGGGCCTTATTTTATGTGTGTATTGTGTGCCTGGAACGAGAATTCTAGCTGAAATAAGGCACAGAGAGCAGCCGGACCAGGCCACAAAGACTTAAATGGAGGAACAAAATAAAGGCACATGACATCTGATCATCACAAAAGGCTGCCCCTACAATCAACGATGTTTGGAAAAGCTTTCATCACTACTCTCCCTGCTTTATCCAAATCCAATCATTCCTCAAAAGTTCAGATGCTTTCTCTGTTTTCTGTCCTTTTCTCCCACTCTACAGTAATGACCCCAGGACAAGGGATGGGGCGATGAAGAGTCTGCTCTTGGCATCCGCAGCAATACCTGCCTCTGTCTGGCATAAAATCAGAGGAGAGCACAAGTAGATGCTGACATTCACAGTCTCAAATAGCACTATTAGATCAAAAGCTCATTAAAACAGATGTTTTATGCAGGCTCGGCATTATTTAATTGACCCTGAGCCAACAAAACAGCCTTGCTGTTCACCCAGTCATGGTCTTCACACTGATAATGCTGTGTCCCCAGCAAACTTTGTAAAGGAACGTATTACAGTTTGGCTATCTGAATCTTGCCCTCTGAATTATGAAAATGGGAATTTGATCCACGTTGCCTCCAAGGCCACGGGCATTTACAGAAAGAAAGGATGGAGGCGAGGAAAAAATAAAAAGAAACATTAAAGAGAAAAAAAAAGAAGAAAAAAAAAAGCAATAAATATGACATGCTTGCCCTGCTTAAGGGAAGGCAGTCTGAACCCCAACACCTGCTGGATGTAATGGACTCTGAAGTGTTGTTTCGAAATTAATCAAGTCATTTAAAATCATAGCTGTAGTCTCCATTCACCACTCCTGTGCATAAATGCGCTGATCCCGATACTAATCCATGTCGGGTGACTTGAACAATATATCACCATAATTGCCGTTTTAGGGCTGCAAATTGGAGCTAAAATAACCAGATGCAAAAGAGATGGCCATATCATACTCTCAAGATGGATCTTCAAAGTTCAAGGAGAGTTCAAGCATGGAAGAGGCAATAGAGAGGGGTCAAGTGTAAGGAGATTGTTCATGTTCAACAGGAATTAACTTTACAAATATATTGTTTCTGAGGAGGTAATTGTACCATCTTACAGCTATTCATACCTCATTTAATCTTTGCATTCTTCTCGGCCATTAGAGTGATTGCCCCTCATTGAAATAAATTTGATTTTGACAAAATATTCTGTTTTAAAACTGCAACTAATTTCACCAAGGTTTTTCCTTTGAAATTATTCTCTTAGAAACCACATAGCCCAGAACCAGCCATGAGGTCTAGAAACTGCATCTCAGAATCCACGCACAAGGCAAAAGTGGTGATACTGCATCATAGAGACAAATAGGCAGCTTTACATCATAAACAAACACGGAGTTGGGGGTTCATCAGAAAGAGCGCTACAAGTGCACAAAATAACACAGAGCATCTGTGGGCCTGGTCTGGAAGCTTCTGTCCAATGGATCTACCATGTTAACGACCTGAGAAATGCCTTTTATGCAAGGTTACTATAAAGGAAATGTACGTGCTGTCAGGAAACAGCAGTAGCAATACACCACTGTGGTCCTGCAAAATGAAAACAAAAAGCGTATTAATAAGCAAGAGCATGAGGAAGTTTTAAGCTGCTCATCAGCATGCTTAAGTAATTCCCTTATCTGATAGGCTTCTCTTTTGTAGAAGTCAGATGAGCTCATTAATTATGTGTTCCCCTTCCTTGCTTCAAATTGCGCCATTAAAGTACGATTTCAGCTTATTGTTGAGCTACCACCAGACCTCTGCATTACCGCTGGCATCTAATAAGTCATCTGCACAGCCGAGAGAGAGAAAACACACGTACCATTGTTTCCGCGAGGCTGGGTCGAAGGAGCCTCCACTGCAAAGCTGTGATTTAAACTTGCTCCCGCTACAACTCCAGCAGACAAAGGGACAGCTTTCAGCCGATGTAAATCAGCGCCGCACCATTGTACCTTGGAGAGCTATGCTAATTCATCCTGGCGAGGATCTGGTGACCTGAGTAGCTCCAAACAATGGCGTTACAAAAGGCTAATGTGCTATGGGTTACTTGATAATTCCTACAGCATAATTGGCCAACATGCAAACGTTTGAGACCATTGAAGTTTATAACTAATTGCAACCATTACCGAGACAACGTTACTTATGATTAACTGTGTGTAATAGGCCTGATTCTGATTACCTTTACACCTCATTTTAGTCATTTTTTTGACAGATATGTTGTGATGTTTGCTGCATGCCCAGCTCTGGCTTACAGAGTAAGAGAACCCTTACAACTTCTTTATATGTATAGGATGAGAGGAAATGGCCTTAAGCTGCACGAGGGAAGGTTCAGGTTGGATATTAGGAAACATCCCTTCTCAGGAGGAGTAGAGAGGTATTGGCACAGGCTGCCCAAGGAGGTGGTGGAGTCACTGTCGCTAGAGGTGCTCAAGAACCACAAAGATGTGGCACTAAAGGACATGGTTAGTGGGCATTGTGGGGATGAGTCAACAGTTGGACTAGATTATCTCAGTGGTCTTTTCCAACCCTAATGATTCTATCATTCTATACTGAGAGCATGAAGAAAGTCAGGTATCAACAGTTTGAACCCTAGGAGTGAGAAAAAAGCCTGAGATGAACTTGTTCTTTGATTTCCCTGCCTGCAGAACTCTAATCATCCACTTGGCAGGTCACTGTACATCCCTGGAGCCTCAGGCTGCCTGGCAAATTGTATTTATGTGGTTGGCTGGCAGGATGGGATCACCGCAGCCTCACTTGCCAGGTTCAGCACTGGCATTGCCCACATTTCAAATACTTGCTAATTCGTACATACCTGGTATGCAAGGGCCAGATTTCCTCAAAAAGCTTGCATTGCATTTATAGTCCAATGTAGATGGTCTAAATTTCCAGTTTTCTCCCACAAGTCTGGCCACTGAGAAGTTTTGGAAGCTGACTTCTTTTGGAAATCTCCTTTCAGGTTTGGGTATTGGCAGGAAGATCATCCAGCTAGCTTGGAAACATTGTACACAGAGAGAAAAGTCAGTGCAAGTGCAACCATTAGTCCTCCAAACATGGACACTCATAAATACACATAACTGCATGAAAATAAAGTCTATGAAAAAGTCTCCTAGTTGAACACACTCATTACATTTGACACAGTCAACTTAGAACTCAGGATCTCTCATGCAGAATGAACATCCATATCTTTATTTTCTTGAGAGCACTAAAAACAGTCATCTGCAAAGTGTAATTTTTTTCCACCTTTCATAAATATCAGCAATAGTGCAGCCCTCTCTCCCCCTCTCTTTTTCTTATTCAGGATATCAGGCAGATAAGAGTTATCAGTAAAGGTCATCCTCAATTTCTGTACAGAAATGATCTGTCTCCGGTATGTAATAAACATTTATCCATGCCTTTATTAGCTATATTGGATCTGACAGTTCTGTTAAACCATTTTCTTTCATTTTGCTAGGTCATGACGGTTAATGCTGCTAAAAAATCTCATCACTGCTTTTGATCACTGTATTGTCTTCTCTGTATTATCAGGATTTTGTAAAGGTAAGCACTGGCTGGAATGACCTATTAAAGTTACAGCCCGTTGAGTTCCTGGCTTTTTTCTCACCACAATAAAAAAGCGAAGAAGTGAAAAGCATAAATTCTACTTTCAGGGTTATATTTAGTTGTTCAGTTGACATTTAGTAGAGCAGTCACTTTAAGCCCACTTTGCATTGGTTTCGCTCCATTTTTTCACATCCTTGAGTTTCCAAAATGGCATTGGAAGCCGCACCATGGCAAATAAGCCCAATTAGAGGGACCAGGAGGTGACGTTCCAGTTAACCCTCAGTTCACCAGCAGTGCAGTAGGCATCTTCTCAAGATTTTGAAACAATTCCCATGATTTATGAAGTAGGCTCTGACTGCAGATTGAGAAGCATTTTACATGTATTCATTCATTTGCAGCAGAGGCGTGTGCTCCAGATCAAAACAATATTCACTAACTACTGAAAGATTTTCATGAAGTTAGGCACCTATGTCACACTAGCTGCAATCCTCATCTCTTTCAATGTTAACAGTTCAACAGCTAGGAAAGACTTACTTTCAGCTTAATATTAGTCAGCTAGATTTAAGGTGCTTTTCTTAGTTCTCCACCATCGCTCTCCATTGGTGCACACAGCAAGTTTATCACTATGGTGTGTGACAATATTATACATTTTTCAGGCTTGCTGTTCTCCGTCATTACTTGGAACAAATAAAATGAAGTGAAAAGTAGAAAGATTTTTGAATGCCACGTTTGGCCCCTCTTGCCATTCACCATAGGCCTGCACTGAATTCAACTATCACTGTTTTCACACTGTTAGAGAATCCAGACGCTGGTACTCTGGCCCACACTGTTACCAGACTTGCATTGTGCCTGCCACTGACTTCCCAAGCTCCTGAGGAGTTCTGCAGCCTTCTGTCAAGACTTTTCTCTTTTCCTAGGTAGAGTTTTTTTCATGGTGTCATTCTCCCTAGCCCACTTTAGTGATGGTAAACCCAGCACAAACTGAATTAAAGACAGAACTTGGCCCAGCATTCCCTTTCCAGGAGTTCCACAGAACTTGGGCTGTGTGATGTTGGCCAAGCAATGAAAGTGAGCCAAAAGTTCACTCCATGCTAGAGTGAGGAGCTGGTATAGCTCTCTTGGGAGTGGAGAAGCATATGTATGAAGTTGGTTTTAATTAAGGCATCACAGCAGCTGTTTGCAGAGGCTGGGCTCTTAGAATCTTCCCAAGACACAGGTTGCTCATGGAGATGCCTATAGACTTAAGGTTAAAAAATAAAAAAAATAATAAAAAAAAAAATCAACAACAAAACCAAAGCACTAATAATTCAGAGTACGAAGTGAAGGCATCCTATCACAACCCACATCCTTCTACAGAGACTTTTTCCAATAGTAGTTTGATGTCTGTTGTGATGAGCATTCAGTAAGGACTTTTTGTTCCTACAGGTGATTTCCAACACTGGCCCAGAGAAAGCACTGATAAAGAATAATGGCTCAGAGAATATCCAAGCCTATGCCCTTCTCACTGCTTGCATCCATTCACAGAACAAGGATCTGCAAAGGCAGAAATGGGAATTCAGCTGACTCCCAAATTACAAGGCATTTTTAATGCAACTTTATGAATTTCCATAGGAAGTTTAATTTAAATGTAACCTGATTATCCATGCTATAAGGATCTGGGAATTGGCAAGCTGGTGCTGAGCAAAGGTCCTTCCAGCTCACTGTACTGACAACCACAGCATCCAGAAACAACAGGCTGCAGAAGGCACACTTGATGGCATGTGCTGGAAACCCATACCCAGCAGGCAACATTCCTTAACCCCAGAGAGTTGTGAGCAGCTCAAACCCAGATTAAGAAACTACAGCTGACTGCAGAACTGGATGATACTGAGATGTTAAAGTCAGATACAGCAACTTTCCTGCAGCTACACTGACTGTCTACGGCTAAAAAACTACTCCTGTCTGAAGCCCTGTTTTCAGTTACTGAAAGGAGCTGGAGGTTAGTGGTATAAAGGGCATGGTCTCTCTTCCTATAAGCAATCTGTTGCTTTTGGATTTTTACAAGCATCCTTGTATTCAGCAGCAATAAGTCATGTTCTTCTGTTCCTCTCCCAGCTGTAGCTTCACTGACTTCCAAAGGAAGACAGGGAGGGAGAAATGGAGCTGCACACAAGAAGAAAAATGTTTTTCCTAGACTCCAGGACAGCAGACACTTCAAAAGACAAACCTCTCTTCATATGCTCTTGGTCCCCCTGTGTCCTGGATGCCTGTGCTCACTGAGGTCTGTGTGATATATACCTGCAGCACGAGAAGAGCTCCCAGTTTTGTGCTAAAAGCAAACGGTGGCCTTGTATACATACAGGCTTGTCTGCTGCCAGGGCTCTGGTAAACTCCACTGAAATGCAGGAATTGCCACCCTGTCTTTGTGTGTGCCAAAAATCCCACCACATTCAACAAAGGAAGATCAAGGGTGTTAACCCCGATGCCTCAGCTAACTTAACCCAAACCTTGCTCCCAGTACCCACTTTGCAGAAAGACACCTCCTCCTTGTCTCTAAATGGCCACCCAGCATAAGCATCTCCCCATAATAATTCATGAACAGGCTTCCAATGGCGCGGGTTTGGAAGCAAAGGTTGGCTCAGACACGATTATCCTTTTCACCAGCCTAAATTGGAAGCGCAGACAAAAGGCACGCAGGCCAATAGCTGCACTCTGACCTTGATGCTTCAGACCACCAGGCTGTTAAACAAGAGGCAGGACCCCTGTGGTCATGGGAATCTCCAGCATGTGTTTAGAAGTGTAACACTATATTTATTAGAAAACTTTCCTCGACCAATTTTTAACATTTTTCAGGTGTAGGACTGCTGGATTTTACAAACTCAGTGTACATGCATACAGACACACAAGTAGAGGTGAGAAATAGAAAGAGAAAATGCCTCCTGACGGCTTTTAAGTGACCACTTACCAGCAGCTATTGTCCGTGATATTTCTGGTATTGCCCCTGCTCCTTTAGTTGCTGCTAAGCTTTCTCATGCTATAAACAGATAAATCCAAGTCTTTTTGAAGACAACAGTTCGTATCCTGGACTCTGTATCCTGAGAGTGACAGAATCATTCATTCCTGTGCTGCAAAAAATCCGTCTCAAGCAGCCTGCTCTGCCTGGCTCAGCTCTCTCTCTGTATAGCTTTTCTTCTACACAAGTCAAAGTGGATATGGAACAAATGGGTTTTGAAAAGCATCTTCCAAGGAAGGCTTGGGA
Source organism: Lagopus muta (assembly GCF_023343835.1). Lineage (NCBI taxonomy): Eukaryota > Metazoa > Chordata > Aves > Galliformes > Phasianidae > Lagopus > Lagopus muta. The sequence goes on along the minus strand of NC_064436.1, from coordinate 25,498,257 downwards.
CAACCAGTGTCTGACTTCTGTGTGAGCTAGCAGATCTGTGCAAAGAAGCGAGAACAGCCATTAAAGTCACACAATTGTCCAATTTGTGAAGTAATTTGTCTTTAAAATACAACGTTCAATACCTCCTGTTATATATTGAGAAATTTTAGGTGCTCAGAACAAATGCAATCCTAAAAAATAAAAACCATACCCAGTTAATGCAGCTGGTAGTTAATTATTACAATATGTGACACTTCAAATATACTGAGGCGATGACATTTAGCTGATTTGTCTTCGCTATCTTTTGCTAAGCAGGCTGGCAAAAGAAGAAAAACGATTGATCTACTAACAAGTTTAACACAACCTTGAAATAAATTACATTCAGAAGCTAGAAGCCTGACTCTGTTTAATAGTTAAATCATTTATTCCTAGGCGTAGAAAAAAAATAAAATAAAAAAATCCTGCCCTCAAGTCATTATCAGCATGATCCGTTATTTGAAGTCTTGCAAAATGTTCAAGGAACGGCCCTGGTGATTTGGCCAAAAGGAAACAACACACTCAGCAGCTCTATGCAGGCCCAACAAAATGGAGAATCCCAGTATGAGAATATTAAATTATTATGGCTTTTGTGACAGGGGGCACAATTGTTAGTGGCCCCCTTCCTCTGATGGCCAAGTTACGTTCTTCCCTGCCGTGAGCATTCATTGTCACACCTAATATTTGCATGCTTTGATAATAATAAGATTGTCAAGATAATAGCAGGGAAGTTTCACTAGAAACTCAGTTTTCAAAAGCCAGCTGTGCACGGCCCGGGTTGCTTGTTCTAAGAAGATGCCTTTAAAAAGCAAAATTAAGCCTTGCTCATAAGAAAAACAAAATTATTCCCCTCCCAAAAGAAGAAGAAGAAAGGGAAAGGGGTAATTGGATGAGAGAGGGATGGAAACAACTTCCTGAAGAAACTATTTTTTTACGTGAGTTATAACTTCTTTTTTGTTCTCTGCAGTATTTTGGTCAGTGCAAGCAAATAACTTTGCAAATAGAAAAACAGGTTTTAAATCAGAGAGTAATTACCTTAGTGAGCTTCATCGATTGCACAGATCAAGCTGAAAGAATCTGGGGCTTTTCTCTCTCACCCACCTTTTTGCATGACATAACCATTCAACAGCTTAAATGAGTGGGATACAAAGTGATTTTTTGAAAGAATGGCAGTATTGTTGAAATCCACAAAATCTGTATTTCTTATGGTTTAAGCAAACTTGCTCCTTTGTCCACACAAAATAATGGTTTAAAACAGGAAAAGAAAAATGTTCCCTCTCCCCTTTTGCTCTGCATCACTATTCCAGACAGCATCACCCTGAGTTATCAAGGCTCCCTTGCTACCCAAAGGAGAGAGAGAAAAGATCAGAGTCAAAAACAGCCTTCTATGAGGACACTGAGCAATGAAAACCACTGTCAAACAAAGACAGCCAACAACTTCTCATTAGCTCTGCCAGGTTAAACAGGTCTGTATAATGATTTAGTAAAATTAATTAATAGAGCACACTTCATACAGTCCAAAATGGAGGTGATTAAATCACACTCCATTTCAGATCATTTTGGAGTAGCAGAGATCTGTGCTCTAACTCACTGTAGGAAGGAGAGACAAAGTTCAACTGTTGGGCCTGTCACAGAGATTTGTCCACTGAACCCCCTTGGGTTCTCTTTCAATTGTGCAATAGAAAGCAGACTTTACAGAGTAAGTGTCCACAGTCTGCTCTATTCTTGGCAGTTATTTCCACCTTCAAGCAATGATGACTTACTCAGGAGGTGTTGTAGATCAAAACCTTTGATCACAAATTTTACATTTTCTGGCCATTGTAGGCTGCCAAAGGATCAGAAGCAGCTAGAATGCACGCACAGAAACCTGCTTGTCTTTCACACAGGGAGGTGTCTTTTCCTGTAGAGTTCTTTAGACAGCAGGAGTGAACTAAGCATAAATTACCGATAGGTCACATACCTTCACTGACTCACATTTGCTCATATTTGCAGTGCAGTGTAGCCTGAGCAGGAGCAATCACCGAAGACGCAGCGGAGAACAAGGGCAGAAGTGTACAGGGTGTCCCAGCTGGAGCCTCAGCCTCAGGTAAGAGCCACTGGAAAGACACTTCCTAGAAAGTTCACCTCTGTGGCCAGGAAGCTGCCAAGGGAGTAGCAATCTGTAAAAGCAATTGATGACAAGTGCAGAGGTGTTAGCTAACTTGATACTCCTACAATAAATGAGTACTGAAATAAGAATGGAAAGCCATCTCTTTTTTTTTCTGCCAGTGTTGCCTTCTTCAGGAAGGTCTGAAGAGCAGATGACAGTGCCATAATTCATCATTTTCCAACACTGAGTGATCCTGACAATGGTAATCCAGCACCATCTCCCTTGTTAATCAATGACAGATAAAATATTTTTCAAGTACTATCTGAAAATAATTCTACTAGAGATTAGACAGATGTATATTTATGCACACATTTGCTCTACTACCCAGCATCTCTATTCCAAAAAGTGCTAATCCCACACAGTCACTCGGCTGAATGCTCACCTGGTTCTGTCCCTGTTACTTCAATGAATTTGCCAGCAAGCCAACTTTGGTGTGCGATAAAGCTGTTTCTTTGCTTCATTACATACTCATTCACCAATTTGCAGCTTAAGAAATCAGATGTAGTGCCAAAGAATACATATTTGCAGTAACAACTGCGCTACTGCATGAATACATCTTTAATAAAACCAAGCTGAGGTACAGCTGAAAGTGCTTAGGTTAGGAAGGTTATGCTAAATCACATATATTTATAAACACACACACTCAGAGAAACATGCTTACGTGCTGCGAAAAAAAGTAACTGTTCCCAGCTTAGAAAGCTTCCTGTCAATGGGCAGCTAACCCAATGGCACACACTGATGATAGAAAGAACTTTGTGGCCTGAAATTACGATCTGTATCACACTTTTTTCCCATTGCTTAGGTTATGTTTTTTCCCATTGCTTAGGTTACACTTATGGAGTTCCATAAGTATAAGAGACAGCAGAAAAGTAGGTCTTTCACTACATTAAAATTCATATTTTAAACATTGAAACTCAGTAAAATTGAGCTTATATATATTACATAAACAGGATGATTTGATATGCTGTTTTCTTTTCAGAAGAGGAAACATTCAACGTATACTCATTTCCGTGGTACAGGTTCTTGGGGGAAAAAGAAAAAAAAGAATGGGATGTATCTTCAGTGGTGTCAGCTGGAATCCTTGGCCTCCTCCAACAGGAGTGAGGAAAAGGGACATAAATGACAAGTATTGAATGAAAGAATTAGCTGAAGTCAAGATAGAGGAAACAGCTTGAGCTCCCAGACAACTTTATTCTTCCATCCCTCTTGACAGGCCTGTGCTCCAGCTTAGAAATCTTGATGTGACACTGAACTGTCCTTTAGGACCTAGAAAGTTGACATCATCATGCCTTTCAGGAAGAAATCTGTTATTAGAGAATGAGGAAGAAATCAAAAGGGTAGAAAGCAAGGAATGAACACTAATTTTTAGTCAAAAACACGAGAATCTCTTAAATAGCATCTATGAATGAGAGTTTTACTGTGATTTTTTTCCCAGACAAGCAAGACAGCAAATATTTTGATGAGAGCTGCTCAGTCCGAGAGATGATGTTATGACTTCCCTGCAACACAAGTTTATCCTAAAGCAACCTGATCCATTCCTCTGAGAAGGGCAGCATGGGATAGAGAAGGAAAAGGGTGGTGGGGGGAACTAGTGGGAGGGGGGAAAAGAAAAAAAAAAAGCTTTTCTTTACACTTGTGCTGTTCTGAATGTGGACCATCTGTGCCCCCAGCTGGAGTGCTGGAGATGGTCTGGCACTTGAACCACACCATATTTACAGATCTAAACACAAATGGCTACTGCCTGATTGTTTCATGATTCATTAGTCAGACAAGCTCTCCTCTCCCGCCAGCACAGCTGTTACAGAGTAAACCTTTGTCACTTAATAGGCCTGATTATTACTTTCCATCAAAGGTATTGATCTGTGTCATCTCTACTTAAGGGAAAAGGGGAAAAGCAAAAAGGGGACCAAAATGTGTCAGGAAAACAAGAAAAGGGGGGAAAAAATGAAAAACAATGACATTTCTATGGTTATTAGAGACACTGGTCAATACGTTTAATCTCTCCTGGCTGTACTGTATTCATGTATTCATTTAGCACAGTGACAAGGTTACTCATGGAGATGAGGCGTCGCACATGATGTGGCATTCCTTGCACTGCACCAGACTGCTGCAGTCACACAATATGGCCATGCATATAATTGGTCGGCAGAAGACACAAAGTGAATTAACAAATAGCATTTAAAAAAATAGAAATCAATTAAGTCGCACAGGCAGCAGAAGGTAAGAACACAGGTTCATCTGTAAGTGGTATGAGATGAGATAAAGAGATGGAGAGTGAGATTTTAGAGAACTGTCCAGGGTTAAGTCCTCACCCATCGAAGTCGATGGCAGTATCCCAGTTTGCACCCGTTGAAGAGCTGGCCCTTTTTATTCAGCAAATGAGTGCAGGACAGGATGCGCTCTGTTACATAATTGTGATGCAGAGTGTATTTACCACAGCTTGAGAGCTCGTGCTGCTCTAGGAGCCGCCTGACAAGCTGCTACTGCACCAATTGCAGCATTATTGCAAATTCACTCACTCCATTCATGGGATGAGATCTGCAACATCCAAATTGAGAATTTTATTGCCTCTCGGACTCCCATATTGTTATCAGCAGCGTTCTTGCCTGGTGGTGCCTGGTACCCACCGTTCCAGTGACAGTGATGATGGACGTTATACTGTGGATCCAGTTCCCTCATTCTGTTTTCTGTGCGTTTAAGGCATTAACTCCAAATTCTGAAGCCAAATCCCAAAGCCCTCTTTCAGAATAAACAGCAGCAAAGATCACCGAGGAGCACTGGAGATAAAAGGCACCACAGCAGAGACAACTTTGGCATGAGCCCATAGCAGCATAATAGTGTCACTACTCAGGCTTCTCTTCTCAAAGAGAAATAAAAGCTACACATGCATGTTCATGGCCAAAAAAGACATTTAGAACTAGTGCGAGTGCTTTAAGTGCCATTTTTGGTATGGGGAGTGAGCCCAAGAGGACTGCCATCAGATATCCCAGAAGACCCTCTTTCTGGGTGAGTCCACTCCCCTTCTCCTGAGTCTCAGTAGCTTAAGTAGAGGGCAAAGAACAACCTTCCAGCTCTTTGAGATTCTCGTGTTTTCTCCCAGCCCACTGAAATCTCATTTCTACCCACTCACTCACACATCCCACTGCATAATGCATTTTTGCTGGATGGAAAAAAAAAAGAAAAAAAAAGAAAAAAAAAAAAATCAGAAGACTGTGGCACGTGACACCAAGAAAGAGTTGTGGCACACACAATCCATTGGAAAGTGTTGCTTGGCAATACTGTGTGTGCTCAGCTCCCCGCCAAGGGACCAGCATTGTCCCTGTGCCAGGAAATCAGCCATTCAGCTAACAGCCAGTGCAGTAAAGAAGCGGACGCAGAAGACGGAGAAGCAGAAGGGAGCCGTCAAACTCAAAGACATGCGCTTGCTCTCTTCTCCTCATGCACTACAACAAATAGCAAGGGAGTGTGGGTGAGGAGTGAGGAACCAGAGAGATGCTTTCACTTTTAGCTTTGCCCACGTCTCAAGGAAGGAAACTGCTTAGTCAGTGGCAAAGGAGGAGCCAAAAATGACATAGCACAATTATATCTCTACATTTAGGTTATGAGAAGCAACCTTCTCAATTGCGAGTTGTTTTGGAATGGAAAAGGGTGACATTTTGTCACTGAATCATTTAGAAGTAGACTGAATAAAGCAGGCAGGCACAGACTGCTCAGAATAATCCTGCACTAGGCAGGTCGTTGCCATTGTCAGTATCTTGTTTTCTTCCTTTGGAGATAATGTTTGATTCTGGTGACAGGACTACAGCAAGCAGCCAGCAAGGGAAAGAGAAGACGGGAAAAAAAAAGAAAAAGAAAGAAAGAAAAACAAACTTAATCTACAGAATAAACCTTAACTTTCTACAAACTTCCTTCTCTTCTCTGGTGAGTTGATGAGTGAGAGTAAAGTTTTATTATTGGAACTACCAGAAGTACTGCTAATCTGTTGTGTTACCCTTTCAAAGAAGGTGCTGCTGAGACTTGCCAAGATTACTCTTCTTCCTATTCTCACTAGTTCAAATCAGGAGTAATAACAGTTACATCAGACATCACATGGGTGGATAGTGATAGGACAAGGGAGAATGGTTTTAAACTGAGACGGGAAGTTTATGTAAGATATTAGGAGGTAGTTTTCCACCCAGAGGGTGGTGACACACTGGAACAGGTTGCCCAAGGAGATTGTGGATGCCCCATCCCTGGAGGCATTCAAGGCCAGGCTGGATGTGGCTCTGGGCAGCCTGGTCTGGTGGTTGCCAACCCTGCATATAGCAGAGGGTTGAAACTAAATGATCACTGTGGTCCTTTTCAACCCAAGCCATTCTATGATTCTATGATCACACCTACTGCCTATTTAGTCTGGTAAGACCCTGAATAGATAGCATTAACATCTCCAATAGTAACCTCTCTTCAACTTCACAGTAAAATTCAGACAGAAAATCATCTCCTTTAGTACATAACAGAATTGTCCCTAACACCTAAAGTTATATTGTTATAACTTATATAGTTATAACCTGCTTGAGTCAATGGGCACTTAAGATCTGTGTGGATTTCCTACCTGTTCCGAGCACCACGTTCCTCCTTTCTCTTGGTGTTTATAATAAAATCATTTGACAGACACCGATGACAAGACCTACCTACATGACTGAAGTGTGGTTTTGAGTTTTGTGAAAGATGCTCAGTTGCATTATTTTTCTCTGTCATTCCTCCGTTGGTGAGCTCAGAACAAAGCTGAATTGATTCACACCTATACAAAACAGAGGCTTAACAAATCGGAGCCAATAGTGTCAGCTGATGGAGCTTGGCTGAGTCCCAAGGACCTACCTGGCCTGAGTATTGCCTCATAGGAAGAACTTCGTTTCAGAAATAAAACAATCCTTGCAGTGTCACTGAACACCTGTGAGCTATTCTCAACATTCTGCAGGCCACAGATGCCCTCAAGCAATGGGACAGATTGCTCCAAAACCCCTTATGACCACTGATGTGGGGGGAAAGAAGAAACTAGGCATTCTCATTTCATGCTCCCACCTTGCAAGGGGCAGAGGAAAGGCAAAAGTACAACACTCAACCTAGCCACCTCGCCCATCCCCAGGCCTTCATCTATATACTCTGCAGCTGGTGTAAATTGCATCAGACCTGTGTCAGTTTCCTTCTGCAAGCCCTGTGAAGTACTGTACCTTGCAGCTGAGCTGTGTCCTCAGCCGAAGACATCTTCTCTGGAAAGGGAGGAGGGAAAGGAAAAAAGAAAAAGAAAGCTTCAGGTCAAACGATTGATTACAGTTTTGAATTACAGGGGGCTATTGATTTTTCATTAAACACCATGTACTGCTGTAAAGCGGAAAAAAAGTAATTCATTGATCAGAGCTGTGGGCCATGTTCACTTATTGGCTTCCTGCCACATCCCATTATTCCCAGTTCTAAATGTATATTGAAGTCAGTTCATCCTAATCATTGCCTCCTGTCACCAGAAATGTCTCTCAGTAACTATTAGTTTAATCACCCCTTTCTTACAATGGTAATGAGTGATAATATCCAGCATTATGGCAGATTCATGAATATTATTCATTGTGTTACAGCATTGCATTTCACAATCCTACAGTTAAGGGTCTGTCAGCACTTCCATTACAAAGCCCCCAGGCCTGGGACTTTATCAATCACTCCTAAAAATTTGCTCCTGGCAGGAATAAGGAGCTGAGGGTGTCTCAGTTTTGGAGAGAATGTTGTTGGAACTGCTCTCTACAAAATCTTTCTGGCCACAGTTTAGCTGCATTAAATGAGTGCTGGAAGGGGGAGAAAAAAAGAGGGAGAAGCAAGACGAGCTTTGCCAGCTCAAGCTGCTTTTTTTCAATTGATTAAAATGCCATCATTTCACAAACAGAATGATCTTGCTGTTACATTGGACAGAGACTCAGGAGCTAGACATTCTCTTCCCAGAGCTGACACATGTGAACAATACTACCATAGTGCTGTGCTGATCATGACACTTCAAATCCCAGAACGTCTTCTTTGAAACATTCTGACTTTTGCAGTATGTTTTCCTGTATGATGGCTGTTTGCTTCTGTGTTTGACATTCTCCATTTTGAGAAAGCTATATTCTATAGAGCCAAATGTTGAAATGCTCAGATTTTACATAGTATCTGCTTGGGTAAAATCTTGTTCCAGGGATGATGGAGGTGAAGTTTTAGTAATGAGTTTGCATTTGATTCTAGCATTCAGCCTGGAGATCTGAAGGAAGCTGGTCACATTCTGCATTCACACTTACACCTATTGGAAAAACTTTTGATTTCCAGTAACCAGTCATGAAGATGTCACTGGAACTATATGCCCTAAAGCTGAGGGAGGACCTGACTATTCATTTTAAAACTCTGAGGTGATTGAGGTTTACTGAGGTGACAAGTTGTTTTTGCACAACTCTCAATCAAGGAAAGGAAAGGCAGATAACACAGGATCCAAAACCTGTGTTAATACAAGAGAAAGCAAACAGCTAGTGACTCCCAATTGCTTGCACCAGCAGAGAGCCTGGTCTGAAATATATTATCTACCTCTTACACTTAAAAAAAAAAGTTGCAAATTGAAACAACTCAAAGAGAAATAAAACAACAGGAACATCAAATGATTCACACTCTTAACTTACTTGGGGACTTCTCACAACTGCCAATTTTATCTGACATGTATGTAGTTTAGCATGGCACTGGCTATTTGAAATCACTCTTATGGAAAGCAAGAATGAACTTATCACATTCTATAAGGAGTCCCAGATACATACAGAACAAATCACATACACAGAGTAATAAATATGGTTAGTCCACATAAAGCTTTCAGAAAAGTACCAATTGCTATAGGAGAAAACATGGAAACAAAGCAGAAGAGCACCAAACTTAAGCTTAGCCCTAACACTAGTTACCTGGAATTAATATACAATAGATTCTCTTCAGCATCCACAAACTGATGGTGGTACTGATAGGGACTTCTATCTGCCACAATATGGGTATGTCCTAAACCACTTTTCCATCACTATTTCACTACCAGTATTCACCATTTGCATGAAAAGAATTCACTCCAATTAGTATTCAGCGTTACATCTACTGCAGGTAAGAGCTGCTCGAAGACAAAGGGAAGAGCAGGGCAGAGTGCCAAGAGTAGGAGAGAGCCAACTTGCCCACTCAAGGAGCTGGGACCACTCTCAAAGAAAACATTTCTGTGGAACACCTGGGGGAGTTCTCCTTTTCAGCAGGGGTCATTGCACCCTTCAAGCATGCTGGAAGGGGAGCTCAAGATACAGGCAGAAAGTGGCACTTCATTTACTCATCCATGCTTTCTTGCAAGTGTCTTTTGCAATGTGTTCCAATACATCGCCTCTCCCTGAAGCCAACCTCCTGCCGAACCTCTTCACAGTTTGCTGCAAAGGAGAAGATGAAGCCTGCTAATTCCAGCTTTTGAGTCCAGAGCTTGTACTTGAGAGGTCAAGTGGGGCTGCAAGTGGCCATCTGGACAGAAAAGGAACAGCAAATTCCTGCTACAAACTTGCTTTTGTGCACTGGTTCTCTGTAGCTTCAGTGATAGAAAGGAGGATCCTATACACAGTGCAGTGCAGGTGGTGGTGGATTCAGGCCTCTGGAAATGAATTCTATTGAGGCAAAGGGCTAATGGTGGGTTATGATGTGTGGGAGTTAGTGGAAGGCTGCAGGGCTGGCAGCAATCAAGCTGAAGGCATCAGGTGAAGCCCAGGGGAACACTCAGCACTTAGAGGATGCTGTCAGAATAAATAAAGCTTTTCCTTACCAGACACAGGCACAAAAGAACAGCTTATCCATGTCAGGTAGTTATATGGCTCCTATTATCCGGTAAGCACTTTGCAATCTTCACTGTGTTTATCCTCGCAGAAACCACAATTGCAGCAGCAGAAGTCACTGGAGAACAACTCCAGCATTTGTCTGGTTGCATTTTGAGTATGGCAGTGAAAATTGTACTGGTGAAGCCAAAGAGAGCAAGACCTAGGTTGTCAAAGACACTCTCTCCTTTATATCCCACAGGAAATTACCAAGAAGTCATTGAGCAAACACCTCTGAGGATCTTACTTATGTTACTAATCCAAATTCACAGAGTCTCCTGCAGAGCAGAGTACTTACTTGCCGTGCCCTGAAGGAAATACTCAATTCACTTCTACTGGAAGAAGCACATCTTCTGCAGGCAAGAACACTTGCTTGAGCACAATTTTATTCTCTATCTTTCAGAAGCAGAGATGTTCTCCTGGCATCCCAAATTTACATGGCATTCACTTAACCTTACAAAAAGTTAGGGAGAGATCAAAGCAGTTGTTTTGGCTACCTGCACATTTCTTTCCTCCCAGAAAATGTTGTGTCTGCAACATCCAGGTCATTTAGAATGAACTGGTTGATGCTATTAAATTTACACCCTAGGAATGAAGCCCTTACTGGCAAGACCTGTTTTGTGTCTAATGTCTATGCCTTGTGCCAAATAAACAGTGCTCATTTCACATCATTTTCAAAGGACAGAAATCCTCTGCAGAGTTGCAGCAAACAACCCTTCTCCCATGCCAGTATGTACTACAAATATCTTGGGATAATAAAGCCTTCATTTCATGCTTCAACACACCTGATCTAAAGATGGGATACAGCAGTGTATTCAATGAGAGCTGAGATTCAGCTACAGCTCCCATCTAACTTATGAATATGAATGCATCCATGTTTTATTTGCATTTTTACCTTTCAGAAACATCTCCCATGGGAAACAGGAAACAAAAGTCATTCAGACTTTGTATCTCCACTTCTCCAGTAACTTTTTTGTATGTTAATACACTGTACTGAAATTCCAAAGAGCGCTGCTACTCTCAGATAGCAAAGATCCTGGGAGCAGTTTGGGAACAAGTGGCAGTTGGCAGAGAGAGAACTCCAACATCAACAGCAATTTACACCAAATCTTCAGAGCTGACCTCTTCCACTTCATGCTAGCTATTTCTTGCACAGTACCTCATAATCAGTCCACGTGATCAGTCTCAGGGTCTGGGAGGATGCAGAACACCATGAAATATGTGTGTGCTTGTCAGAAGCATAGCCTAAACACTTACAGTGCTGTAAATAAGAAGTCAACAGCTGCTGTACTTTACAGTTCAAGGTAAGAAAGAATAGCTGATGTAAATTGTACCAGCGTGCTATCAACATAAAACAACAGGGCACAACAGATCACTGTAGGCCCCAAGCACTCCACATCTGTCTTGACACCAGCGTAAGTTTGACACTCATCAGTTCCCACAATAAAATACAGCTTGCAAAGGGAATTGTTTCAGCCCTGCATCAGAGACTGCATGTGTACAGCATGGCAGGAGGAGAATAGTCTCTGTTCAGGAAGCACTAGGGGATTCAAGCAGCAAAGGATGAGGCAAGCATGCTGACACGCTCCACAGCAATGTGCCTATCAAGTCCAGTTCCAGTCTAGTTGGATGCTTATGCTGGCATATAACTTCAAGCACTGAGTTGAAGAGAGCTGCTTGCAATCTTTAAGTTATGTACATAATTACACTGCATGTATATACCAAGGCATGCTAAAACAAGACTAGCAGACACTATCTCCACCATTCCCATTTGAAGCAGACTAAATGATACTGCTTGCCTGAGCCAGCTTTGGGCCCAGTCTTTACTGTATCTATTTACCACCTCTACTGAATCACAAACATCAGCTCCCCAGTCCCAGTGTAAAGGCTGCTTACTTGGTGCTGAATATCATAGAATGGCTTGAGCTGAGAAAGACCTTGAGGATCATCAAGTTCCAACTCCTCTGTCACAGGCAGGATTACCAATCACTAGATCAAGTTCTAGATGAGATTGCCCAGGGCCCCATCCACCCTGGTCCTACTGAGTACCAGTAGGTACGAGTAGATTACGAGTTATTTTAAAGCCAGCACAGCTCAAAGAGGGTCTGATAGTGAAAACTCACATGAAAACCTGTCTGTGGAAAGGAGCAATAAGCCATAGTCAATATCCATCCTCCAGGTCCAAGCCTTTCCTCCCCTTGGCATTCCTCAGAGAGAAGGATAAAAGTAAGTCAGTTCCTAACAAAAGTGCTAACGTTCTCTCAATACTTCAGCCTGACATAAACCCCTCCTTATGAAAGCTACTTCTGAAAAACCCCAAAAGTTCCCACTTCCATCCTGTTGTGATAAAATCCTTCAGCTCAGGTGTAACTCAAGATACCTATATGATTCACTTGAGGTCTTAGGTTGTACTTAGACACTGCAAAAAGGATGTCTCTAAGAAACAAGGGCAGGAGACACACATATACACAACCCCCTTCCAACACACATTTGGGTAGAGCACTTGCCTGTATGTGGGAGACAGGAAGAACTTCCAGCTGCCTGCATTCAGCTGAACCTAAAAAGTCAGCATGCTCCCATCAGGCTAATGCTTTAGGGCTGAGCACGATGTGAATCTCAGCTGATATCAAGAATTCAGGACACATTTGGCAGAGCACATTGTTACAGGCCAGCCCTTAAGCACATTAGCCACTGCATAAAAGCCTGGCACACATCTAAGCAGCTGGATCCCAAGTGCAGGAAAATATGATGGGATTATGGTCTTCTCCATATTCACTCTGTGATGACACCATCTATTTTAGATACCACTAGGAAGGAAATTGGTTTCTGCATATAAACCCTGTTGCCTTACTCACACAAGTTTTCAGAAACAAAGTACCACTCAATGAATGGAGTAGAAGTAGAGCAAAACCAGCATTTGTGATTGTTAATGTTACTGTCAACCATCATGAAACACAAGAAAATAACAAGTGAGGGTTTAGTCAGTTTGGATAATTCTGTAGGAAATACTACCAATAGTAACTAATACATATGCAAGCAATAGTGAGCTGCCTGGGAAACAGTGTTTTGCCTTCAGTGTGAAATAAAACGTAACACTTAAATTGCCTTTGGCCTAGCATGAGTGTATTATTTTACACATGCATACTCCTGAAAGCCTGTTCTTGAATATCTACTGAGGTTTTATCCTTTGCTCTTCAAACCTGTAGCATAGGAGGTTGATACTGGGGGTCTGAATTCAGAGCCATCCTTTTTGTCTGTTGGAAACAGTCCAGATTTTTCCCTAAGTCACTGGGAGCAGTTTGTCCACATAGAAGCATCTCCCAGCCCCAAGCATGCCAGCCATCTCTTACGATTTCTGAGCAACACGCAGACTTTCTCTGTTTAACCATCCTGCATGGTGCTGCTGTCTGCGTATTATACCAGACCTGGTCACTCATCCACTGCAGGTATAATCTTGCTTTGTCTGTCCTTCCACAGCCCTCTCCTCCTCTTGTAGGAGGGCCGTACTGCTCCCCATTGTGTGACCATGTTGCATATGCTTGTCAAACACAAATGTCCCAGAGAAGGGGAGAAGGGCGAGGGCCCACAATGGCATTGCAATGCCAAGAACACAATGTCCCCAAGTGAGGGTGGTCAGCAGTGCAAGTGGCTATCAGAAAATCAGAGCAAAATTCAAGAGGCTGAGCACTTCCAATTATGATTGAAATCTGCCATTTAGTTCATCATGTTTATTTAGGCATTAAAAGCAATTTTCCAAGCACATGTCTGTCACATTTAGACACAATGGGCTAGCTTGTAATTAGAAAGTATATGACCTCACTGGCTTTAATTGGGAGAAGCCCACATCCAATCCATTTACCAGATGATAGAAGGCAACTGGCATTGGAAGGGAAGTTTGGCGTCAGCTGTAGGACACATACAATACCTGCTATAATTGCTCCCAATTCATCATCACCCCTTCTACCATCAGGACTTTCTCAATAGGTTGTTCATGAATTTGTTTGTGTACCAATGCAGGAGAACAAGAGACAAATACTGCATCATGGAGAATGATGTTTATCAGAAGCCAGGAGAGAAAAATAAATAAATACCAGAAATGGCAAATTCTGCTTTGGCAAGGAAGCAGGGCAGGCATGGGGCCAAAGCCAGTTCCAGCCTAATGGCTATAAGTCTGCTAACTTTACATCTGCCTATGCTAGGTGAGAATGCAGTCCACACTAGACACTGGGGCAAACTGTAGCTTAAGTAAACAAGAAAGAAGACATTTAGGGCTGAAGCATCCTAGCAGGAGGCTAGAAGTCCATTTGTGGTAGGAACATGCAATAAGGAAACTCCAAATTCATCTATCTGTATGTTATTGCACAGGAAGTACAATTCTGTCCTGGTTAAGAGCTGACAGACGTATCTCTCTGCCTCCTTTGTGTTTCCAGTGATTTCCATAATGCTATACAGATGCTCCTTATTACCGGAAGGTCTCCATAGCTATGACCTGCCCCACACACCAATCCTCAGAGATAAATAAAGCTGTTGGCAGTAGTCTCAAATGCAAACCATCATCCTCCAAAGGGAACCGTGCTCAGGCTCAAAGGAGTCCTGACAAAGGATTTTTTTTCTAAATAGGGAGGAGAGAGGGGAAAAGCTGTTGCATATAAAAACTCTTGTACCACTCTGAGAAGTTCATCTATTAAATGCCACTGCAAATGGCATTATGTCTCCAGAGTGAGCAAGTCCTACGTGAGACATCCAAGCAGTGCTGCAGCAGACAGACATGTTTCTACAGTCTCCTTCCCATGGGGAGGAGAACTGACTTATAAAAAATCAAAGAAAACCACATTATAGAAGAACACCTACTTCCTGAAAGCAATCCTTTCCTATCATTCTGTTTCTTTTGTGATACTTTTTCCCATTATCACAGTGCAGATTTTTTATTGTATTTATTTGTGTGCGTGTGATTGTTATTGCACTTTAAAAAAAGTCATCAGAACATGCAGATCTGCTACATAAAGACGAGGATGAGTTCAAGAGGCAGGAGCAAAGAATATGTAAAAGAAATACTGAAGAGAAGCTCAGATGCATTTCACCAGTGAGAATCTCCACTCATGAAACATACCCTCGAAATGTTACAGGTTGACCTGTCAGCTCCATTTGTGCTTTGGACAACCCAAGGATTTCCTCATCTCTATGAACGGTTCAGTTAATGCACTTATTTCTCTTGGATAGACTGCTTCACCTTGAGTCATAAAGCAGCTCTCCTCCCTGCACCATATGCAGCCCTCCTCCAGCTAACAATATCATACCATTAGGAGATAAGAAGGAAAGTTGAAAATCAAAGATTTCCATGCCTCAGGAAAATGTGTCAGTCTCTGCCCAGCACCACTGTACTGTAGGATAGCTTGGCCATGGGGATGTGGCAACCTCATACACTGGTCATCCTTGCTGCAGACTCTGGATATTGAAGATGTAAAAGCTGGAAGCAGGGTGTGCCTGTGTAGCAGCTTTCTCTCTCTATATTGTCTTCATCTCAAATACCCCATCTTGACCAAAAATTCTTTTGGGTAAATCGTCATAGTTCCGCTGATCAGACATGCGCTGGATTTACTTCACGGAAGGAAATCTCTGCAATGGCAGCCAGATGTCTTTAGGTCAGGTGCAGTGAGAAGTATTTAATGCACTTCCCCTGGAATTTCATTTGGTTGCTCTGCACACTTCTGGTAACCCTTCAGCAGATCAGCAAGACCCAGCATTTAGCAGAGGTTTTATGATGTAGAGCAGAATACTGACAAAGATACTTTTGTGTCTGTTCAGGTAGGCATAAAAAGTGCTGACATATGAACAGTTAGCACTGCTCCCTTAAAAACGTATCTGCTGATGCACTGGAAGCTGCTGGTGGTGAAGTGAGCACAGTGAATAAGAGATTCAGAGGAAGCTGGGATGAAAATGCTTTGTCATTAGCTGGAGTACAGTGTGCCAGTGGATTAGCTGATAGAGAGAAATCTCAAGCTTCTAATGGAAGCATTCTGTACAAAAAATGACCACGCTCTGAGCAGCCTTGCACCTGTTTCTTGGTCTTCTGTGGCTGACAGCTTTTACTGGGGCAAAAGAGCGAATGTGAGCAAAATGAGACAATTATCCAGGTACGAGGAAATCCAGGCAGAAAGAGATCCAGGCCAAAGACAGGTCTGCCACATAAGTAGTCTGATCTGTTCTTAGCACTGTTCATTGGCTCCAACACCAAAGCAGTCAAAAGCCAAAGCTTGTCTTGATGCAGCAAGGCCTCTTGCTTCCTTCTCTTTGCATTTCCCTCCTTCATTTGTCTTTTAAAATAACCTACTTATCCACACCATTTCCATTTCATTTCTGTCTGCTTCAGTTTTTTCCTGGGACTGTAGCTCCCTGTGTCCATTCTGTCATGTCCCAGCCACACTTGGGTTCTCCCTGAAGAGTCTGCCACCAAGCTGGACACTGCATCATGCTGATCTGTGCTCCGGGCATAGCTGGAGGACAGCCTCCAGCCTCCAGCCACAGCTTTAGGGAGGCAGAGCTGGGCCAGTGGGGGTGAGATGGTGGCTGATGGGCCATGCTGCGCACAAGTGTGTGCCCACAGCCTGGGGGCTCAGCAGTGCCAGGAAGGGGTGTTTGTGGATGAGACATGGTGCTTAGCATTGCACACGGTGAAAAGTGGAAGAGTACATCATTTCTTTAAGCTCATCTTGCATTCAGCCAGCTGCATATAAATTTCCCTCTATCTCATCAAGCTCTCACTGTTTGGCCTCCTCTGACTGATATTGGCTCATCATACTTAATCTAGGGTGAAATTTCCTCGTCTGAGCTAAATTACTCGCAGCCATCAAGGGAAACGATATTTATTTTTCGTGGGGCTAATGACCTGTCCCCCGGACCCACCCACTGATGGTTATTTACTAGGGCCCAGATGCTTGGGCTCAAAATGAGTGCTAATGTCAGCGGGGGCCATTTCTCATTCAGGTCTCTGATTGAATTGGAGCGATCCCATTGACATTGACTCTGTGACTTTTAAGGCCATTACCCTCAGCAAGGGATGAACCTCTCATCATTGCTCCAACGCTGACAGCTGATTAGCGACAAATTACAAGGAGGAAGAACCTAAGACTTTGTTGGGTGAGGGTGGGGGGGAAGGGGAGGAGAGACTGGGAGGAGGCAAAGGGAAAGCATGGAGTCAGGGAAAGTAGAATAAGTAGCAGAGGAGCAGGAAGGGTGGGAGGGAAGAGCTCTGCTGAGACCCTGCTGCAGCAAGTTGGCACTGGCAATGCTCCACAAGCTTTCGCTGACTGCTCCAGGAAAGCAAAAAAACTGTTGCTGTGGACTAAGTGCTTCAGGGGTCACATACATCTCTGCAACTGGTTCTCACTGTGACTCCTCTGCCTCCGTTTCTTTACCTGGAGGCTGGGCAGACAGCACTGACAACAAACCAGAAGGCGCCTCCCTGCAGCTCACAACCACTGACTGATGCATAAAGCTTCATCCAGCTGAGGTTAAAGCTGCCTGACCACTCTGCTGCACATTATCCTTGCATTTTCAGGGTTTTCAGTTAGTGGGCAATAAACAACCCACACGCATAACAAAACACACTGTCATTGTGGCATATTTGGTCGAGCACAACAGGACCAAGATTTCTGCTTTCACTGCTATTGCAGTACCTAAGGATAAAGTTTTGAACAACTCCGGGCTGCACTCACCATTTTGTTTCTAGACAAATGCAGTCACTTCTGCAGTGAACCACGGCAGCCAGCCAGTAGCATGCACCAGATTTCTGTATTCATTTCTGCAAGGGAGAGAAGAGTGGGTGTTATTTAAAAGCGACTGGAGGAAGAATCTATGCTTTAAAAATGCTGCCTACTGTGGATATGGTTCTTCTTATCTGGATGATTTGTGAGGCAGACTTGCTACCCTAAGTAAAAGGGAATATTTTTAGTGACACAATTAATATAAATGGAGCAATGCTGAAAGGCATTACAAGGAGTCTTGTTGCTCTGCAGCCCTGCATAAGCAGGCTCGTAGACGTGTTACAGCTCACAAAACACCAGGCACATTGAAAAGAATGAGTGGCGTGAAACACAAACGGAGAAAATGCTGGCGAGGCTGATCTGCCATGGGCACAACTGCGCTCTCAGAATTGCAAACTGGCTTTGGACACTTGGGCAAACAAATGCAGTGTGCCTAAGTACAGTCACGGCTTGCTGTGTGAGCAGCTGAGATGTGATTTCTGTTACCTGAGATCTGAAAATCCAAATGGTGTTTCAACAGCAGCCATGGGTGTCTGAGTCTCACATCCCACATCAGCACCAAAGATATACTGAGGCATGGATGTGAAGCTTCTTGCCAGCATAGCTCTGTGCCTTGTGGGGAGCTCCCATGCTATGGCTCAGGTTTTAAAAGATCCTGGAAGCAAAATTACTACCTGAGAACCAACATCTAAGTAATCACTGAGGTTTTTTTTCCTCATATTGGGAATGTGTACATCAAAGGTTATTCCTTCCTCTAACCCAATTTCCGTGGCCCATTAACGTGCAGAGAACAAATGTAACCGCTTCACCACCAGTCAAAATTGTTACGATAGAAAGAAAGTATCACTAAAACCACCATTTCCCAATGTTGCACTCTTCCCATCTCCCAAGGCAGGGCAGCATGTGCTTGGGACAATCTGCACAGAAATCAAAACTTTCTGTGAAAAGCAGACTAAGTTTGGTGAGGATTTTTTGTTTGTTTGCTTGCTTGCTTGCTTCATCTTGCCTTTTCTTTTCTTTTTAAATGGATGCTAAACAAACTACCCGACCTTCAATAAAGTCTCAAGGTTCACCTGTTTTGTGGAGAGGAACGTTGACATCCTCCAATTAAATCAACCTTTTTTCAAGAGTAGGAGAAAAACAGTATCTTTTCCCTGAGAGTTAAATTACCCAACAATGCAGTCTTGTCAGGGTTTTGTTCTCTTTCAGGACAGAAAAGAAATCTAAGTCACTGAAGAAGACCCAGTTGTAACTTGACAGAACAAAACCATCCATTCACAGATAGACCAAACTACCTATTGATTAATTATAGCACAACGTGTCATAACCAAGCTATACCTCAGAGCATACAGATACTGTAAAAGATCTTGCAGTGTACCATAAAAGGGAAATAAAGAAATAAAGAAGGGGGGAGGGAGAGGGGAGGGGAAGAGATTTCTTACAATACAGTCCACAAAACCTAAACAAGACTTACTAGTCTTTGGATGTTTCATGGAGCTGAAGGGCAGAAGTGGCCCTGATTTCCGGCTGCTGAGCAGCAGTGGGGAAGAAAAGTCCATAAGCACCCACGTGAGCCGCACAGTTGCTGGGGTGGGCCTGCATGGCTGTGCATCCAAACAGGCTAATGTTCCCTTTACCAGCCTGATTGGTCAATTTGGATGACATATTTTGGGCATCTCTGCTCACTCAGTGACTGCAACTTGTACACCGTCCACAGATTCCCATCTGCATCTACAGATGGTCCACTTTTTTTTTTTTTTTTTCCCCTTCCTTTCTTCATTGTGTGTAACAGCTCTTCGAGGTTGCAGAAAAGAGACAGAGATTGCAGTTCTACTGTGTCTTGCTACAGCAGCCAGGTAGACATTAAATTCAGCTGAAGTAAAGAAAGCTCCAATTCCAAATCTGCAATACTGTTTATTCTGTGCTGGAAAAAAAATATTTCTCCAGTTCCAGCTCACACACAAAACACAACAGCAGCTGAAGACTGGCATATGTTTGTTGTGGAACAAAAAGAACAAAAAATCCTTCTGAATTTTTAATTCAATAAAAACCTTCATATTCATGTTAGTGTTTAATGTACTTTAATCCACACATTGTAAAACGTTCTCTTTTTCTGTGTCTTATGAGGAATGATATGATCTATGCAAATCTGGGAAGCTTTACAGATCCTAAATGATCCGATGAAATGCCACGGGGAAATCAAGCTTCAGTTTCATCTATGCTGCAAAATATCTACCTGTCTTTTTGCATTTCCCCAATCCTAACTGTTTACTTTCTTTTTCACTATCAATTCTGAGATGCAGAAGATACAGAAAAACAATTCACCAGTTCTGATCTCCTTAAGCTATAGTGAAAGTCTATCGAAAACATTGGAGACAAATCAAAGACAGGAGATTAAAGATGCCTTTTCTCCGTTTGCATATACTCACACATGCACAACTTCTTCTGAACCAAGGAGTTAATTTACCTCTACGGTAGTATTTAATGTTGAGTAGTTGTGCTGCCAGCCAGATTGTCCTCAAGACTGGGGGCTTCTGCCTAGAAATGTCTTATTGCCAGATGATGTGCTCATTTGTAGAATCGTGGAATTATTTATGTTGGGAAAGACCTTCAAGATCATCAAGTCCAATCATCAACCTGACCAGTGTTTTCAACTATCTTATATGGCACCAGTACAAATGTATCTTTTCCTTCACCATTCCTCAGTATACACTCTCAGAAGAATCCTGCACTTGGAGAGGGCCACCTTGAGTACCCTCAGTGAGATTAAATTTACATCCATTCAATCCTGACAAACATCTCGCGATATTTTGCCAGCTGGGCCCAAAACTATTACTGCATTTTTAAAATGCAGACCATTTTGTTTTTAATCACACATTTCTATTTTGAGTTGGGTGCACTGTAATCCATGGAGTTCTGTAATTTTCCACTTCATTTATTCTGGATTTAATGAGCTGGTAATAATGTATATTTCTAGCAGACTGCCTGAAACACAGAGCAGAAAGTCACAGAACTGAAGAACTTGGGGAGGGAAAATTCCTGCCTGAACTTCTGTGGAAATAAAATAAACCAACACAAAGACACTCAAGATACAAGAGAGATCTGCTAGGCAGCAGAGAGTGAAAGCTGTGGATAAATGCCGATTTGATTTCTTCAAACTACTATTTGCTGTTGAAATCATCACATTCTATCTCAATACAGTATCAGCTACAACCACAATTTTCAACAGCAGAGGGGAAACCTTTTCTTCTTCAAAGCCTTCAGCCAAATTCCCATTGAAATCAACCTGGGAAAACTCAGATGATGAGTATCAAAGTCAGCTCCTGCCTTTACTTGGGAAGCAAGACAAAAGGATCAATTTAATTGTCAAGGGTTCTGTGCAACCAGCAGCTCTCAATGAGAGCTAAAAATTAGGCCTCTTTATATTAGATTTTAAAGTACATGGCACTAGTTTATACATTCATGTACATGAGTTTCCTGAGTTAAGTACATACTTATGTCTGGTGCGTGCTCTTCTGCTCCCTCCAGGCGCATGCAATTGACGCTATCGTGTCATTACACTGTTGAAAACTTTTTTGGTTTTCATCTTGCTCAACTTCAAAACTTGATCAGAAAAGTTGCATCTTCTTGTGTAGCACTGTTTAAAAATCATTCACTCCCAGTTATTTGTCAGTCCCACTGAGTGCTAGAAAAGAGGGAGCATTCACAACAGCTGTGTTAGAGAGCCACACTCACTGCTAGCAAGCACAACCCAAAATTGTGCTCTTCAGAAAGGCTGCTACCATGGATCCAGCCCATTTGGTTCTTTATCATCTGAGTTTCAAGAGAAAACTTGGCAGGAAATCTTGTCTGTGTCTTTAAAAGTGAAACTGCTCTTAAAGATGATGTACAAAATATTCGTGCAAATGCTACATTCACAGTCCTGCTCTGCAAACAGCCAACACAGGCTGATTAGCCAAAGACTTTTTTCCCTGTAATTAGATTCATTCCTCAGTTTATTTAAAAACAACAACAACAACAAAAACAATCGCCCACCAAAACAAACTACCACACACACTTAAGGAAAATCATCATGTGGTGTATTTCCAATGCTCCGCACTGAGCTCTATGAATAATGTGGCTGTGCTAATTGGTACCCATTAGGACACAGAATCAGAATCCCACTGCCCCAAACAGGCCGCCTTTTCCTGATAATTATAATGCTAGGATGCAACCCGCCAACAATTCTGGGACTAATCACAGAGAATACTGCATATAATGTAACGTCGTATTACTCAAAAAGGTAATGAAATTCCAGGAAACATCAGATGCAGGAGGTACATGAAGATAATTTTGTTTTTATAACCAATTTCAGGCAGATAAATACTAGAATCCTTTCCAATTTTCCCCCCATGAAACTAAAGTGTCACTGAGATTTACAGCCCCCTCAAGTTCTCTTTTCAGAGGAACATTCATTTACATAAACAGATAATCCCAGATAAAAATTTCCATTAGACAAAGGTGAAATGGATCAATTTTCTCTGCCAAGACAAATCTTAAATCTTGAACAGATAGGGTCATTATTACACCAGGCCCATTTCAGAAATAATGTATTAAAAAAAAATCATCCGATAGCAGCCATTTCCAGCTTTCCAATTATCTTTAAGAAAAGCTTATTCTGTGGACAATAAAGCACATTACTGCACAATATGATACAGTCCATAAAGATCACAATGTTTTATGAAAGGTTAAAGAAAGCTCAGCACATTTAGGGGAATGTCATAACCCACAAAGTCTTTCAAGACTTAACTGGATCCACGCACAGGCTGCACAGTGCTGTGCTGCAGTTTGCTGCGCCAAGGCAGGAATGGCTCCTGCTGCAGGGACGCTCAACTTCATCAGGCCCCCGTGATGGGGTTTGTGAGGGGTGACAGCAGCAAGGAGGAAGTGCCAGAAATCACTGCCTAATAGATGCGGTCGTCAAAGCAAAAACAAGCAGCGACATACCCGACTTGTGTTTTCATCTGAAAGAAATCAGATTTATTTGCCGTTTAACTACCTGTTCCTTGCAAACATCACGTGCGGAGTGGAGACAGCGGTTACATGGGGCTGAGGGAAGCCTGGCTGGCAGCAAGAAATGGGATCATCTCACGAGAGAGAGCTTGCAGAATTCTTTGTGCCAGGCAGAACTCAACCCAGCCCTACAGTGTGCTCACAATCAAGATGATGAAGCTGCACAGATCCCGATGAGAGCTTCAGAGAGCACAGTGCTTGAGGACTGTGGGTTTTCTGTCACTAATGGTCAAGTACAAGAGACAGGAAAAACGAGGAGAGGGTGTGCATGCTAAAAGTGCGTGTACATTTTACTGATATCAGAAGAATAACCTGATGTTTATAAAAACCACACAGTTATACTGTTCAATGTAGCCATAGATCCACTTCATTAATTAGTTACAGTTCAGAGAGTATGCAAGAAAATAAAAGCCAAATCAGAACCTCACCTCTGTCAACTTGCTTTTGCATATAAGGATTCCGTGATTTAGTGACCAGTAAGCTTTTATAAGAGGTATGTTATAATTGAGAGGGACAAAACATTGAACTTGGTAGCAGGTCTGAACTGGGGAGAACAGATCTCAGAAAGGATACATGAGTTACCGACCATCACATGGAAGTCATTATAGAGCAGGTTCTTGGGCTGCACAAACAGGGGTCACTGGATTATCATTGATCCCTAGATTTGGTTCCATACATTTCCAAGTAAAACAAGGCAACTGCTGTTACCCAGAATACAAACCAAAACAAAACTACAGGCTTATTCTGTAATACAACTATGGAAAACCAAGCTAAGGTCTAATTTACCTCACTGGGCAACGTTTCACCTGAATTTGGATTCACTGATGATTCAGGAATTATGTAGAACGAAAATAATTTTCATTTTTTAATTTGTCTGGTTATGTGATTAAAGCTGTCCAGCACAAAAGTTAGCAGAAGCTGGAGACACCTGTGGCTGTGTATTTTGGTTGGATATCAGGGGGAAGTTCTTTACTATGAGAGTGATGAGGTGCTGGAACAGGCTGCCCAGAGAGGCTGTGGATGCCCCATCCCTGGAGATGTTGAAGGCCCGGTTGGATGAGGCCCTGGGCAGCCTGGTCTAGTATTAAATGTGGAGGTTGGCAGCCCTGCCGGTAGCAGGAGGGGTTAGAGCTTGAGTTCCCTTCCAACCCGGGCCATTCTATGATTCAGTGATTCTACATGGGTCTCCAGAAAACAGTAAAAGCCCATCTTCATAAGTTGAGAAAATAGTTTGATATATAAGGTGAGGAAATCTTCCAAGCAGAGCCGTACTTTGTGTAACTGTTATCTGAAACTTTTTTAGTGCACTGAAATAGTTACACTTACAATAGCTGGAGTATCAGTCATAACATCTAATGATGTGGAGATTGTTGCCTTATAAAATTCACAGCTGGGTAGCTACATGGCTCAAGGCTAAAACCTATGTTAAAATCCAGTGTTTTAGGAGGGAGAGTGTTTATTAAAACATTTTGCCCATTAAAAATAGATGACACATCATCGGTCATTCCATGTGATGCAGTGCCAAACCTTTTTCAGGCAGCCCGCCTGGGAAGACTGCTGAAAACCTGGCAAGCCTGTCTGAAAAGTCCACATCCTAATAATTTACTAGTCCATCAAAAAACAAAACAAAACAAAACAAAAAACAACCAGAAACACAAGAAAAGTATTCCACAGACTGCGAGAAGCTCACCAATCCCTCTCACATGGCATGCCCAGAAACTTGCACTCATACAACCACAGTTGGTCTCTTCCCACTGACAGCCAGACACTGACATTGAAAAAGGGAATCAAGTTTGATCTGTTCATGTCAGAAGTTGCACTGAGATAATGAAGCTCTCATGGGGAGGGGGGAAGGTGGAAGGCAGTTAATGTAATGGAAGGGGAAATACTGATAAATATTCTCTCAGCAATACTGCGGGTATTTGGCATCTGCTTCCACAAACTGACGCATTGCCTTAACTTGAAGAACACAAGGATAATAGCATGTGGCTAAACAAAGCTGAAAACCATTGTCTCTTCTGCTATTTTGTCCTCTGCATTGTACAAAAACAGACTTCAGTACTCCATAGGAAGGATCTCAGCATTCACCAGTGAGCTCCAAAACCAGCACTCCTGCTGAAGCACTGAAGTCAGTGGGACCACTAGGGGAGGATCCATCACTGATTTTAGGGACACAGCTTATCACCTGGTCAATAGTTAAGGTGTCTGCAACTATCATTAGAGAAAATTATCCCACAAACCCTGACATAAAAATCAAGAAGACCCAGATACAGAGAGATGAATGTGTAGTAGAAGTCATAGAATCCTTAGAGTTGGAAGGGAACTTTTAAGATCATCTAGTCCAACTCCCTTGCAATGAACAGGGACCTTTTCACTCAGGGTATTTGTTGCTAAACCTCCAACTCCCTGTCGTGCCAGCTGGAAGCAGCACATTTCCATGTGCTGATGAACATCACAGCTGTTTAGTTTGGACATTCCCTGTTGGAGTAGCACACTCATCTATCTGGGAAGCAACTAAAAGGACTCGCATCTGAACCACTGACACAGCTCCTGGATATGGAAGTATAGCTCAGGAGCATGGGACTGAATGAATGCAGATTAGACTGCAAAAATGCAAGGAGGACAGCACATACTCAAACCAAAAGAGGCAGTGGTGTTATGTTGGATCTTTTTCATGCCACATGCAGCCGCATTTCTAACTGTGAGAGATACCGCTCTCCCTTCTCAGCACAATGTAGAGATGATCAAGCACAGAATAGATAGAACAAACTCAAGAGTTGTACAGTGGCTTTCTTGTAGCAGTGGTATCCTCAGGAAAGTTCACACAGTTATGTCCTAAGGACCCAAGAAAGCACAGCCCACTCAACAGGCCTTTGGTTTTAAAGGATATCACCTGAGCATATGCTTTTGACTAAAAATTCAGCAAAAAAAAAAAAAGAACAGAATGCTTTATACTTCAAACAAAAATGTCACCATTGCCAATATCCAGGAAAATAACCCTGACCTCACTGCATATGCCCTTGCATGGATGCTGTTATTCATATTCATACTGTATGCACGTACCCAAAACGTCAGCCTTCCCTAATGACACTGAAACGATTGAAAATTGAAGTGCAGTTCTGGGCAGAAAAGTGACTCTATTTTAAAAAGAGAGAGACAGAGAGAGACTGTGTCCAATGCCCATAGCTGTTCCTAGTTGTCTTCCAAGTTCTATATATTAACTAAGCTTATGTACCAAAGCCATTTTTTTAACTACTGTCAGCACTGCAGAGCCGATACAGCAGCAATAGAGCAAGCTGTTCAGCCTCATGCCTCATCAACATTTCTCACACTCCGTATCAAAGCACGAACATTAGCAAATTCAGCTGCCCTTCAAACTTCCAGCTCCAGTCAGGAGAAAGCATCTGTGGCTGTTCAGCTCCTTGTGAGGCTGACTGGGGGGGGTGAAAAAAGATGCTCACTGGCCAGAAATGCCCATAACATCCAACCCAGTGTTCTCTGTGATTCATGGCTGTAGGACAAGCGAACGAGCTGTGGAGCTCTACTCACTTTCTATCACTCCATAATATTCATGCTTCACTCCAATTACCACTCAGAATGCCCCCCCCCCCAGCAGCACAGAGCAGTGGGTGAGCTGTAAGCTTTCAGAACTCACTCCTATCACTCAGCATGCCTATGAGAATCAAAAGATGCTGGAAAGGGAAGAGGCATACTTCAAATGTTTGCAAGATCACTTCCTAATGACACAGCAGAAGCTAACAAAACAGTGGCTTTAGTGATATGTCTGTTGTGCAGCAGAAAGCTTTCTATCTCCCAGTACTCAGAGAAAGGCAGGGAAGATTGTCAGAAGGCATCCATCAGTTCTGCAGACTGTAGGAAAAGATGAGAGGGAATAAAGATAAACTTTGAGTGAGAGTAGAAGAATTTAAACTCCTTATGACAGAAATGTAACAGAATTCCAAACATTGGTCAAATTCAAGCATTCTGCAACCACTTCTGGAATAGGTTGTATAACAGACAAGAGAGTGGAAAGCAGGGAACCAATCTCTTTCTCTGCAGAGATCTTTTAGTCCAAGTAATTGCTGAAAAGATGCACTCAAGAGCTTCCAGCTTCACATGGAAATGGGACTGGGCACCTACTTGCCTAACAAGCAGACAAACAAAACACACTCAGAAATAAATATTAACAACAATTTAAATATTTTGCTTCTTTACGCAGTCCTTCTTTTTCCATTGACCTCCCAAGTTTCCGGATAAGTTATCTCCTCTATATGTATTTGCACTAAAAGCTCTTAACTTAAATTAGCCAGGCAGAAAATGAGTATGAGAAGGAGAACATTAATTGCATATTTTTTGGACTATTGCTTTCAGGAGATTCCAATTTTAGTCATCAAGATAACTGAAGAAAAAATAAAATTGCATAAGACCAGCTAATCAACAATAGGAAAACACTGTCCTGGCAGGTAGGCAACAATGCACATAAGACAGTCAGCAAAATGGGAAATTAATTTCCTTCCCATTTCCCAAATTATTCTGTCCAAAACATTTTTGGTGGCAGGGCAAAACTTTCTTTTTTTTTTTACTTCTCAAATTCTCAGACTATACAACCATCACTTAGCAGAGATCTTGGCATTTAGCAGCACAAGCAGGAAAAAATCATGATTTGCATACTCTCAGATTGGTAGTTGTGGAAAAAGCAAGACAGAACAACTTAACTTTTGCAGCTCTGGAGTGATTCACTTCCTTTTGCAGGACAGTATTTCATTTCACCTTGAATTCCTGATAAAGGTTGGCCTGCACTGCACTCAACATTCAGCCATAAAACTGCTGTAAAAAACAAACAAACAAACCTACCACCCACTGCAACAAAGGGCAGCAAAACTTGTGAGTACTGATGCCTTATTACTCACAGCTGTTCAAGACCAAAAGCTGCAACCATATTTCCTTCGACCAATTACTGAACTGTTTGAGGATGAGGAACTCTTTGACCATAGCTACCAGTCTACCTGCCCAGATTGACTGACTGATGCAGATTCAAAACTCTCTCCCAGTCTCAGCTGAGAAGCTGCATTCAGGTATATTCCATACCACAAAAACTGAACAAAATGAATAAGCCCTTGCAGACAGACCGAAGTCACTTCTATTCCTGGCTGGGAGCTAAAAATTGCTCCATCTAAAGGAAGTAGAGTGAGATGATCCCAAATGTGAAGTATCCAGGCCTTACCGAGGATTAAAATGGCTCTTCACAGATCGAACTAAGAGCACATGAAAAGTTTGGAGCTAATTTTGATAAAGGTCAAATAGCTTTACACATACAAATCCTTAACAGAACTGAATGAGAACAAGCCTCCTGTCACATCTACAACACTCAACTACTTCCAGAAGTCATTAGGCAACAGAACGGATTTACAAGTGTTGGAACAAGCACCTTACCCCCACTGACACCAAGAAAGCATCTTGAGTGCCTGCACAGCTCAAAACATCATCAAAAATCAAGTCTGTCTCCTCCTTCATGGTCTCATGAGAAGCCAGGGTAGAGTTAGACTAGAGGACCTTCAGAAGTCCCCTCCAGCTCAGACAATTCTATAAAGCACAACTGTGTCAAACACAGATGGAGGACTACCTGACAGAAAAGCCACTCTGCCTTGCAACTGTGTCTTAGTAACGTGGTTTCCCTCTAGAAAAAATTGTATGAAGGCTCTGGCCAGGTGAGGTGAGACTGAGGCTTTCATGGCAATGACTCCGTTGTTACTTTACTTGAGTCAGAAACCCACACAGTTGTCCAGGAATGAAACTACCACACTGACCAAAGTTCTCGAGTTCTGGAGTTTCATCCTTGTAAATAACTCGGCTAAATTCACAACAGATTGAAACAAAACCTCTGTAGTCAAAATATTTCATCTGTAAATGCCTTCTGTCATGACATAAATTCTGACAGCAACAAAACTTTATGGGCAAGTAGGAGTTAGAAAGACTTTTAAACCTGAAAAAAAACCCAAAACCAATAGCAATACAAAACCCAAAAACCTATGCCTCTAAAATTTAGGACTCCACAGAAAGGAGTTCTTTCCTCACTACCACTCTACCAGTTTCATTAAGAACAAGTTACTGCACTAGGTAACAAACAATCCACATTATTCAGAAACTTTCCACACCTTCTTCCTTTCCATAAACATCTCCTCATTCCCTAAAATAAATACATAAATGAATTCCTTTGTTGTCCCCTTGCCTTCAGAACCTACACAGAAAGAAGGGGAAAAAAAAGAAAAAAAAGAAAAAGCCATTTGTCAATTAATTCCAGTCCTTTAGACTTGGGACTCCATTATGCTGCACAATTGTTCATATGTGCCTGCTTAACATGGATGGAAAAGATGCTGCTACATTGGAGGGAAATAACGGTAGGCTGGGCAGAAGAGGTGCCTTCTTCCATTGTGTGCACAGTGCATTTTTGCTGACTGCAAGCTCTCACACGGCAGGAAAAAGCCCAAATGCCATTCTTGCTCTTGCTATTGGCAGCTGTTCTCTTATCACCAAAGAGAATTTATCGCACCACTGACAGATGCTGAGATTCAGAAGCTGGAACTGAAAGCCAAAGGGATTGAATCAGAAAACAGAAATGCCAAAAAAAAAAAAAAAAAAAGGAAGAAGAAAAAAAAAAAAAAAAAAAAAAAAAAAAAAGGAAGAGCCCTACCAAAGCAAGTCACTTCACTGCACACATTGCACATGCATCTCTCCATGGGGAGAGGAAAAGAGAGCCCGAGCCCCCACGACAGATGTCAGGCGTTCTGTTTCGGGCAGCGCTGGAAGCTGCTCCAGTTCTGTGCTGAGGAGAGTGGTATAGGAGACCACAGAGAACTTTACTGTTCAAACCCTGCAGATGAAATGCAAAGGAGAAAGATGCAACTCCACAGAGGAAGGCCTGGAAAGCAAGCTATCTCAGCAGGGAGATCACTGTAGTTATCATGCGTACAAAGGTACTTGCATTCCTAATGCTCTCTCCTGAAGGCAGCGTGTGGATTAGGGTTATCTGAGTATTTATTTTTTTCCCCCACTCTTTTAAAGACTTCACAAAGCTGTAAACCTTATTTTCCCATATGTAGCTACACCACATACCAACAGGAAATAGTTCATTTGAGGGATACTTTGGCTACTCCCAAGAAAAGATATGGGAGGATATATCTGGTTTAGATAACAAGAGGCTTTAAATAACTTTATCTCCCAGTGTAGCAGTCGGTAAATGCATTCTGCCCATAGCCATTTGCAAGCCTTCTTTGCACATACATTCAGAACTAAAAGTGCTTTATGCACATGGATAAATGCATGACGGCTATGATCATAAACCAGCGCCTATATTTTATTCACAGGCTTTGCACTGAAATGCACGCTCATACACAGACTTTGGGACGAGACGTACCTCCTGCCACCCCCAGGGAAAACATGAATGTATTTATACACAGGCAGATAAGAAGGCGGCTATGCACTGACACAGCAGTGACAAAGTCTCCAAGCTGCGAGTGTTATGCAAAGGAAAGATACTCGATGCCTTCCGCCAGCGCTCCCAAATGCATTTCCTCAGCTAAGGTCAGCCTAATGACAGATCTCATTCGCAGGCACTGAACTGTCTGCTCCGAAGAGCTCAGAGCAAGACGGGCTCTCCCACGGGAGCAGATTCCAACAGTGGGAAAAGCAGCCTCAGGCCGCCTCCCACTTGTTTGCTCACAACAAATTTACAAAGAGCCAGGTCCCCACAACTCACACTTGGGGGATATCGCGCTAAGTATCTAAGAACGGAATCCAAGAGCAAGTCACACTTTCTATCCTGTTCTAGTACTGATCTTACACTAATAGGGGTCTGCAGGATGAGAACCCAAGTCGCTGTACCGGTTATTTGCTAATTAGGAAGTCAATGAAGAGGCAGCTAATTGAGCTGGCGAGTACAGCAAACGCCGTCCCACCAGGATGGAATGCAGATGTTCTACTGATAGCACAGTGCCAGAGTGACACCTGCAGGACGAGCCACGAAACACCTCGCAGAGCGGTACCTGAGTTTTCCGGAGCTACTTGCACCGAACATCTGCCTCGTTCTGCACTGCTCTTTTCAGAGAAAAGCAGGGAGGAAATGACTTGGAAGCAAAGTCCAACCAAAGATATCCACAAACTCTTCTGACAAAATTGTAATCGTCGAATCACGTGATCGTTTGAGTTGGAAGGGGCCCTTAAAGGACACCTAGCCCAACTCCCCTGCAATAAATGGGGATACTCGCAGCTAGGTGGGGTGATCAGAGCCCCTCTGGCCTGACCCTGAATCTCTCCAGGGATGGGGCTTCCATCACCTCTCTGGGCAAACTTTGCCAGTGCCTCATCACCCTCACTGTAAAAATTTCTTCCTTACAATCTAAACTTCCTCTTCTAGCTTAAAACTATTCACAAAAATACAGAGACAGAATAACAGAAACAGAAAAACAGCTTCCGCCATTTGTGACTTCCTCAGGTTTCTCTTTAGAAGCTCACACAGGTGATCTGAGTTTCAGTAGAGAAGCATGGAACTTCTCATGGACGTTTATTGTTACTCCCAATTAAGCTTATCTGCCAGTAGGAGTAGGGCTACAGCATAGGAATTAGGGCAAGCTAGGTATTTACCCCAAAAGGTCAATTTAGGTCAAAGCTATCTTGCCCAGATGGCTAATTTCAATCTCTTACGCATATAACACAATTGTTCAATAAGCTCAAAATAAATAGTCTAAGTAATTAATTTAAAGCTGCCCTAATTGTTTCTCAATATTCCCTATTAACTGAAGCTGTAACATTTCTTCTATCAAAGCTTCAAAGCTTAAACTTCAGAGCCAATTAAAGCTACTTAGAAAGAAAGAAAGAAAGAAAGAAAGAAAGAAAGAAAGAAAGAAAGAAAGAAAGAAAGAAAGAAAGAAAGAAAGAAAGAAAGAAAGAAAGAAAGAAAAAGAAAGTGCTGTCAGCTCTGATTCCCTCTGATTGAATTCTTTGAAGCACTCGGGGTCTAACTTAAATTGCACAAAGCTTGAAAACAGTTTGTTTTGTTTTGTGGTGGTTTTTTTTGTTTTGTTTTTGTTTTCTTTCCCAGGTATAATGTTCTCCATGAGCTAATGATCCAATGGACAATTAAAACTAAATTACACTTTTAACCTGGTAGCAACTTTCTAAGCTGCATTTGGCCTGACAAAAGTGAGTACACTGAGTTCACAACTCAAGTGAACAATGAATCTCCCTTATCAGCAGGAGCTGGGGAGGATGCTGCCTGCCTTCCCTGCTCAGTCCTACAACAGCAGCCGCCTCTCAGCATCATCAAGGTTCTCTCACCCACAGTAATGTGGCAGCTATATCCTTATTCTTTTAAATGCATGTGTGTGCATAAATACAGTCTCCTTTATTCTCTAGGCATTCAAAAGAGAAGAAGGAAGGGGATACTGGTTAGTAAAGATTACCGGTGTCTAGAGGTCATTCTCATTAGCAGGGTCCCACTAGTTCAGACGTTTCAGCTTCCAAGTGCATTTGCTGACCAAAACAGGGTGCTTTCCTATTTTTAGCACAGCTGATGTAGGTCAGATGGAAGTGGAACAATTCTTCCAGCACAGAACAGAATCATCTAGTGCTGGATGAATTACTTCCCTTCCAACCAAGCTGAAAATAACTCCTTTGTGGTTTCCCAAGATTTTGTTTCCAGGAAACTGTGTTTGGATTCTCTTGTCCCTCTGTGACCCCATTACATGTGAGACTCACCGAGCTACCTCCTGAGTGCAGGCAAGCCCAGCTCCTAGCACTGTGTCCCTGCAAGGTGTTATATTACACCATACTTCCTCGGTACCCAATGTGACTATGAAGGGATATCCTGTGCTCCATCCTGCACATAGCTGTCTGTACTATCTTGGTTGCTCTCCTCCAGCCAAAACTATGCTTAGGGATCTTCTTTCAGAATGTACTTTCTCTGTTGGTTTTTTTTTTTGGTTTTTTTTTTGTTTTGTTTTAATAATGTGGGATTAATAATTTAGCTAATAGCAAGCTAGAGAAAAGCCCAAAAGAAAGAAGCCATATGGAAAGGAAGACAAGCTGAAGAGGAATGAGCTTCTTAATTTGTGTGACCAAACAGTGTGACGTGCAGCTTGAGGGGTTATGTATTGCAGTGTTGTATTGCTACTTCTAGGATGGAACACCTGGTCCTTATCATCACTCTCAGGTTTCAAACGCCCATCATCTTGCATCTTTTACTTACCGCGGGGATCTCTCTGCCATGGGAAACATTCCATTCCCACCATAGAATCCTGGTGAGGCACTTCTATGTTTTGTTTAAATCAGATTGTTGTGGATGCTCCATCCCTGGAGATGTTCAAGGCCAGGTTGGATGGCGCCCTGGGCAGCCTGGTCTAGTAGTAAATGGGGAGGTTGGTGACCCTGCATGTGGCAGGGGGAATGGGGATTCATGATCCTCAAGTTCCCTTCCAACCCCGGCCATTCTGTGATTCTGCGAGATGGGAGACATTCATAGGCCACAGAAGGGAGGGGTAGATGATGAGCAAGGATCCCCATTCAGGACTCTTGTCTTCAACCTCAGAAACAGAGCCAGGCATGGGGAGAAGCATCCAGCTGATGCTGCATGATGAACTAAGCCGAGTTCTTTGTTGCACGGAGCCAGCACAATTCCAGCAAGCCGAGGGCTCTCAGCACTTTAAAACTTTGTATTGCCTCTTTTGGGCCCGTTTTGCGTACAGGTCTGCCACGTTCCGATCCTTCTGAAAGGACTGGCTCATCTTAGATAGGAGATACCTCTCTCCCTTCGAAGTGCGACTGCCTGACGCTGACCGACGCCGGCCAGCAGACGGCAGCACCGCGCACCTCAGGGCGCTCCGCCTTGCTCTGACGTCATCTCCCCGCGCCAGCCACCCGTTGCAAAGCGCCGCAACGTGGTGTGCGCGAGCCGGGCCGGCCGGGCTTTGCGCGGTGCCGTGGCGGGGTCGGAGGGCCGCGTGCCGATGCGGGGCGGGCAGGATGCAGCAGAAGCTGCTGCGCAGCGCGCACTACATCGAGCTGGGCGGCTACCAGTACTGGCCCGTGCTGCTGCCGCGCGGCATCCGTCTGTACACCTACGAGCAGATCCCCGTCTTCCTGAGGGACAACCCCTACATCACCGACGGCTACCGCGCCTACCTGCCCTCGCGCCTCTGCCTTCGCAGGTACGGCCGTCCCCGGGGCCGGGTCGGGGCCTCGGAGCCCCGCTCAGCCCCGCCGCGTCTCCCCGCAGCCTCTTTATCCTCTCCAACGAGAGCGTCAACATCTGGAGCCACCTGCTGGGCTTCCTGCTCTTCTTCACGCTGGGAATCCGCGACCTGACCGTCGTGCTGCCCGCCGCTCGCGCCGCCCGCGAGGACTTCGTCATCTGCGCCGTCTGCCTCTTCTGCTTCCAGGTGGGGCGCCGTGCTGTGCGCCGCGCGGCGGATGGGCTCGGGGGCCGAGCTGATTTTGAACCGTTTCTTATAAGAACGAAGCATGGCTAGCATAGGAGAGGCTGCAGAACGCCGGCTGGGCAGGCCGAGGCTTTGTGTTCTGGTTTCTGCTGGGCATTGTGTCGGGCATTGTGTCCAGCGCTGTGCCCGCGGATGGCGATGGTTTGATCACCAGCTCGAGCACAAAAACCAGCTGTGGATTAATGGGGTGAGGCCAGCTGCACGAATATTAACAAGATGAGGTGCTGGGATAGTTTAGTGTGGGAAGAGGAGGCTTAGGGGAGACCTCACTGCTCTCTGCAGCTGCATGAAAGGAGGTTATTGTAATGAGGTAGGGGATCGGCCCCTTCTACATAACAGCAGTAGCACAGGAGGTAATGGCCTCAAGTTGCACCAGGAGAGGTTCAGGTTGGATACTGGGAAACCTTTCTTCTCAGAAACAGTGGTGAGGCATTGGCACTGCGAGGTGGTAGAGTCAGCATCCCTGGTGGTGTTCAAGATATGTGGAGCTGTGATACTGAGCAACTGATAAGGTGGGATAGGGCCAATGGCTGAACTAGATGACCTTAGAGGTCTTTTCCAACCTGGATGATTCTTTGATGTTATTATACAGCTGGACTTGGGGTTCTTGTGCATTTTGCACAGCTGTCAGAGTTCAAGAAGCATCTGAACAATGCTTTCAGACATAGGGTTTGGACTTTTGGTGGTTTTGTGTGGACCCAGGAGTTTGATGTAATGATGTTTATGGATCCCCTTCAACTCTAGATATTCTGTGATTCTGTTTCTCAGGGGGAAAAAAAATTGATGCCAGCCAAGAAGCCAAGTCAGTGTACTGCGTGTCAGAGGTTAGTCACTTCTGTGTACCCTCAGCAAAGCTGCAGAGTGCTGGTATTCAAGGATTTGAGCTTTGGTTTCTGCTTGTTGTAGCTGGACCATACTGAATTCATCTTGGTCATACTTGGGCAGGTGGGGCCCTGCTCCTGTATGCACTGGCACACTTTTGTACCCTCAGTACCCTCGTTTCCTTAGCTGCAGCCTGTGGTTATCAAGTCTTGCAAAGTTTTGTGTTTCATCTGCAAAAGAGGTTATGCTAGTTTCCACTGATTATGAGCAGAAATCATAATTGTCTACACCAAGTAGTTCTGTAGAACATGTAACAGGTTACTTTTGGACTCTTAAGCTTCAGAATTGAAGCTTAATCCCCATTAATCCCCGTCTGTTACCAAGAAATTAATGTGTCCTTGTTTTGATATATTTGTGTAGGTCTGTATGCTTTGCTCAGTAGGATATCATCTCTTCTGTTGTCATCGCTCAGAGAAGACCAGCCGACGATGGATGGCATTAGATTACGCAGGAATTTCCATTGGTATCCTAGGCTGCTACGTATCAGGCGTGTTTTATGCATTTTATTGTAGTAAAGTAAGTCTGAGTCACTTGTTTCTGTGGTCCCATCACCATGGTTTCCACGTGTTGGGAAAGGGCTTTGTCACATGGTGTCCAGGTGGCACATTTGGCAGGGGACAGGTGCAGAACTTTGCTTGCAGAAGTAAAAGATTAAGAGATTCCTTTTAAGCTGTCAATTGCACAAGCCTCAAGACAATATTTAAATCATTATAAAGTCAGTGTAAACTTTACAGGTCCTGTCTTTGTCAAAGGCATGAGGCCCATAATGGGATGTTCCTCCCAGCATTTATATGGGGCAGAAACAAGCTTAAATCGCTTTGGAATTCTAAACTTTTCTAACTTCTGTGCTCCCTGTACAGGAAAGTATTGATCTGGTAGTTAAAGTAGTTGTAACAGAGTTATGTTTAATACATGTTTTGGTGAAGCATGTGAAATAGTTGTGAAGTAAGAGCATCTTCCCCTTCACTGGATTACTAAGAACACACTGATTCAAGCACTGTCATTTGTGGTCACAGAAGTGACGAGAACATTTTAAATCCTTGTGTTTAGTAACATAGATTTTCTACCCAGAGTTTACCTCAGATGAGCAAACATACAAACTTAATTGTGTTTCTTTTTTCTCAGTACTGGCGTCAGGTGTACTTAATCACTGTGCTGGCAATGATCTTGGCAGTATTTTTTGTTCAGATTCATCCCAATTACCTCACACAGCAGTGGCGCAGGCTGCGCTCCATCATCTTTTGCTCAGTGTCTGGATACGGCATTATTCCTACTATCCACTGGGTTTCACTCAACGGTGGCATTGGTGCAGCTATTGTACAGGTAAAAGACAATAATACGGAAATAAGATTTACTTTTGCTTTGCACTTAGCATCTTCCCTCGGTCTCATTTTGGAAATGAGGGAGAAGTAGAGCTAGTGACGATTTCTTGAAGCACAGAATTCCTTTGGAACGCTCAGATTTATGGAAAGCCAATCAACAGGTTGAATAGATGAAATCTGTTTCAGTGATTTAAAGTTGAACTGTGAGAAGACCCACCTGGATGCAAACGTGACCACGA
The DNA here is from genome assembly GCF_023343835.1 of Lagopus muta. Lineage (NCBI taxonomy): Eukaryota > Metazoa > Chordata > Aves > Galliformes > Phasianidae > Lagopus > Lagopus muta. The sequence goes on along the minus strand of NC_064436.1, from coordinate 25,461,478 downwards.
CGTTGTGCTTGCCTGAGGGGCAGAGCAGTGTGTGCAGGTCGGACGCACCCTTGCACACCTCAGGGCAAGGAGCAGGAGCAGAGAGCTGAGTCAGCAGGCGAGTGGGAAGCAGTCAGTCAGGATGCACAGGTTGCAGAGGTGAGGTGAACCAGGAGACATGGGTGGGAAGTTCTTCCTCTTCTGTGCCCTGGGTTGGTGGCAAAATCGGCATTTGCCTACACAGCCTTCTGTCTCACGCATAACTTGTTTAATATCACTGTTAAGTTACCAAACTAATTTCCCTCTCTTGCTTTACCACTATGGTAAAGGTTACTCAGCTCTGAAAAACAGGAAGTACAGCACTGTTAAAGGTGAATGTTCCCCAAGGTTTAAAACGTTCCCCCAGGAATCACAGCCATTAGCCAGGGCTCTAATAGAGCTGAAAAAAACCTTTGCTTTCATAGCAAGAACTGCCTGTGAAAGTTCTTAAGATTGGCACTTCAGGAGGACTGTCTTCTAGGATGCTGATTTAGCCTGGTCCAGAGCTACTGCTGAATTTGGAAGAGCAGCATTGATAATAAATGCAGTCTTCAGACAAGGTACTGAAACACTCACTTTGTAAAAGTCAAATAGGCAAGCAATCATTGCTGCCCCTGCTTTTTCCAGTTAGTCAATTAGTCTGTCCTGATAGAGCAGAATGGTAGATGTGATACTCATTTTGCTTCCACACTTCAGAGAAAATGCTCTGCTTCCAGCAATAAAACGTTCTATTATTCAAAACAAACAAACAAACTGGTCAAGTGAGTGGGTTGCTTTCCAGCAGCTAGTTTGGTTACTTACAGTCTAATCTGTAATATTCCTGTGGCCTTCCATTCAGATTTTTTCCAAGTTTTGGCATTTGTTTCTCAATTGGATTCTGTTCTATTCAATAGATAATATGAGCAACAAAATAATATTCCATTTTGTCACACCTTTTGTTTTCTTTTAAATGTATTTTGAAATTATTATTTTAAAATATTTTTTACCTTAGAGCACAGTAAGAAAGCTTCCTTTTCTTTTGCAGGAGTTTGCTCCACGTGTGGTTGTCATGTATTTCATTGCTGCTGTAGCATTTCTCTTCTATATTTCCAAAGTTCCAGAAAGATACTTTCCAGGTATGAAATTCTGTTGTTTTTCTGCAGTTGAGCTTCCTGCAGTGTCACAGTCTTTGCTGTGAGTCCTGAATTTTTGATGAGAGTACAGTTGATTATGTTCTACTTAGTGTGCATTGGCACCAAAAGAACTCAAACTTGATGTGCACTTCAGTCAAAAGAAGTCAGGTGACTTTTGTTGTTCTTCACTAAAGAGCTTAGCTGTCTCCCAGCCAGCTGAACGTGTGACTGAGCTTGGGAATAGACTGCCTGCTGCTTGCCTTTCATGAGTTAATGCAAATGTAACAACTGCTTCCCATTTTTGTTCCCACAGGACAGCTCAACTACCTCGGCTCTAGTCACCAAATATGGCACATCCTTGCAGTAGTGATGTTGTACTGGTGGCACCAGTCTGCAGTGTACATCATGCAGTACCGACACAGCAAGCCCTGTCCTGAGCACAGTGTGGACTTATGAGTGAAGGTATAGCCTTTGTGCTTGTGGGAACATGAGATTTTAACAAGTAGAGAGTTAAGTAATCTTGTTTTCAACATGTCACAATGTTCCATTAGTTGATTCCATTAATTTAATTAGCTCCTCCACAGAAAATGCTTACTAGTGTAATGTTTCCTTGTGAATAAGCAAACAGCTACTTTGATAGCAGGCAGGCTGCTGCTGCTGCGTTATGTGAGTCTGCAGTGCCCTCAAGCAGGGTTTTAGAGCAGGCTGGACAAATCACTGCTAGGTCCCTAACAGCTCTGTCTGACAACAGTTGCAAGCACTTATCAACATTTGTTTATATGTAGCTTTTTCTTAATGTTTTCGTCAGGTTTTTTTTAGTCTAATATGCATGGGATCTGGGGCAGTTAGGTAAGAGTTAATGTTTCCTATGCGTAATAACTGACAATTTTTCTTTCCTCAACTGCCTTTCAGAGGCACTGCAATGAAACTTCTGACTACAGGAGTCTGAACCTTACAAATATGCAGAACCATGAAAGTAAGCACTAAGGCAGTTCCTTTCCAACTTCTGGACTGTTACCCTACTCACTGAGATGATACATTAACAGGAATGCTGGGGGAAAAAAGCAGCATTGCCTGGATCTCAATACAACATCTGAACATCTCCTGAACACCTCCAGGGTCAGTGACTCCACCACCTCCCTGGGCAGCCCATTCCAGCACCTGACCACTGTCTCAGAGAAGAAGTATTTCCTAACATCCAACCTGAATCTCCCCTGGCACAACTTGAGGCCATTCTCTCTGAGATCTGAGATTCATTTCCTTCTCATCATTTCCTGCTCTGCAATCAAGTACAAAGCAGGTCTTTCTTAGAGTGGGACAACAAAAAGGTGGGCTGTAGAACTAAGCATTTGGAGCACTGCATTATTTTCCTGCTTCGTAAATACAAACAACAGAATTGCATACCATTGCTAAGCTAGCAGGCCCATATGCCATGTCTTCAGGTTTTGTAGCAGTACAGAACAAAAGGACACACTCCCAGGAGTAGTGTGCTTTTAGAACTCTGATTAACTGAGTGGCTGGTCTTGGCTCTAAACTGCATTGGTACAGGGTGCTGCATCCTTCAGAATCATTGTCTAAGTGATGTGTGTACACTTCAACATCAGGACAGTAATGTGTAATGTCAAATTCAGTGGAGTATTGTACTTTTCTAGTTGTTTCCCTTTTTCTGGGAGATGGATGTTATCTACCATATCTATCTTGATTTCAAATCCTAAATTGTGTCCTCAAGTATAGGTGGTGCCATTACTTCAGCAAATCTCTCTGCACCACTCTGGTGCTTCTGAATAGTGTTCTGAAATATTTCAGGAGTAGTCTTACACTTGCTGTTACCCTGGAATTAGTAGAAGTGCAAAGGATTTTTTTTTGTAAGTGACATGTTCTTTTAGTAGGTGTAAAAAACAAGCCCAGAGTAGTAAGACTGCTATGACTTCAAGCCACTGAACTTTGGCCTTTTAATGACTCGTGCTGTACTTCCAACACTTCATTAGTCGAAGTGATTTATTGCCATTTGCTTTCTGCAGTAAAGACAACCTTGGGTTTTTATAGTCTGCAGTTAAACCATGTCTTGGTTTAATGTCAACACTAAAGAGATGAGCTATGCAGGTTGTTAGATACCTGGTGCTCAGCATGAAGCTCAGTGGGTGCCAGCCTAGAGGCTGGCAGGGTGCTGTTCGGTCCCACCAAAGTTGCCTCTGTCCTGGGCAAAACATTCCCAGCTCCCCTCAGCCTTCTACACAGGGAACATGCCAAGGGAATAGAGACAGTCATTTACTGACAAGTATTTACCTTGTACCAGGGATGGAGGAGGCAGGACCCTTCCTCTTCTGCTGGTACGCTGGAGAGCAATGCTGTCACCGAATCCTCACTGAGCTTAAGTGTTTTTTATTCCCAGTTCCAGAAACAGTTATTGGAAAGAACTAAATGCATTTGAAGTTCAAATCCCAGTCTTCTGAGCCTTCCAGTATAAACACTGATTTTTTTTTTTTAAACTTGACAGTAAAGCAAATTTGAAGTGCACTAATGACTGCTGCTAAAGTGTGACAAGGATCCTGCAATTGTTAAAGCTTGTTTTCAGTGTTACATGAATAATAACATTTGAGGAATCTGTGACTGTGTACTGAAAACATACTCATTTTACAGTTTGCTATTTTTTTTTTCCCAAACTTACTACTGTAGCAGTTTTCACTGGATAAGATTGTTAAGTTGTACATTTTTATTATCCTGACAAAATTTATTAAACTGCATGATGGCCTTTTCTGTAAATACTGAGCCTGTAAATAAATTTTGGTTCATTGGATGTTTACTTGTAACACTTTTAACAGAGTACTCAGATGACACGTGAATTGCTGCACACAACGTTTGAAATGGGTGACAAGCAGAACAACCATGAATGAGCTACAACTTCGTACCTATGTTCTGTTGCTGCTCCTAGCCGTTCTACAGTGTTGGTTTTCTTCAGCTTAGATATGAAATAAACCAGTAGAAGCAGTTACCAAAAAGCTGCTCTGGCTAGTAGTTGGCAGAGTGAGTCAAATCAAGTGAAAAACATGTCTCTAAGATTAAGTGCAGAACTAAGTTTGGAGTTAGCAATGAAAATTAAAGTTATGGCCCCTGAAAAGGGATAAAGCTTCAGTTAGCAGCTATGAATCTGAGTGTGTCCTTTCAAAAGCATTTTGAAAGCAGGAAGGCTTAAAGGAGTAATAATGAACCTAAGGACATTCTTAATATATTATCAACAAGTTGAACCGAGATGGCAGTAGTGGGCTGCTAATATAACCATCATTAAAAAACATCAACAGGAACCTACAGCCACAAAAAGCAACTAGGAGAAGCAACACTGCTTATAGAATAGCTTACAGCCTAAATGAGAGTACTTAATAATGCCATGTTTAAGGACATCTGCAAAGTGACTGTTATCATGTTTATTTATTTAACAACTGCAATATTTATGACATACATCAGTTTCACAAAACTCTGTTTAGTGGTACACAAAAAAGCTTAGAAACTTGAAGTCTAACAAGAAATGGAAGTGTAGTTCAGGAAAGTGCACTTAAAAGCTGAATGCCAGCAATTTTAAAATAGATTTTATGCTCTTTAATATTAGGTGATGCCTTAGTCACAAACTCAGCTATACACACCACTTCCTCAATTTTTCTTTGAAAAGAAGCGCTGTAGAAAAGTAACTCAGCAGCCACCCCTTGCACTTTTTTCTCTTGCAGGTCTCCCTTATTCACTCCTCCTAGTTTCATCAGAATGATTGTGGCTGCAATGTTACTAAAAACACAGTGCGATGTGTGCGAGCATGTGTATCTTTTATATATATTTCTCATATATAAAAATACACTATATAGTATAAAAAACTCCAGATAAACTCTTATTCTCACAGTAGCAAATATACCAACTTATTTTCACAGTACTTAGTTTTATTAACTGGGACAACCAGAATGATTAAAAATTATCTCCTTGAAAGTTGGTTTTCGCAGGTCCCACATGACACAAGTCAGCAAAAGCAATTCCGCACATCTCACAGCTATTGAGAGTCTGCAGAGAAACTCACCCTCTTATCTTCCTTTCAGTGACCATAACTATGAAAGGCTTCTTAGTACCTTTGACAAAAACTGCCCAAAGCAGCTGATTCTGACAGGTCTATGGTTCAGTCATTCAGCAGACTGAAAGAACTGTTAAAAACCTGTTGCTATTTCCTGGTGAAAGGGAAGTGTGAATTCCTTACCTTGTGATCATCATCTTCACAGACATATGGTTCAAGTCTAAGTGCACATGGTCTTTCCAGTATTTCAGGTAAGGTCACAATACACTCCAGGAATGACAAGCACACAGGTAAAGATATCTACATGCTGAATAAAGGCAAAAGGATACTATGTTCCCCAGCAGTACCATGCTTTGCCTCTGCTGAACCATAGTTGAAGCTTAAACCCAGGCTGCAAACTTAATAGACCACAAAGTTGATGCAGTGAAGCACACTCTTCTCAGACGAGAGAAAAAAATCATTTTAACTCAAGAAACATAAAAACTGCATGTATGCAAAAAGTTGTTTCATAGATGTAAGTACAAAGATCAAGGCTTATTAAGGCCACAAGAAAGCAAGTATCATTGGCTGTAACTCGGAGGCAGCTGGAGGCAAAATGCCAGTTTCAGAGTAACTTGGGTTTAAGGTTTGCTTTCATCTCTCCTATCAGTTATTGTACACAATCCAACTTCAGCTTTCCTGTGCTGTAATAAAACCATGTGTGAGCCCTCTGTCAAAAAAATAAAGTAGTAAAAAATCCACCACACAAAGAAATTCTGCTGTGCTCTTCAACCTGAAACTTCAAGGTCATCAAACAAGAATCAAATGTGATTCTTTCGTCTTGTAATTTACCTTAATTGAAGCCCACACTAAGCACCTAACAGCCATGCCAACCCTCAAGCTGTTCTTCCAGCAGGGAAAGCAGTAACTGCATGGTGCCAATGATGACTGGCCGTATTTAAGACTGCGGGTCAGTTGCTTGTTGCTTTATTCTTGTTTTGTTTCCACCCATCTGTCCCGTTTTCCATAATATTCTGTTCCAACAGCTGTCTTTAGGCCGGAATAGTGACAGTTCAGAAGGAAACTGCAGGAAGGCAGCTAATAAGCACGCACATAGAAACAAAATCGCAGTTAACCTGAGTATCAGAAAATGCTACAGACTCGGCGTGCACTTCTTACAGCCTTTGGCACAAAAAAAAAAAAACCAAAACTGGTGAGAACAGTAGTAATAAAGCCTAAGAAACTCCTGTGCAAATAGAGTTGAAACACTTCTACTCACATACTCCTAAAAGCTTAACTTCTAAGCCTGAAAAAGTCATTCTTAAACAAGCAGAGCTGTAGTTTCTTTTTCACCTTGTCAGAGGAAAGAAAAAAAAAGGGAAGATAATTGCAAGTGTACAGATACATATGAATGAGTTCAAAATCCAGGACCAGGGAGGCAGCATTTTATCAAAACCAGCTCTGAAAGGAGAAAAAGAATTTGTCTTTAACATGCCATTTTCAACAAATATTTCAAGGGATCTACTTCCCACCCTCACCAATTTCAAAACAACTCATTAAACAGCAGTAGAATTTGAAGAAAAAATGCACAACCCTCAATATTTCACTTCACATCCTGTGAGGAGAGGAGGGCAGGAGGAATCAGCCATGAATTCTTACGGTCTCTTTTTATAAACATGGAATGCTCTTCGACATTCAGTGGAGCAGGACGTAAAGCTAAGACAAGCAGAGGAGCTGCCTCCTTCCACTTCCTTAGGATTGCCATAGAAACAAAGCAAAGAGGACCACTCTGATGTACACTCACTCTGCAGCCAGTGTACATGGCTCAGCTCGAGTCGTGAAGCAGTGGAGTTACAAAGCACATGGTGTCACCATCGACACACGGTAACCGCATCTCTCCAACGAGCCGGTTCGCGTTGCCTTCCCATCACTACTGGCACTGCAAGCTCCAAGCTTTCAGCCATGTCTGTGCACCCGATGTCTTAGAGGTACTGTGTGGCAGGACAGCAATCCTGCTGGTAAGGCATTGCGGTGTGAAATGCAGCTTACTGCTGCAGCACAGAACAGCATTCTGCAGACTACTTGCTGCTACTGCTTCTGAAACAAAGCCGGGTCCAGAGAAGTTTCTTCAAAGCTCAGTGCATTTAGCAAAACTTTCATAAAAACAAAAACAACACACATACAGAAACAGGTCCATCAGAAGTTGAAAATGTTAGGTTACAGTCATTTCATAAAATTATCTTTTTATAAAACAACATGAGTTTGGACACAACACACATTTTCTTTGTGGTAGAAATCCAAGAGGAAAAGAAAATGCATCTTCAGACACAACCCCCAATTTGTAATCAGATAAAACCGATGGTGCATTTCAGTCAACTGTACAAGTCATCTGAAATGCTCCACCCATGCCAGATGTCCTTCTCACCAGCCTCTCCCCCAGTGTGCTGAGTAGTCTTCAAAGTGCTGCAAACACTGGCTACATCCCTGCTGGTTTACTCCTCTACATTCAGATTCCATTTCACAAACTGTTATGTTCTCTGCATCTGCATTTTAACTCTAGACTTCCAGTTTGCTATTTTACATTAATGGCACTTACTGTAAAAAACAAAATTGAAGATTTAGGCACACACACAAAAAAAATAATCTGCCTTTCAGCTCTGCAGCTGCATAGATGTCTACCAGGTACAAAGCCACAGCCATGCTTTGAAATTCTGGGCTGCAGCTCCTTGATGACCTGGCTTCATTATTTTATGATTAACAAAGGTAGTTTTCATCTAGGAAGTGAAGACTTGACTACTCCCAGCATATAAGTCTGGATATTAGTATGTTTAGGTTCTTAGGTCTAGTGCAACTGAGACAAAGAAGAACCACAGTTCCTTCAGCCTATCTATAAGTTTGGAAAACTTTTTCATGTTATCTCTGCCTGTTTCCCTTCCCTCCATTTCAGCACATTGCCGAGTGCTGAAAAGGTGATGCAAAAGTGCAGGATGACATTTTCCAGGTCCAAAAGTCAGCAACAGACACCAATTCATGTCCCATTTCTCTTTATGTTCTGGGAGCCATCTTTCATAACAAAAGTTTTCAATTTCTCTCAAAAGAAAATTAAAAACTGCTTTCTTTTGCATTCCATCATGCAAGCCAGCCGTGCCTTCTTTAACTTGAATAAACTGTACAGCCCAGCTCCCTGTCAAAGAGAGAAATGATTCTGCTCATTGAACTCACTACTAAGCAACTCAGAGAGGTGGAAGCAGGGACCCGCTGGAAGCATTTACTGTTTCGAAGGAAATGGAGCTGCTCCAAAGGGATCCAACTCTAGTGCCTGTTGCTGCTGACTCTGTGCACTCTGTACAACCAGTTCTGTAAAGGGGACTGCACCAAAATCATCTGTTTTCAGCCCATCACCAGCATGCACCGGTCCCAGCAAGGAGCTCTGCCGAGGCCTGCTAGCCACTACCACTGCACCATGATCCCCACGGCTGTCACCAAACCCCTGATGCTGAGGATGCCGCATCAATTCCGGTGGGTGGAAGGGTTTGGCTCCAAAGGGATCCAGCAGACTCTCATCTGTCTGCAAAGGGTTGGTTCGGTCTTTGCTGTCCGTCAGTGAAACACTGATGTTCTCTTTGGAGTCAGAGATGGTCAGGAACTCGTTGCTGCTCTGCGAGTCCCTGCGGCCCGCTTTCTTGTGCCTGCGGGCTCTCTCGGGAGTGCGGTAGTTGGGTTTCAAAGTCTTCTTTGTGGTTGTTGGGGTGCCATGGTGACGCTTCCCATTGTTCTTTGGGACCTCCTGCTTCATGCGCCTCTGACGGGATGAAAGCTTCTGCAGGTTGCGCTGTTGCTTTACCTTCTGCTGCTGCTGACTCCCAGCGATCTCTTCAAAAGGAACCAGCCCAAACAGGTCCTCTTTACTCCCACTCATCTTGGGGAGTAGAGAAGGCTGAAATGGGGTGCAACCAAAAACATCAACGCTCCGTGGCGAGGTGGGTGAGAGCTGTGTTTTGGTTCCCACCACCTGGTCATCTTGCTGAGAAACCTTTTTGCTGAACGGAGCTTTGGTGAAAACATCAAAGTCATCCTGCTCTTGGCTCAGGCTGGGAAATGCAGTCTGAGAAGAGACATCTTGGTTGCCCTTCTCTCTTGGCTGAGGCTGAAGAGAAAAAAAGGGCACTGCCCCAAACACATCAAATTCTTGGCCAGGGCTCACTTTGACAACAGTAGTTGGCACCTCAGGTGTTTGCATTAAGCCGGGTTCTTTAACTTCACCGCTGCCCATAACATTTCTGAATCTACTGCTTGGGAGCCCTTCCACAAATTTTTGTTTGGTACGATCGGATTCAGAATCAGAACTTTGCTTCTCCTCCTCCTCTTCTTCCAACTCTTCCTCAGAGTCCATGAGCAGAGGGCGGTGGCCTAAATTCTCTGGTTCCGTATCATTGTCATCATTGAAGTCTCCATTCTCACCTTGCAAGACCTCCTCATCCTCTTGTTCTTCTTCCTCCTCGCTACTCTTAGGAGAGGGAGGATCTGATTCAAAATCACTCTCTGACTCATCACAACCTTTTGTCACTTGTCCCTCTGCAGTCTTCCTTCCTGGACGGGGATCTTTAAAAGCATGACTCAGTCTTCCAGCTTTGTTTGGGGTCCCTAAGTTGTTTCCTTGACTGCTGGCTGAGTTCTCCAATTGTTTTCCAGGGGAATCTGCAAGTCCAAAATAAAAAGAAAAGAAAAACAATTTTAATACACTGCTAAAATCAACACTTACTGACAATAGCCACACATAAGAGCAATCAAAGCAAATTTGTATTCCATAAATACAGAGGGAAAATAACTAAAAACCAGATCTAAGTTTTCAAATGCTAATGAAAGGGGTTAGTAGTCAGAACTTCTAGCTTAACTCCTCAAGCACAGAACCTCTCCAAATCCAATACTAATATATGCACCAGCCAGCCACTTGTCTCCAGGGAAAGATGAGCTGCCTTCTGTAGAGGTTCTCCAAGGCCAACACCTAATACCAAGCAGTCAGATACCTGGGACAACACTGACACACTCAGTACAGTTTCACATGGGGAACAAGTGCATGAAGCTGTCAGTTCTCAGCTTTTCCTTTCTCAAGCATTCATTACTCTAGACAATCCTACTTAATGTCTCCATGATGATTAGTTCTCTGTAAGGCCTATGAATAACAGCAGCTAGGTGAGAATAACCATGTACACATCCCAACTGTAGGGAAGATTGCATGAGATCATCTCTGTCCTACCCTCAGGGTATCCGCTCCTTCCTAGAGCCTACCAACATCCACAAGAATGGATTTTGTTGGCATTTCTCCTCACTCAGTATTATGTTTCAAGGCATCCAAAGAGAAATAGACAAGACAACAGTACCTCTGGGAAAACAGCAAGGCAATCAGTGAAAATAACAGTATGGAATCAACGAAGAAAGGACAAATGTGTTCACAATGTGTCTGAATTTCAAGTACTTCTCCACTAAATCACTAATAAAAAGCATAACTTGGACTCTTCACTGCGAATTGAACTAGATGGCCATGGCCATTGGTGCATCTGAAGAGGCACCCCAAGTACCTGCCCTCTGTGTCAGCTGTGACAGCCTCTCCCAACAGAGCTTGTGTTGCGAAAGCAACATGGGGAGCTTTTACAGTGTTGTGGGGTTTTTTTGGTGGTTTTTTTTTTTTTTTTTTTAGGCAATACTTGTTTGGTGTTTCAAATATATGCTTTGAGCACATCTTTCTGTAGTGATACTGAAGCTCCACATTGAGTCCCTTCTAACTTCTAGTGCAGTAATTTAAGCAAAGAAAAAAAAAAGTTGAAATAAGTTTCAAATAAATGTTTTTTTCTTTTCTTTTGTGAAGTGGTTGGCTTGGGAATACTGGGGGCTGCAAAAACTTTGTCAGCACAAACAGATGGCAACAGTAGATAGTACATGCACTTGTATAGTGCCACTAGTACAGCAATAATCACAGAATGGCCCGGGTTGGAAGGAACCTCAAGCATCATGAATCTCCAACTCCCCCTGCTGCAGGCAGGGCCAGCAACCTCCACAATGAATGCATACATTTCCTTCTTCCTCAAAAAAAAAAAAAACACAACCAAAACCACAATCAAGATCTGGATCTCCTGTTCTTCTAAAACAAAAAGCAATTTCATTTCAGGTTGTATCTTCTTCCACAAAGAAATAAGCATATCACTTTCAGCAGAGAGCCAAGCCATTCTCTCTTTCTGTGCTTAGATTTCAACCAGAATGTTAAGTTTTAGAAGGCAATTTTCTTTTTTTTTTTTTTTTTTTTTTTTAAACTCTCTGGCTTCTATATTCATCAGCCATTTTACTAGTTTGCATTTATACCCAAACTTCTAACAGGAGTTCTGCGGTAATGTATTTTATGTAGATTTAAAACCAAGATGACCAAAATGACTGAAAACATCAGGTGATTAGGGCTTTGAGCTGTTTCTTGTTTGCTTCTGGTGTCAGATTGCTTCTTATCTACTGTGATTTTAAATACTACATATTTGCTTTACCACTAAATTAGAAACTGGATTTGGCTGCTTGCTTTAGATTTCCCTAAGGTATAGTCTTCACGTTGCATTATAAACCCCCATATCTTCCAAATCCTGCTGTTCGCAGTATTTACTGAAACACTGATGTTAACATAAATGTAATTAGATTTAAAAGGAGGGGGAAAAAAAATATATATTTCTAGGTTAGATTGTAGCAACACACACAACAAAAATAACCTACAACCTTTTTAGTGTTTGAGTGTAAACTCACATGGATATTGACAGTGTTATACTTCCATACAATTTCCATGTTCTGAAGGTGTGAAAGGCTTTTTGAACAAGAAGCAAACTAAAATATATCTTAACAAAAGGATTTAAATATTATTCGTTAATTGCTGCCACAGTTATACTCAGTGGAAAACACAGTGCAAAGGACACCAGCAAGAAAAAGGGGACCATATCAACAGTTCACATACACTGCACAAGTAACCAAAGTCACATAATGAAGATGTCTCTCAGCAGACCTCTTCAGGCAGGACAGGACAGACACCAAGCAGGACCCGACAAAGCACAGTCAGACACTGAGATCAGCCTCCCAAGCCATATTTTTATGCACTGGTATCAGTATACAATCCACTCTAGTACATCAGAGGCACACCTCCAGCTGATACTCTGGTTGGAAACGCACCACAAGTAACTTTGGAAATCAGTCACCTGCAGACTACAGGCAGTATAGTTGTTAGGGAATCTTGATCAGCATCCTGATCTTTCTTCTGGAATCTAACTGCAATCTCCAGAATGACTTTATTAAAATTTCAGGGCATATACAACTCTACATGCACAATCCCAACAAGAAAGCAAGCAACCACATCAAATGACACTCAAGGCCACACCTCATTCTCCTATGTACTTTTTGAGAAAGTGCTATTCATTTCAAGTATTTCAAGAGTGGTGACCTGATTGCCCCTCCTCCCTATTTTTGTTTTTTCCAGAAACAGCAAATGTCTTGCTTTATTCTTCAGACTGTGCCGAGGTGTTACAAACAATAAGAGCCATCTGCTCCAAGCACACTTGAGTTTAATATTACTTTTACATACTTTGCAGGCTGACATAGACTGAATTCATGGAAGAAACTGGTTCTGCATGTGCTTTTTCATTGCAATATCCCCAGTTTACTCACAATGATGGAGTAATGGAGAAAATCACAGCAGACCTGTGTCAAAACCAAACAGAAGGAGCAAAAATCTCTTCCATGCAGCCGCTGGCTTTAAACCTATGACAGCAATGTCTTTTAGCCTTTCAAGCTACGATTCACATCTTTCACTTCTAAAGAAGTTAATAAACTGAATACCAAAAGCATTACAAATAGAAACTTAATGCCCCAAAAGGGAAAAATTTCTCAGTTAATGACAATTTAATGCTCTGGTCAAATAGATTTCAAAATTGAAGCATTCCATCATGTTGATTTCATGCAATCTTCTCAAACTAAACTGCTGCATAAACTGTTCAGATAAACGTTTATTAAAAAGCTGAAAAATGTGGAGTAACATCTGTTTGTAATGTACTGTTCAGATTAGCACACTTCTAATCAGGTTTGCATCTTGTAGGAGACGATTGTTCTTCACTCAAATGCGAGCCAGGTGGAACATCTTTAATCATATAAGAAGATCCCAATCTTCAAGGAAATTTTCTGTTCTGATGTTCTTTTTCTAGACATCCGATTATAAGAGGATGAATTCCTCCTAACAACGTCAGTAATTGCACGCCTTCTGCTAGTTCATCATTGGAGGGTATTGCGGGGGTGACCAAAGGGTAGGGCGTAAGGGCTTTCAGCTTTCTTGGAATTGGTAACATACTGCCGCCATCATTTCAGAGCAATTTGCCACATGTCAGGCCCAAGGATTACCAGCACACTGCAACTAAATCTGCACTATTTCTTTGACAACAGCCAGAGCAGCAGCTGCTGAATATTGTAATGGATTTGCACTGCTTACCACTTTTATTTTCAAGAAAAAAAAAATCACTTCTGCCTAGCATCTATTGCTTAGAAATTCTTTCCAATATTTGCAGTCTGCATGTTGAAGTATGTAAAGAAAAAAAAGCAACCATGATTGCTCTAAGATCTGATTAGAAAAAAAAAAGCTAGAAAGCATTAAAGCACACCACTGGCACAGCTGCACATGCCATTTGTTCTTGTGAAGCATGAATAATCTCAAGTTACTTTACAAGTCCTGTTGAGAAAAGTCCAAAGATGACGCATGGAAATACCCTGAACCTGCAGTCAGCAAATAGCACCAATGCCCAAAAGCCATAGCCGAGGAAAGTTTATACAGTAAAAATCACTATTTTAATCAAACACAAAAACTGATATGAACTGATTTGAACTGTTAGATTAAACAGATCTGGCAGACTGTACAACAACCCTATTAAATGCTCAGGTTTGGGTTTCTTTCAACACACAATTCAGGAACAGCTACTGCCAGTTTCAGCCTCTTCATATCCTTCCCAAACATGTGAATACATACCTGATTGCACTTACTTTGCTGGACTTTCAGCATCTTATGTTAAGTGTTATGTCAAAAAAAGATAATACAAGATCTTTGGTTTCTTTGCAAGTATCTTCTATCAGATAATAGAATTATTTAGTCACGCTGTGCTTCCAAATAACATGTAAACCTCCAAAACAAGAAAAATTCTCCAGGTGACTCTATCCTGCTGCAGTCCACACATATTAGCAGTTACGAACCCAAGACTCAAGTCACACAACAGCAACAAAAGCAGACACAGACCATAATTCCAGTCCAAAGCTTGTTAATGCAATAGAACACTTCAATAGGAAGTCTTACTGTTTAGTAACATCAAATTTTCATTCTGCTCTTAATTTTAAGTAATCTGTATTAATAACATGAACATTTCATCACAGTTCAAGAAGTCGACAGTCAGATCTGGCTGAGCAGTGATAATATACTCCTTGTTTGCAATGCAGACAGATACAATAAGGAAATTAAGATGAAGTCAGTCTCACACCACATCCGAGTTTCAGCTAGGACAGTTGAATAAGGCAATACAGAATCATAGAGTATCCTGAGTCGGTAGGGAACCTTAAGGATCATTGAGTCTCCATACAGGATCACACAAAACAGCTCCTCCCAATTTAGTACTATCAGTGACCTTGCTCAAAACTCCTTCTAGTTCTACAACCAACTAATTTATGAAAACATTAGAGAGAACCAGCTCTAAAACAGAGCCCTGGGGAGCTTGATGTAACTCTATTTATTATAACCCTTTGAGCCTGACCTATCAGCCAACTGCTCACCCATCAATTATGTTTTTGTCTAGTCATATGCTAGACATTTTGTTCATTTTGTACTGTGAGAAATAGTATCAAAAGCTTTTTGGATTTCAGTAAAGATAACATCAACTGCCTTCCCATGGTCAACTACATGGGTGACCTTGTCATAAAAGGAGATTAAATCAGCTAAACAGGACCTTCACCTCATTAATATGTACTGGCTGTAGCCAATGACAGCATTGCCTTTCAGGTCTTTTTCAGTAACTTCTAGCATAATTTTCTCTATAAGTTTACCAGGCACTGAAGCAAGACTGACAGGTCTGTAATTATCAGGGTCATGTTTCTTACCCTTCTTGAAAACTGGAACAACATTTGCTAGCTTCCAGTCAACTCAGATCTCTCCAGGTTCCCAAGATGGGTAAAAAATTAATTTAGAGAAGTCTCATGATAACATCAACCAACTCTCTGAGCACCCTGAGATGAATTCTATCAGGTCCCACGGACTCCTGTGCACCCAAGTGGAGCAGCAAATCTTGCACAAGTTTAGGGTTGTCTGGGAGTTTACCATGATTGCAATCACAGTCCTCTAACTCAGGGCACCTGAAGCCCCAAAGTCCATCATCAGTGTTGAAGACAGAGGCAAAGAATGCACTAAACATCTCTGCTTCATCTATGTCCACATTTGTAAGATAATTGCTCTCATCAGGCAACACACCACATTCTCTCTGATCCTCCTTCTACTGTTAACATATTTAGGAAAACTTTTTATTGTCTTCCACAGCTTCAACTCTAGCTGAGCTTTGGCTGCACAAATATTCTCTCTACAAAAACGAGGAACATCCCTGTAGCCTTCTCATGTCACTTGATCTTGCTTCCAGCAGCCATATGTTTTCTTTTTCACCAAAGCTCTGGAATAAGATCACTGTTCAGCCAAGCCAGCCTTCGACCTCACTTGTTTCTGACATTTTGGAATTGCCTTACAGCAATCCTGGCATGCTGCCCCTAGGCTCATGTCTAGCAAGTCTGATTTCACCCCTTTTCCCCTTCAAATCTAGTTTAAAGCCCTCTCAACAAGCCCTGTCAACACATGGGCTAGAATCCTTTCCCCTCTTTAAGACAGGTGGACCAAATCTGTAACCAGCAGGCACTGTGCTCGATAAACCACTCCAGGGCCAAAGAAAACAAAATTCTTCTGATGGCACCAGCCTCTTACAGGCTGTCAAACAGGCGTTGATCAGATGGGTTTTCAGATTCCTCCCAGTACTTACCTCTGCTACTCAAGGGATGGAGGAAAACATCACACGTCCTGGTTTCAGCTGAAGCAGAGTTGATTATTTTTTTTCCTTCAGTGTCTGGTAGGTTGCTATGTTTTGACTCTGAGAGAAAAATAATGTTGATGACACACCAGTGTTTCTAGCTGCTGCTGAACAGTGCTGTATAGAGCCAAGGACATTTCAATTTTTCATCTTCTCATACTGTTCGGTCAGCGAGGGGCTGGGGGGCACAAGTTGCTGGGAGGGGACAGAACCAGGACAGCTCTGAGCTACACAGGCCAAAGGGATATTTCATGCCATAACATCCTGTGAAAAAAAACCTATAAAACAGAGGGGAGTCGGCTGGGGAGGGGGGGGGATTGAAGGGGTCCTGCCTCTACTTGGGACTGGCTAGGCATCAGTCAGCAGGTGGTGAGCAACTGAACGTGCATTATTTGTTTTGTAAATACATGTTATATTCTCAACATAATTATTATTGTTCTTTCTTTTCTGTCTTAGTAAATAGTTTTCACCTCAATTTGAAAGTTCTATTTTATTGGGTTTTTTTGTTTGTTTGTTTGTTTTTGTTTCACCCCCACCCCCAATTCTCTCCCTCATCTCACAGGGACAGGGATAGAGCAAATGACTGTGTAGAGCTTGGCTGCTGCCACAACATACCCAAATACTGGAACTGCTGGAAACGTTAACCATGCTCCACTTTCTATTCAGACACCTTCACACTTATTCCTTGAATAAGGTATACATGTCTAAAAGCTTTTATAATCATAAGAAACAAGCCAGAAAAATAACATTGCACAGCAATGGTAAGAACAAGAGGACATTTCCAAGAACAATTCAGTGGGGGAAAACAATTTAGATTCTTGAAGATATTTTCAGGTGTAAGCATTCATCAGTTAAATGTAAGTCACTGTTAACACTGAATTCAAACACCTTCCTTGAAATCAAGCAAATACACATGCTTGATTAAATTCCAATTTTAACTAGGTAGAAAACACCTACTGAACAAGTTTTGGGGGCTTCTTTGTCTTTTTTTTTTTTTTAATGCAATGAAGTGTCAGTTTTGATGCACAACCAAACCTTTGTACAGTTTTAAAGATTAACCATGGTAAACCGACATAATACAGCAGGGCCGTTCGGTGAAGTCTAACCTATAACGTAACGATCTTAAAAGCAGAAATGAGAAAATAAATTTCAAAGGCCAAGATATGGAAACAAATAAAAGTGATCCTTATACACATGGTTATAAAAATGCAGAAGAATAAGCATCTGACAGTTACTGCTTCAGATTAAAGGTAACTACTGTTTACTTTGCATGGGAACTTAGGCTCATCTATAGCACCTCTTCCATGAAAACTAAAGAATAAATGTTTCCAAACTGGCAACTATTGGGATAGCAAATACTTATACACTTAAGAATTGCCTTCACGTTGTATTGAACTACTAAACTACAAGAACAGAACTACAGAAAACAGCCTTACCTTTAACCAAGCAAGCAGAATCAAAAGACAGACTAAGAACAGAGTAACATATCTAAGGGAATTCATTCCAGTCTTTCTCACAAGAACAGAGGACACAGATATAGAAACATGGTTTTACAATCAACTGTCTTCTAGAATGTAAGAAGTGCTACCCTGTTGTTTCTTCACTGTGTATAGCACCAGAGCCCTTGTGAGTATTAATACCTACAAGCCATCTTTAGGAATTCAAGGTGAAAGCAAAAGTAAACATAGATGTTAATTTTGGTTGACTCTAAGGCAATTTATTTTAAGGCACTTCAAGCTTTTGAACTGAGATAAGAACAGTTAACAGAAGGGTTAACAGAAGGCATATTAAAGCACATTTTTCCCCCAAACAAATACTTGCAGGGATGTGTGTAAGATCCATAAGCAACTGACATTTTTACCATCAATTCTCACAGATTTTCACATTGCCTCAGGTTGTCAAAATTATAAATAAAGTGCTGATCAGGAAAACATTAAAAGATTAAGTTGCAAAGTAACAGATTCACATTCATAGTCAGTGGTCACAAATGTTATTTTTACTTCTAAGGTAAAATAAAAAATAGTCAAAGCTAAAACACGAATCCTTCTCCTTTCAAATTTAGATATGACAAAATATTTGTTTTGAATCAATTTGCTCCAAAAACAATACAATTCAATACACCAGAAATACACATTTTTAACTTGGCTAAAGAACTGAACTAAAGAAACAGCGTAAGTTAGAAGTAGACTAAGAACAGATTTCACATCTGCCCTCCAGTCACTTATCTCCTTTCAGCAGCAGCATTCCTAGTTGTATGCTAGTGATTCACACTGCACTGGTCCAATGTATTTGCACTGTCAAGACTACAGTCTGCACACTGTCCAAGTACCAGGAATTAGATGGAGAGATATTTTTATTTTGGAGGTAGTAGACATGAAAAACCATCATGAGGCAGCCCAAGACTTTAATCTTTGGTCATTTAACTGGACACACATGTTCAACATATATATATACACATATATATTTGTGTGTGTATATGTATGTACACACATACGAGGTAGCAATGTTACAGACGTCACTTGCCTGGGTGAGAAATGAAAGGAACAGAACCAAATGGATCTTCGGGAGGACTTTTCTGTGGAGCAGAATGTAGCTCCACATTCTTATCTGAAGTTGTTCTCCTGTCCACCAGCCTGTCTGTAAAAAATAAAATGAAACAGAACAAAAAATAAAATAAAATAAAAATGGCAGGTCTTACTCCAATGTAATGATATCTACTCTTTGGGGTGAGTGAGCTACACAGTGTTGATTATTTTCCTGTAGGTTTTAAAGATACTGTTCATACTTCTTGAGCATTCTGGAATACTGATCTGCACAGATCCTTTTTTAATACCTTTTGTCTAAGCAAAATCAACATGTATTTCTAATGGAATGGTTTACAGAAAGGTCATAAAAGCAGCCTATGTGCTCTATATCAGAAATTACAACTAGTCATCAGCACTTGAGGTTTTTAAACCAGAACCACTGTGCTAATCTAAAAAGCAAAATCATTCATTTAATCCAAGTTTTGAGTAGCCTTTGCCACAAAGAAAAAAGTTAACAGTCACAGCAGAATTGCTGGGAATACTTTCTATTAAAGATATAAACTGTAATAATTTGAAACAGATAGAGCATAACTATACAGAGAAATGCAGTATTTGTTTTATATGGTTTTCAACTCTGGGGTATTCATTTTTCATTTTATTAAAAGTTTCAGCTTAAGGTTTTTAACATTGCGAAAATTAGAAGCACTAGGAATGGAAAGCGGTTTTTCTGCCTAAGCTCTTGTCTTACAGCAAGGTCACATTGAACTCCAGACTGCCTAGCCCAGCCACCACACTGCATCTCAGGAGGATCCAGGAAGACTCATTATCACCTCCCAACATCACAGTGACAAGGTTTGCCATCCTCAGCTACTGTGCCATAGTCTCAGCACAAGGTGCAGCATCTTGGTCTCCCCCCCTTTCACAGCAGACAGCTGTTCTTCCAAACAATTTGTAGCAGGTCCTTCTTGTCAACTTGCAGCTTTTGAAATGCAGCTGAACTGTGCTTAAGTACCATATCAAGTTCCTTGCACGTGTGCTATTCAGCCCTTCCATACAGGACACAAGAGGCTTTCTTGAGATAATCACCAGGACTAGGACAGCAAGCTTATCTACTTCAGACAGATGCATATTAACTCTGTATACAAAGTACATGAGTTCTGAAATTATATGCCAGTTTTCCACAGACAAGTGCTCTCTTCACATAAAAGCACCCATGGTTTCAGTTGTTTTATTCTTATCTACACTTACATGCTCAAAGAAATAAGAAGCAGGAGCTGTTGCATCACAGGCAATCTCTACTTTAAATTTAAACCCATCTGAGAAACTTCTGGTGGGGAGATAAAGTAGTGATGCAGTCATGTAGAATAAAAATACAAGTTAAGATGCATAGAAGACTAGCTTGAATAGCTTCTGGGTGTACCCAATCTTCAGCTTGCACCTTTAGAGAAGCAGGCTTCTATTATTCCTAGTTTCTGCCTTAGAGGAGAAAGAGCTGAGTGCTGAACCAATCTGCAGGCAGTCAAAACCTAGAAGGACTTCTAAGCATGCAATAACTTGAACTGCTAATGCTGCCTCATAGGACTACAGAAATCTCAATCCTCAGCAGATGATAGTATCTTCCTACTTGAGCAACACAAGGGAAAACAAAATGGATTGAAATGCTAAGCATGCAAGAAGAAATAGGAAGAGATAACTAGGGTTTCATCACCTCCATGGAACCTAGACGTATACATTGCTGAATAAGTTTCTGTGGGAAATAAAGTTTAAAAAGTGTCAATTCAAAGCTAAAGCTATTGAAAAAGAAGTCACTTTGTCCATCTGAAGCACAAGTATGCTTTGCTCATTTTGTATCTCATATAAGATTCATTTCCTTTTATCAAACATTGTTTTGGAGACAACAGCCAGCCATGCTTTCTCCAATTCCAACCAAGCAGAAGCAAAGGACTGCCCACTGGCATTACTGTACTTCACATGCAGCATCCTCGAAGCAGTGACTCAAGACTCATTTCTCAGTGAATGCAGTGAATCCAAGTGCAGCTGAGACTGCAGATACAACAGAGACCTATCAGGTACTAAATGGCACAGATAACCTTTCATGCCAAGTCTATCATTTAAGCCCATGAACAAGAGGTACAGCTGTGCATAACTTTTTACAACAACAATCATCTTTGTACTTTGGAAATCTTCCTGAAGTCTGAACAAGGCATTCTGTTCTAAGAGCTAGCTCTTTTCCATGGATAAAGGTAATCATCACAGCAATACCCACCAGTAAGCACACTAAGACATTATGCTACTATATATATGAAATCATATAGCCAAGTTAGCTTGACAAAAATTTGTCATATCATGATACTCTAACAAGGGCCATGCACATTTAATTATTCATGCATTAGTGTCAGAAGCAATAGATTTTAAAGTATTTTCAAATCATGAGTAACGCATCAGCTCAACAACACAAAGAAGCTTTTGGAAGCAGAAAAAAAGGGTGAGCATGTTGAATGCCATACTCAGCACTATGTAACAGCAAAAAGACAGACTTGTGTAACACCATACAGGAGTTCTACAGCACAGGACAGCCACTGGGTTCAATCACAATACAATTTCTTTAACAAACCCGAATCTTCAATTCTCCTTCTTCCAGAGGGCAAAATGATTCATGGTAAACTCAAGAATTGAAGAAAAAGCACTTGGCAGTAAAACAGCAACTTTCTCTCATAAGAGAGAGCCTACATATAAAGAGAACCAAGCATTGATCCTTGAGATATATCAGAGGAAACTGCAGAAAGCATTACAGAGGGAAAGACACCATTATCTTTAATTGTAATCAAACCTCCCAGCTTCTCATTACTCCATGTAAATTTGAGCAAGTACAAGTAGGCAGAATTAAATATTTCCGTTTTAGATGCAGAAGAGGCAGTCACATTGCAACACAACTATTAAGATCTTCCTGTAACAGCAAACAAGTGAAAGGTCCTTGAAACCTCTGGTGTATGTATCCATGTGTACACAAACACACAGATTGACTGGACCTCTTAACTGAAATCAAGCCCGAGAAAAGCTGCAATCACATCTCATCTGATGCATAAACAAGCCTGCCACCTAGTGCACTGCTGCTCAGGTTGATAATATTCACTGTACTGTGGTCAGTATCTAATTCAGCATTTTGGCACATACAAATTGGGCTGAGCTGTTATGTACTCACTGCAGTGACCAGTTGTGGCTGTTTGGCAAGCAGCAACGGTCAGAGCTTCCATACAACGTTATCACCATCTCAGTAACCCTCTGTTTGGTGTTTGCTTGCTTTTGTGTCAAAGTTTTCTTAGTGCAATCTTAACACAATGTCAGAAGTCTTAAAAATGAAGTACACAGAACAAAATACAAATAACATAGGTGCCAAAGACCATTAGGGAACTTTTTCATTATGCGCCCTTACAGGAAGCTTACAAGAGAAGAAAAAAAGGAAAAAATCTCACTTTTAAAGCCATAAATCAAGTAACATTTTATTGTTACGGAATGTGCCATCAAAATTTGGAAAAAAAGATCATACTGTGCCAAACAGAACCATGGAATTTGGTTGTTTTACTTTCTTATCTAGCACCTTTTATTTCCCCAGCTTGCTAAAAAAGCAGCCTTTCCAGATACTCCAGGCAAGAGCATTTCTTGTGAAGTATCTTCCAGCTTATTCATAAAGCCACTTCAAGTATACCCTTGGTTAGTACATTCTTCTCTACTCGAATCTGTTTATAAGGCATGGCTTTGCCAAACCAAATCCATGGAATTTGACACAACTACAGTCAGCAATCCAGCAGCCAGATCAGGATTCTAGACATGAATAACTGTGCTTTTTGATTCAAGCTCATCTGCTCCAGATTGAAGACTGAGTTGTTACAAAAGTTCTCAAAGGCTTCCACTGGAAAGAGCAAGCCTGAGATATTCAATTCCACTATCAGGAAAAATTCCAATTTTGAAACTTAGATTTTCAAAGAACGTTCACTCTTCAGCCAGTACAATACCTATTCTCCCCAAATGCTCGCAAAGAAGAGTCAGTTTATTGTGGAATGAGTATAAGCTACATTTGCATCTCCAAAATAGAAGTTTTATGAGATCAGCATCAGGATAGAAGTGGAAACCATCTGCTACCATCAGACACTGACAGAAGTAACACCAAATGACATTCCTCAAGGATGAACAGGTCACATGCATTTCTTGATCAGCTATAACCATCCAGAAACCCATGAAGAAAAAGACATCTGAAAGCATCATTTCTTTCCCTCAATTACTTAAAATTTAGCTTTACTGTGTTTTTAAATTGCAGTAAACTTACTGAGAGTCAGTCAAGTACACACAATATATATATATATGTTTTTCTTTTTTGACACTGACACATCTTGTAAGTCTTGCAAACGACAGAGCTAGCTTTCAGGAAAAGCGTCTAACAAACGTGTTAAGCAATTAAAAAAGTAATTCAAGTAAAAACCATTGAGATAACTGACTTCAAGAGAAAAGAGTTTATTCAACTAACGCCATATCAGAACAATAAAGCAGCCCTTACATGTAGCCACTCATCAAAAAGGACATTACAAAACATTAACATAATGTAATAGATCATTTTTCTTTCAGGCATTTTCAAAGGACGTATCAGACCCACAAAATCTTCTGTTCTGGTGTGCAAGAAAAAAGCTGAAGAGGAATGAAGCAAGCAGCCAAATACCTCTGCTAGTCAGAGCTTTTTAACAATCAAGGTGACATAAGCAGGATTTAAAAGCCAAGATAGAGCCATTTCTGCAGTACTTCAGCCAGTAGCTACCAGTTTTAGACAGTCTCATCTTATTGCACACATTTTCAGAAAGGGAAATGAAAGGAGCCAGGCCCAACTCTGCCCTCAAATGCTCAGAAAGAATTCTGTACACAGACTGTATGGCCCTTCAGTTAAACAGGTGACGGTACTGCTGAGACCTTATTTACTGTGAAGCAAAATAAGCCTTCAAGTGTCCCTTACTTGATCTTAGCAGGTCAAATTCTCTGTCCAGCAGCTCCTCCTCTGTCAACTTGGAAAAATTGTCCTCTCCAAATGGGTTCCAGCCTGACATATCAGGTGGGTTATTGATGCTCTGCTTTGGGTAACTGGTAATTGCCTCAGCATCAATAATGCCTGACCTGCAAAGTCAGTCCACAGAAAGAAAATAGAAAGGAACATTACAGGATTGTCTATCAGGATAAAAATTGATAATATGCTTTGTTATGTCAAAATATTGCATACAGGTAACACATATGTATTAACAGCTTAACCAGAACATATCTGAAAACTAAAGATAAAGTGAATCGCTAAGAACACATGGATTGATTGCATTATTTTTGTATGTAACCCTCGTACATTTCAGTAGTTGATCATAGCCAAAGCACAGAAAACTTTGTCAAGACGCAAGATGAAAACCTGTAATTCAGTGTTCATTTCTATACTTACACAGCAGTCCTTTTCTTTCTTTTTTTTTTTTTTTTTTTTTAAGGAAAAAAACCTAGTAAGTATATTCAAAGTTTAATCTTCTCTTTGCTAAGATACTAGAAAACCTCCAATCAGATGAATTTTCCCTTTTAAGCAAGTTTTGGCAAATTAGCTCTATCACTTCTCTCTCCTTACAAGGATCATTCTTAAGCACTGCCAATTGTTGCTAACTCTTTGGTCACTGACTTATAGCTAAGCAGGGGGATACAGATCTTTAGTCTTGCATAACAAGATGATCACTTTTCAGACTTAATTATTTCTTTAAAAAACTATTTGTAATAACATCCAGTAACAAGCTAGATCAGAGAACAGGTGTTAAGTCTCAGATATGGACACAAACATGCAGAAAAACTTTGCTATGTATTATGCTACCTAATTGGTTCCATGAAGCCAAATATGTCACATTGATATTCTGTATCAATAAAGCCAGTAGGGGGAAAAATACTTTGCTTTTCATCTTTCATCATACTGTGAAGTAACTATGAATGACAGCAGCACCTGAAATGTGCAAATCTGAAAAAACACCTGTCAACAAAGGCTGCACCACAGACTGCAGGGATGGAAGAAGTACAAAGAGCTTCTCCTTCAAATGTAGCAATAGCAGTATTTATGAGCTTATGTAGCTAACACTAACTTCGGTCAAAACATCAGTAAAACCTATCAGTGAAACCAGAAGAATTTTTTTTTTGTCTTTTTTAAAAATACTGCTTTGCTCTCATTCCACATACTATTTACAGTGAGAATACATGAAGAAGTCATTTTCCACCACACTTTATTAAGAAATGGTAAATGCATGGGCTTCTACAATCACTGAAATTAAGATACATTCCACTACAGAATACAAGACAGACTACTGGTAATGGATGGAAGAGTTACAATTCTAATTAATTTGGTAGGAGTTCTAACCCCCATCTTAAAACTATATCCTACAAACTGGATTAAAGAGCAAAAAGTGGTAAAAATTACCATCTGTTGAGTGTCATACTCATTACTTCATTAAGTATGTGCTGCTGACCACTGAAAGCAAGGTGGTTAGCAGTCTGTTTCTTGGAAGAAGTCCATGAACAAGAAAAAAAACAAAAGTTCTTTAAAAAGTTTGATTAGGCTCATCTATCCATGGGTTGCATCCTGCCCTCCTCCCTCATGCATGCTTAAAATATCCATTACCACTAACTATTTATTAGTTTTAGCAATACTTGATGATTGAAGCAATTAACTTCCTAGGAAAGAATTTGCTCGTGCCTCTTACAGTTATCAAGCAGATAGTAACCCTTGGTACATTTCTGTCAGAATACTTGCCTGTTTGCAGTATAGGGAGAATCTGCCACTGTTCCAGCATGTACTGGAAGTGATGTAGAATAGGAGATTAAGGCTGGCGAGAAGTCTTGTAGAGAAGGGACATATTCAGGAGATTGCACCTGTTGTGACCGTTGCTGTTGCTGAGCAAGCATCTGCTGCTGTATAAGAGCCTGCTGATATTGCTGTACCTAAATAAGAAGTCAGCACATTATTAACATTCAGATGAGTAAACCTGAAGCTCTTATGCTAAGTAACAGCACTGGCCTCACAGACAGATTCATTAAAAACAGCCATATACCAGAAAAGATTGGTAGCTTAATCTAAAGCGAGAAAGTCTCTCCGACTTCTGAACACCTCCTGCTATATAATTTTCTTGTTTTAACTGTAACTATGATATATGTGTAAATTTCCATTACACTGCAGCAGCATCACAAAGGGCATACAAGAATATTTATATTCTTCTGAAACCACTAATAACTAAATGTTGAAAGACTTCTCCATTTTAAGCGAGAACAGCCAAAATGCTCTTCAATGCAGTTTTAAAACCTTAAAAATAAAGTAACTAGCAGAAAATTTCATTTTCTATCATGCATTCCAGTGTGAAACTATACATCGGAAGGATTTCTCTGGGCTAGTTAGGTTTGTAAACACTATGTATAACCATGGTTGAATTGCATCATTCAAGAACATTACTTCCTTGTGACAAACAATCTGGGTTCTCCCTTTTTCTTTCTTTCTGAAGTACTGAAATGGTCTACAGGTGCCAACTGTATTTTGTTGGTTTAATACTACTTGAGACTCAAATTCTGCATGATTTCCTCAGCAAATGCTGCAGAATACAGCTACATACATACACAACAGTGCCTGTGGAAGTAGTTACTGGCTACTTGTACTTAAATGTTTTAACTAAGTAGACATCCTGGCCTTGAAGTAGAAGTTTGATGCCACTGTGGTTTTATCACTTTGCAGAATAACTTACATTAGCTGCAGTGGTCATTATTGGAAACTTTAAGCATTAAGTATATTTCCAATTAGTACTTTACTGATCAAAGTTTAGATTATATCACATTTAATACTGATGTAACAGATAAGCTTTCTCAACAGAGTTTGGATGAACTATTTTTTTTCCTCTCAAGTGAATACAACTTTAGATATTTACCAAGTCCATAGCTCATTATAACTACTCACAAACTTGTGTTGCTGCAACTTCACATCTTACAATCATAGGACATATTTGAAGACTATCAGTGACATTCCACTGTTGACATACCATAGCAGGATACTGAGATTGGGAAGGTTGCTGCTGGTACACAGACTGCATCAACAGTTGCTGCTGGATCACCTGCTGGTGCACTGCTTGTTGATACTGTATTCAAAAAGAAAAAAAATAGAAATCTTGAAATCATGATTCCCCCATTTAGCATACACAAATATTTAGACTCAGAGGGTCTACCTACACCAGCTCCTACAAGCATACTATTGTCAGCTAGATCATTCCAAATGTTTCTCTGGAGCATGCTTACACAGACAAAACCTTTATTTGAGTCACGAAGAGCTGACTAAAAGCAAGCAGAAATTCTGGGTCAAGAAACAAAAGTAGAACAGCACAAAGCAAACAACTTCCTCGTGTAAGTACTGTAATGCCTAGGCAAGAGACAAATGTGCAAAGCTAAAAAGAAGGGGCAAGAACTACAATCCCTCTCCCTCTCTCCTACCATAAAGAAACTAGGTCATATTGTTTAACTAGCAAATGATTCGAAATACTAACATACACAACATACTGCTCTTTAAGAAACGTATTTTAAGTATGTGACTTGTACCTGCTGAATGTAAGCCTCCTGAATTGTAGGTTGTTTTTGCTGGTGATGTAAGTGGTGTAACTGCTGTAGTCTCCAGTCCCCCTGCTGCAGCTGCTGGAGAACTCTGTTCTGCTGTGGATGGTGCTGATTGGTCCCTTGAGACAGCAACATTTCTTGGCCATTTCCAGGTCTTGGGGTTCCTGTAATATTAAGACAATACTACTCACATGCCAATTTCTAAACTTCAACTGTCCACTTGCCCTGGCAGTTGACATTTAGTATTTCAAGGCAAACAGCTTATAGTCCCCTTTCAAGTCTGACATCTTGCAAGCTAAGTTTACTGTATATTTCACCTTCTGTGAAGATAACCGCAGGCTTATCAACCCATAATGTCTACTTACAAGGCATGAGAAGCTTCCTTTGCTCTCAATACAGTGGAAGCTGGTTTCAAGAGTTCTGCTTTACTAGCAATTCACTTTTATCTTCAGTGTCGCAAACAACACTCATCTATTCTGACTCAAAACTGGGACATAACATTTTTGTCTATATCCTTATTAAAATAAGGTGACAAATCCATCCTTCAGTAAAAAAATGCGGTGCAGACTATGTGCTTTTGGATTTTGCATACTTGGAAGCCAAGTAAATAAAATATCTGAAAGCATTCTTAAAAAACATTCTTTTACACGTGTAATTCCTCAGACTGCCATGTTGTGACATTCAGTTGTTTTTGCAGCCTTTTAATTGAGCAGTTACTAGCATAAATCAAAGTGTCTTGCATGGCTACTACTTGCACAGTTAGAGTCACCCAGAAGGGAGAAAGATTTGGGGCTTTTTTTTTTTTTTTTTTTTTTTTTTTTAAACAAAGTAGCATCTACTTAGTTTTAAGTTTCAAAGGTTATCCTTAAAAGATTAAGGAGGAAAAGAAACTTGGAATGATTGTTTCATTTGCTTCATTCAAACCGCAGACATTGGTACGTTACCTTTTTGCCCACGATTACCAAATACACCAGGAACTTGGACTTTGACTGGTGTTGCTGAACTCTGGATCGTCAGAACGCTTGAAGCAGCAGTGCTTGAATTGGCCTTTGGTCTTTGTCGTGGTGCAATTGAGGTTTCTGTTGGTCCAGTAGGATCTGTTATTCTGAAACAATATTTCCATTGACAAGACTTCATTAAAAGTAACTGCTGTGTATTCAAAATAATTGTCATCTCTTTACGGTTCACTTGCATCTAAAACATACACAGTTAACTTCTGAGCTCAATTCATATACCTCAAGATTTGTTTCCTATGATTCTTTTTACCACAGTCAAAAGAGAAATGACTGCTGCAGAAGACTTTCAGAAAGTTCCTTCTAGAAGGAGCTGTGCAACAGCCTGGCTCACCACGAGAATAAAGCACTAGATTAAATTCCTGTGCAAGTTTTCCTTGAATGAAAAATTACCTGGAAAACTCAAAGCAGCCATTCTGCAACTAGAGATATAGTTACTTCTCACATGCACACAGAGTAAGATTTTTCTTAATCTTATGAGTTAATTCATTTCTGCTTTCATAAGAGATTTAACATCTAGCAGCTCTATTACTTACAAGCCTCCCTAAATATCTGTGTCTTTCAGTAGTACGTTAGCACTGTATCATGTCCCTCCCGGATAAGGAAGATATTCAAAAAGGGACTTTGGAGCTTTAATCCCACTGTGTCCAGTCACAGTATTGGCATCTTTAAAAACTGTCTAGCTGCTTAAAAACACAAATTCACCAGCTAAGTTCCAGCACCTAACACTTCATACTAGTTCTTAGCAAATTATATTTAAATGTTTTCTGCCTTAACCTCTGCATCTTACATAGTCAGAAAAACTTCAGTAGGAAAATTAATGGCTGTTTTCCAGCAGTGCCTAGCAGGTGAAGTTGAAAACATTATTCCGTTAATACTCTATGCCTTCCCTCAACTGTATGTCATCAAGTGACAGTAGGGCCAACAAAACCAAACACTACCTTAAAACAACATAGATATATCTGTACAGCTCAAACACGGCTTAGATGAGCCCAAATGTTAGTTTCTATTTGCAGTAGGCTAATAAAGTCGCAGCTGAGCTGATCATTATGGCTAAAAATTTTAGTAATTAAGCCACATATTGGTAGATTCAGAACTAGAACAATTTTCAGTACTAAGGAATATTAGGATCTCAGTTTTTCTTCAGTGGACTCTCAAAACAATTGAAAAAAAAATTTATCTCAGAGACTTGAAGCACTTAGAAACGTAGCTTATCTACTCTAATGAACTATTTGGGTGATTTTTTTAATAAAAAAAGTTTCAGACAAATGTGCAGTTTAATAATACTAAAAAAAAAAAAAAAAGCCACATCATCTACTCACCTTGCTTTTATTTGGCTTTTTCTAGCAGCTGCCTCACTAGCTGTCATAGGCTCAGGAAGAGTTGAAGGGACAGGAGAATTCTTGGGGAAAAAAAAAGTGCAGAAATTAAAAGCACAAGCTCCTGAAAAAAATCACTACAAATCCAAAAGAAATAATTGAGTTCAAATCCTTCATGCTGTACGGCTTCATGCAGAACCTGGTCACTGGGCTGTAGATTGAAAGTGTTTTTACTGAATACTATTTCTATTTTCTGTTACTTATTACAGAAGTACAAAATGAAAGCACTGCTGGCCTGACTCACTACTATGTCAGCTACTTCAGTTAATTCATGCACTACCAACAATGAGGTAACACACTTCCTTCATACGATTTCTGTTAACTGTAGAGAATAAAGATTCATTTTACCTTTGAGTTTAAGGATTAAAACTAAGCTAAAAAACAGAATGAAATAGTCTTTTAGTCTATTCAGCTCTTCCAGTTCAATGCAGAATCCATAAAACAACACAGCATCCAAGCTCCTTTACTAATTTCTTACCACAAATCACAACCAAATCATGCATATATTCACTGTCATAAATGCACACTCATCTTCTAACACTAGCCCTTATTTGTCTAACCAGAGACACTGTCACTAGAAGTCATTAGAAGCCAGTTTACCTCTCTCAGCTCTCATACTGTGTTTGAATTACATGAAATTTATTGCCCACAACACTAACTGGACATAACCCCACCTCAGAGACAGTAAGCACGCACTAAGATGCAGAGCTCAACAACAGTAAGCTTGTCTTCAATGTTCTACCTTCTCCCTTGCTCTTCAACACGAGCAAGGTCAAGTTTGCCTCTTCCATTCTCAGTGCTCAAGGAAAATACTGGCACGTAAAGCATTCAGAAGCCCCTCCCTTGCTTGCACCAGCTGTCATCATTGTATTACAAGGCTTCAAGTTTTCATCCATTCAGTTCTTGTAAAGCCAAACCTTATCCTGGTCTACCAGCAGCACTGAGCAGGGGAAAGGTCAGACTACTCCATTTTACAAAACCTTCAGGATCAGCAATGAGGGCACCCCTCTAAGCATTCCATTGGCTAAAGGGATGGAATAGATGTGATCAGGCTCTGCTCTCCTCAAAACAGTCACTCCCTAATTTTCATGCTATATCTGAGCCAGTTTTAACACAGTTCTTGCCCTTTGCAGAAGTAACTACTCCTCTTCAAATTATCCTTTTGCAGTTCTCATCTGCCACTTCAAAGCTTAAAGAACCTCAAAATATAATTTCTGAATTAACTGCTTTTCACCTAAGCTGCATTTAATCAAGGAAAATGGCAATTATGGGGGAAAGAGAGAGAGAAAAGATGACCTCATGTAAGCATAATCTTTACACACACTAAAGAAAGCAAATCTAATCCTGGTCACAAACATTTATAACCTAAGGTTATCAATTTTTTCTTCCTTTTTCCTTAGGAAAAGGAATCCAATAAGCAGATATAGCCAAGTCACTTGAACAAGCTGATGGTACTCGTACAGCCTGCAACCTAGTAAATACTCAGTGGTATGTTTTACCACTTAAAATATACCAGTGGTATATTTTAATATAAAAGAGATACACCACCTAACAACATATTTTGAAATAGCAAAAATACAAAAGCCTTCAAAACACTTGAAATTTTGCCTTTCACTACAAAATGGGATCCAGGTTTTTTTTCTTCTTTTCCTTAGTATGCTTAGCATGCTAACCTATGCCAAGTTTCCCAAAAATAACATTCAGTCTTTAATGAGTACCTTCTTCTATGGGACCAAGGATCAACAGTAATACATTTCAAAGGGATCTTGGTAAATTCACTCATCTAACTCTGAAAGCACAGTTTACTTTAGATGACATTTGTTTCAAAATTAATTTTGCCATTTTGACTTTTTCTAATGCCTTAATGCCTATCTTGTGAATCCCCTTATAACGCTGAACATTATTGATGTGTCCTGGAATTCTGTGACATAGCAGCTTGGTCAATGAATTAGGTCATCTTTGAGGGAAGGTTCAGAACTTTAAAGAGAGTTCAGCCTCTCATGAAAAGCAAAGGCACAAAAGTCAGCTAACTAACTTACTGTTTCAATTTACTTTCAGTTCATTGCAGTCCTTTCCAGCATATTGCTATAATTGACAGAGATGATTAAAAAGAAAAAAATACTTTATCTAGAGAACACTCCTGACACTTCACACTAGTAAGATAAAGTTTTCTACATGTGAAGTTCTACAGTACTTGGTATTAATTATACTAGATGTAAGAGACATGTATGGATTAGAAGCACAAGTCAGGTATTGACTGGTGTCATATAAATGCCCTTTATGAAGTTATGCCCCCAAAATGCAAGTGTTTTATTTAGACAGTAAACAGAATCAACAGGAAATGTATTTTGCTTCACATTCTAAACTTTGGAACAAGGCTTAAGAAATTGAAAACTTTTTTCTCAGCTGAGTTGATTGACTTTTATCAATGCTACCTATGAATGCCCCTGAAAGCACAGTAAAAAAAAAAAAAAAAAAGAAAGACTACTTACATTAATATTGGACACTGGACAATCCTTTTTGGCAAGTTTAAAGGCAAAGTAAGATACCTGAAAAATATCAGGTCTCTGTTCTTGATCTGGTTCAAGCATATATCCTGTGAAAATTGATAAGATCAAATTGTCACTGACAGCAGAATGCCTACTGATGCAGTGTGCTAGCAACAAGAACACATTCATTCAACTAACTTTACCAACAAGGCTTACTCCAAAAAGAATGACTGCATTCTTTTTTTAATGCTTTTTGTAAAGTCAAATAGTTTCCAGGGTCAAATATGATTGACAAGGATGCATGCTGCTTTTATGTTTTGAATATCAGCTGCAGAAAGAATAGATAACAGAAGTACTAACTTCAAATAAACAACAATAACATGAATAGCATTAGAATTCTCTAGGGTTACGCAAGATCCCTATGCCAGTATGCCCCATCTATCCAAGTCACTCAACTACAACAACAGCACTGTTTGCGTTTCATTTTATTTACAAGGCCCGAGAATTGCTGTGCTGCCCAATACTCACTTATCAAACAGTGTATACTGTGAGTGTATCGGGAATTGTCCGGAATAGTAAAACTTCCATCGCAAATAGCAACTTGACTTTCTCCAAAGGGAAGTGAAAAGAAACAAAGCTTATACAGCAAACAGCCAAGTGCCTGTAAAAACAAATACAGGCCCCATAAAAGGATGAGAGCACATAAAAGGATGTGATTCTTTACACAATAAAGAAGCACCAATAAGAAACTAATTGCATCCTAGCTACAGCTGATGCTTACAGTGTTATGTAGCAGCTGCATTATGAACTAGGGTTGATGTGACAAGCTGATATACAATGCAGCTCTAAAAAGGCCTTCTTTCCCACTGACTTGTGTGTTAGACAACAAGCTACCAAATCTAGAGCCTAACCTAAGGGCTACATTCACATTCTGGCATCGCTCAGGGATACCACTAGTTTCTTTGCTGAATTTAGTCTTCATTTACTTCACTGTAATGGCTCTTTAAGCACGCTGTCTAACAAAAACACATTTCCTTGTTGTGCTGTGAGCAAATTTCTACGAGAAATCATTGGTGACATTCAGGCAGCAGTCTGAGCCAACAAAATGGAAAGAGTCTATTTTATCTTTCCCTTAACAGGCTCATCACATATTGTATTCTATTTATTTACATGAGACTTAACTACCACAGATACCATTACTATACTCTGAATTATATACTTGCATTGTATATTACCACATTAAATAATTAGTTTTTCAGTTGGTCTACATTACTTCTAGCTAGCTTCTTTATCTCTTAATTAGTTCCATATTTCACAGTACCTGATTTTTTGCTTACCCAAATATCTGCCTTGGTAGTAATTGATTTCCCTCCATAAAGATTGACCATTTCAGGAGCTCTGTACGATAGTGTTGTATACCTAAACGCACATAATTGCAGGAGAACAGATGAAAAGCATGCCTCAGAATCAAAAGAGCCTTTTCTTGCATCTGCCACACACATACCATTCACAGAAACAGGTGCCTAATACACACCAGAAACTGTCTTACGCAAGTAATTTACTGTGTTTACAAAATCACAGAAGGCTTGGAATAGTAACATAACATTTACTGTCCTGGATGACAATCTAAAGTCAGATAAAATGTGCTCTTCACATTAGCTCCCCTGTACTGTGCTTCAGTAACAAAGAGTTGCCCTGCTGTAACACTGCAGTAAGCAGTTACCGCAAAGATTCTGAGCCCTAAAAGGGTCGTCTTCATCTTACACTGAAACATGCAGTACGGAGTATGATCATCACATACAGTACTCCCATCATATGGGATATTATATGATTCTATGCTTTAAAAAACAAAAAAGTTTGACAAAATCATTGCAAAACCAGCAAAGTACTCTGTAGAGACAGAAGAACACATACATGCATCATTTGGTCACTTGAGAACAAGTAATCTGTGTTTATTTCTCTGCAGCAGATGGCCTAAAGTAAACCAAACTAAACATGTTCTCAAGAGTGTGTTTGCAACAAAACAATTTTGTGACCAGTCTTAGGAGGAAGGACACAGCATTCTATAACTAAGACTGTAAGTAAGTTCATTCGAATGCTAATTTATAGCACCTCTTTTCTCCCTCAGACTTTCATAGCTAGCCATATTAACACAGAAGTTAAAATTTAACTCCTAAAATAGCCAGCAGCCAGGCATACATTTATCACCCATTTCATTTCAAAGTCACATGCTTTTTCAAGTTTCATTCTATGTGAGTCTGTTTTGCAAAAATAGCATGTAAATAAACAGAAAAAGCAACATTAATAGACTGTAAAAAAAAAATGGAACTATATTCACATCAACTTGAATTTCTTCACCTTGAACAGTTACACTAAAATCCTTAACAGTAAGGTAAGCATACACTACTCAGAGGTCTTCATCTAATACATCGTAACGCTCAGCTATCTCACAGCACAACCACTGGTTATTGAGGCCACTTAAATGTGAACTTACTTTTTAATTTCTTCTTCAACCACATTAACACCATCTTTTTGAGGATTAAGGAATTTGTTTGTAGCACTGCCAAAATCACAGAGAACATAATTTCCACTGTCATTTAGCAATATATTCTCCACCTTGAAAGGAAGTTAACACAAACAGCAATATTAGATTAAAATAATGGCACTGATTTCCAATGTAAACGTTACTATGCATTCTTGCCCTCACACACAAATGAGGAAGTTACCAGAAAAGCAATCAATAAACACAGCATTACAGTGCTTCTCTAACTACAGGTCAGCCTTAGTGAAATAGCTCCTGCACTTCCAATCATTTTTGAGTGCACCACTGACTTTTACTCAGGTGTTTCTAGGTTTCAGGTTCATACCTTTAAATCTCGGTGAACTATAGGAGTTTTGCACTGATGCAGCCGAGCAACAGCTTCACAGGTATCACAAAATATTCTCATTACTTCTGACTCTGTAAAGCCCGTCTGCAGGCGCTGATTCATCTGATTCACAACTTGCCCAGCTGAAGAAGCAGAAAAGAATTTTATTTTACCTTCTAGTAATTCTCATTATGTATAGAAGTATAAATTTTTCTCACACACAAATAGCCCACAGCATGCAATTTAACTTTCTCATGTCACCAATTAATAATAATAAAACAAACAAACAAACAAACAACACACCAAACCATCCAAGCTGTTTCCAAACTTTCACTGGTATGATCCTAGGCAGAAAGGTTACTGTCTCAAACAAAAACATCGCCAACTGAAACTCTTCTATCAAAGAGGCAGGCAGGAAGAATCATCCATCACACAAACATGCTCCCCCAGAAGTGCCTCCTGCATTTAGAACCACAGCCAAAATGCTGTCAGCCAACAGAGTTCAAAGTAACTCATAATCTAGACATTTCTTTCTGAGAGACTAAGAAAAAAAAAAAAGGGCATAATCCACTCTTAAAGACCTTACATAACCCTTTCACAGTTTCCTTTTTAAGATCAGGAAGCATTATTTCCTTATTTCTTGAAGTTATTTCACAAGGTCATACTTTTATCTTCCTATCATAATGCTCACAGATCTATGGGGTCTTGGAGAGTGCCTCTCCTAAACACAGAAGCTTTCAACAAGAGAACACCATCCAGTCATCTGATGGTTTACACTCTTGTGGCTTCAAAATAATACCGGTAAAACTCAAATCTAGAAGCAAAGTGTAGAAGTGAGTCTGAACAAAAGCTCCACATGCCAATAAGCTATCCATGACACCAAGTTCAGAACAATCCAACCCAGTTAGTTATGTAAGCTGAACACCAAGGAACCAGCTCCCATGAACTAAAGTAGTAGAGGTATTTTTCCAGTATTTACTATTGTAAGTAAGAAAAGAGAACTGCTGATACAGCCTCAAGAATTCCCATACAGAGGGCAGAAACATTCACTCTGACAACTCACAGATAAGTTTATTCTAGTAGGTATGTGTGGTGGGGAGTTAGGGAAGTCAGTTACAATATGGTTTCACAAATTGTTTGAAATAGCTACATTATGAAACCGGACACACAGCTGTTATTTTCATGCCCAGAATCACAAATACTAATTATATTATGCTTACTTAAAACAAGTCACCCATCAGGTTAAAATTAAAGAATCTTTGCTATAATGATCAAAAACAAAAAATAGGAGAGGCAGAGCAGTTGCCAAAAGTATTTTGATATGAAAGGTTGGAAAACATTAGCTATATGTTTAATCAAACAGTAGAGCAGAACCATTTTAATTTCTACTTGAAGTAATTTCCCTACTCCTAATTATACTTAACTAAGCTACATGAAATTGACATCTGCATTTTCTCAGGCTTCAGAAACTCAATGCCTAACTACCAACACAAGCTAAAACAAATGGATTCCAGCTTTGAGATACACAGGCTTTCTGAATTAAAGGGACTCTACCAGGTAAAAATCCCAGGTGATCAAAACATACATTTCCATTCCATTTCCTCTGGAACCAGAAGAGCCATCTCTTACCTCTACAATACTCCATGAGAATGAGGACCTCCCAAACGTTGTCACTTACACTGTTAACAGCACAATCCAAATAGCTCACAATATTCTTGTGCCCAGATAACTCTTTCTGAAAAAGAAAATACACATTACATTTTAGCATAGAAAGATTTTAACAAATAAGTACAAGTGGTTCTCATTAAAACCACTTACGACTTCAAAGTGAGCCCTGGTCCCATACACACTAAACTTTACAAAATACTCAAAACTGAAGGCAAGTTCATCACTGACTGCAAAGTCAGAGACTACCATATACCAAACTCAACACATCTACAATTCAATCAAGAACATTTATGGTATTTGTTCAACAGTGCAAACATCCTCATTACTGCATTCAGAAACATTATTATGTAGTAATAATACATACAATAGTCTTGATACATAGGGGAGAGAGAGGGAAAAATTATGCTACTCATGTCCATTTTAAGGGAAATACCCTATCTCAATACTAAAAATGAAGAAATATCTATGCTGAAGAATACTGTCTCGATAATAACAAAAACTCCACAACCATGCACAGCTGGAAGCAAGTCACAACATTTACACCCTGAACTACTATCAAGTTCAAAACAAGCAATCAAAGACGCCCCTAAGAAAAAAAGACAACAACAAAATCCACACCAACTTTTAAGAGCCATTTCGCAAGTTGCAATTAAGCAAATTCATATTTCACGTCTGACAATACCGGTGGTGTTGAAACTGCAGTGCTGTTTCCACCCATTTATAGTTAACATAAAAGAACTGCTTATAATAGATGATTAAGCAGGTGCTTCTATGATTATAACATGTTTAAACTAGAAGCATATGGAAACGGAGATAAATTACCTTCACAGTATCTACTAGAAGGCAATATAACTGATTTTCTCGTGCCCTGACATCATAAACCCAAGCACATCCAATAAAGCCTTCTGCTTTCTCAATTTCCTAGTCAGCAGCTTAGAAACAATAGAACCTGTGATTATGTCATTGAGTTCAAAGTTCTGAGCTACACCCATATCTGTTACCTCCATATTGGATAGCAACTGCAAGAACGTGCTTCTGCCTAGCGGAGGTAACACTGCTTGTGTAAGAACAGGCAGTTAACAGAACTGTGGCCAGCAGAGGGCTCTAGAACTCGTTATCACTAAAGAAATGGAAAAGACCTTTTTTTTTTTTTTTTTATTTGGGAAGCAAAATTACTGATCAAATTATTGACTGCAAAATCGTATTTTCCTTGTAATTGCTTTAGAAATTAATCACACACAAACTCTATGCTCAGTATGAGCTTATGTAAGGCACCACTGCACAAAAAAGTGAAAAGATGGTCAAGAAGGGATTGTCATTAGAGGACATTTGATACATGCATACTATAAACAAACACATTCTCTCGTTACAATTAATTCATTTCTTACCATAATAGTAATTTCTCTCTTGCATACGTTGAGATCTGGGACATTATTAACATACATTCGTTTGAGTGCACAACGTATCCCACCATGGGTACGTACCAGAAACACAGTTGAGAAGCCACCTGGAAAAAAAAAAACAACACGACAATTACAAGGCAATGAAGCTATCTGAGTTATTCTCTTTTTCTAAGACAATGAAAAAGGAAGTGTGTGCCAGTCATGGAGTGAGAAGTTAAAAACACAGACAGAATTACTAAGGTTTGACATCTGAGTCCATTTCTCCTGCATTAAGCATTCTTGACAAAAGCATAAGGATCTTGGAATTATGCTGCAGCATTAAATAAAAATATCTGCAAAGCACTTCCATATTCAAATAAATGCAGAAGCTAGTATGAACTCTATGCATTCAGGTATCAAACCCACAGTGTTTTCAGTCACCCAAAAACCTGAATAAAGCAAAGATATCCTCCCTATCTTCACAGTTTCTAAATCCTCCAGAGCTTGAAGTTCAGTATTCATTTCTTATACCTACATTTTAAAGTATAAAAAATAAAATAGTAAGATGTACAATAAGTAACTGAATATCTTTCATGACGTTTACGTCACCCATCTCAGCACAGACTGAAGATGAGAAGATTCACCCTGAAATCACTTTGCTACAAGCAAAGTAGGGCTTTTTAAATTATTAAATTATTTAAATACTTGTTAAATGTGCAGATAAGAATTAAGTGTGTTCCCCCAACCAGTACAATCAGGAGCCATCTTCTCCGTTCAACCACATGAACCACAAGGCATACACTTAAGCCCACCTCCAAGCTTCTCATTGTCACTTTTCTTCTCCCTCTTTACTGGTAGAAACATGCAAACAGTAATTACTCACTGAAGCTGAGTGATACAGTCTACTCAGAAAACACTCATAAATGTTCAGGCAGCAAGCCAAGAGGAAAAAAACTTAAAACCCATACTCTTCTATCTGCTTTCAGTTCATCTGAACTACTGGTCAAGACTTCCAGCAGACTGCATTCACATCGCTTGGAGGTTCACAAAGAGCTTTCCCACAGCTTAAAGAACTCTGCCCCAGGGCAGTCCATGCTTTCCTTATTTAACTGCTGTCTGATGGTAAGCCAACTATTGCCATACCAACTTAACTCACGCAAAAACTAAGCTATACAATCAGGACAGAAATACGTGAAGTAAAGGATTTACTCTGATAATCAGGTAGCCCACTGGAACGCATGAAGTACTTCAAGTTTCACAATATAATCTACAACTAGCAGATTATTGCAACGTGCCTCATCTGATACAGGCCTCATGCACTTGAACTGATGTGCACGTTAGAATTTACAGTTGAAGGAAGTTGTGTTCGGATGCCTTCTTTAGGAAAAAACACTTGAAAATTAATTGCATCATCCATCATAGCAGGGATATCACAACATCAAAAGAGAGTTGGTGCCAGTTTCAACACAGCAACCTGAATTCTACAAACTTGCTACACTTCAGCTAGAGCCGATTTACACAGGGTACTCCCAGCACACTGACAGGTGCCCTTGAGTTACTCCAGTTTTAAAAGCCAGACCCTGATGGGGCTGAAGCAATTCCACAGGGAATGCCATCAGCTTTGAGGATAAAATAATGTGGCAATGCATACTGTGGATACTGGAAGATTTTAGCAGCATCCTCTCAAAAAAGACTCCTACATAAAGCACAAATACTTGAGCAACAATATAAAAAATATAAAGCACAACATTCAACTCCTACATAAAGCAGAACATTCTAACTATTGGAAGGCAATCACTTCTTGTCTTTTTAACCAGCTTTACAGCCTTTTAAAATCAGTTTTGTAGTCTTAATATTGTGTCTAGCAGCAGGACAAGGCCAAAATGCTGAATTTCAAATTTCTTTGGCACCTGCTTTCATGCAACCAGATCAGTCACAACTGGGTAAAAAGAGTAGTGAAAAAGTCTCATACAAGGGTTCTTATTGCCATTAGGTGGCAATATTAACTAATACTTAAACTCTGAAGCAGCCACAAAAGCAGAACTATTCCCCATTCTGCAAAGGAGTAAGGTGTGACCTTGAAAGGTTTTCCATTAAGTAAATGCTATCTCCACTATAAAATGCCACTGGGCTCTTTGATAAACAGATCAACCCTGAACAAAGCTTGAATAGGTTTATAAATATTTATAGGATATTTGTCATCAACTTTGTAGCAACCTTTACCAAACCCAATCCTGAAGCATTAAGCTTTCAATCTTTTCAATAGTTTCTTGTTAAACTTGTCACTGAAAGCAAACAACAGTGCTATAAAAACTTCAAATAAACTGTCATTAAACTACATTATTTGGAGAAGCCAGATAGGCACCCTTGTCAAAAGTTGTATGGAAACAACCAAAATGATGAGCAGTTGCTTTGCCCCAAGGCCCACAAACGGAGGCTGAGCAGAGCTACATTTCCATGTGTAGGTCAGCTCAGCAGCTGGCATTTCATCAGCATTTTTAGAAGCTGGAAAAAGAAGGTACTGTTTAATGTCAGTGAAGACAGAGAATGAACTCAGTTTCTCATAACACAACATATCAAAAAAATAAATCACAAAACTAAATTCAGTTGTTGTTGACCACTGTAAGGTCAAGTCCCAAGCCCCCCATGGAATTCCTCCCATTCTCCTCACAGATGAGAAGTACCACCACGTGCCACGACTGGTCTCAAGGCAGGTGTGCAGGAACTAGTTGACTAGCACAAATTCTTCACCAACTAGGCAACCAGCAACAGCTTGGCCTTTGCATCAAAAGGAGACAATTTTGAGTCTTCTCATTTTTTCAAGAGCAGCAAAGTTTCCAGTATCTCTGTTTAAATATTGACCAAAATAACACAATGACCAAATACAACAACCTAGCAAACTGAGTATGTGCTCAAACAGCCTCAAAGTTTGGTAATACAACTACACACACATCACCACTCTTAGCCTTTACAGTATTTTACTGTGGCAAGCCATTTGGTTTACTTATCAGTAAATCATCTCAGATAGCATTATCTATTTCTGGTGATCTTATTAAGAAAATTATCAGACATTGAAAACAACTAAAAAAAAAAAAGAAAAAAACAATTCTCAGATAACATTTTCTGGTTGAGAGTGTCTCTCTTTTTTTCCATGCATATTTTAAGCTTCATTGGTCTCAATTTTCTACTTATGTTTCACCTTGTCACATTCTTGATACTTCAACGAGGAAACTGTAGCTATCAAAATCAAAGTATCTTCCTTTGCTTACTTTGATATAGTAAAGTTGAAGAATCTTCCGCAATTATGTTGTATATTATTATAATATATAATTATAATCTTTCAGACTGCTAACAGTTCCAAGACGACAAACTAAAAGAATACCAAGAAAAACATTCCAAACAAATCTTTGTTCGTTTTAGATATACAGACAACAAGACTGAAAAAAGACATATTTTTTTATTACTATTCTGTTAAAACATATCCGACCACCAAGCGTTGTACCTGCAGCTGGTTCACTAACAGACAACATACTTCAAATCTCAGGCAATTGGAACAGAAGGTCACCAGCAGAAGGAGAGCATATACATTGTAATGGGCAGTAATCACACCTAACACCTGTGAATGTTGAACCATGAATGGTAGAACCAGACACAGTTCCAGAGCCAGCTGTCTAGTTCAGACATGAAATTGTTCCCAAAGAAGCTGAAAGAACTGAAGGATAGTTCATTTCTATTCTGAAGATATGCTCTCAGCCTTGCATGACACTGGCCTACAAGATGGCTACGTGCCCTTCTATCTACAAGGCTGGATCAACAGGCTGAAGGGCAAGTGATTTTCCCCGTGACCCATCCCCAAACACATGTAAGCTCTTTTCTCCGTAGCAAAACGGCAAACCAGACACAGGTCAATATGCTTAAAAATACCCACACAGTTTTTTTCTGAATTTCAGATAATCTAACATACCACACAAAAGTAATTTAATGATTTAGGTGCACTCATTTGTGTTGTGAATTAACAACTTCTACCTTAAGCACTATTTTCACCATCTCACCCAATCACTTTGTCTACATGTGCGCTCTCTAATTCAGGAGCCCCTGGTCATCTAGATACCACCAGTCCCTACCAAAATCAGGCTGACCAGCAGCTAGAGATGCCCTCTTTCCCAACTTACGCACCTTCTAGTACTGCATAGCCTTCTCAGCACTATAATTTGGAAGCCATACGTACAAGAAAGAAACATTTCAGGGGCTATGAACCTGCTCAAAATATGGGATAAGTGCAGCCCCCCTCCCAGGGTGCAGTATGAATGCCCTTCAGGTAGACTCTAAGCAAGAAACTTCCCTGCAAGCCCATAACAAACAGCAGCAATAAGGACTCACTAAATGCACTGAGCACTTGCTGTGTTAGCAAAAAACATCCTTCACTGGAAAAACTACAACTAAAACTAACAACAACCCTGACCTCTATAACCTCCTGAGCTGCAGCAAAAAAAAAGACATAAAACACAAAGAAAACATAATTGCTTCTCCACAAAGAACCACGACATCATGAGAAGCCAGCTCTCATTGCCCACGTGCACATCTCACTGCATACGTGCACATATAGAGCAGTGGGAAGGTCCTTTTTCAGTAAGCATTAAGCAGCATCTAGATGTATTATTTTACTAAAAACTGAAGAAACCCTATCTTGCCATAAATGATCCAATATCAAGTCTTTCCTTGGTGCTCAGTTTTGATTACATCTTTTCACAGTGTTCAAGACAAGCACAGCACATTCTAGGAGTTCAGAGTACTTCTGTGATCGTGACACCCAAAGGCCTCTTCTCCATCCTGCTGAATTTCTGCTCTCCCTGTGCTCTGTGGCAACATGCATTCACTGGCATCCTGTTGGGATAACTACAGTATCAATATCCTGTCAGTATCAGGAACTGCTTCATCCCTGCAGTGAGGGAAGTTCTGCTGGATTACTCCCTTTGGATATCACTATAGACGTAGTCGTGCAGGTACTCTTGCGGGAGTAGTAGACTGAAAGCAAACAAAACAGTACTTCTGTTCACATAGAGAACACTATTTAGTTCTTTAAGATAATAAAATTAACACCTGTTTGTGGCTGAAACACTTAGAGCTTGAACTCCGGAATGTTTTTGTTTTTTTTTTTTTCAGATTCAGTTTTCCAAACACTGTGTGATGTTGAGAAGCTGCATGCTAACAGAAATCTACCACAAAACTTTCAGGCCTTATGAAGAATTTTTGCTACAGCACAGTTTTTGATCACAACCTCCACAGGACCAGGAAGCCACTGACTGTAAATTCCTCAGTAATCTCTGCATGAGTGAATAATGGGACATATTATCACGCAAGCTTTCTGTTTGCCACTGACAGAAGCAATCCTGCAACAGCTGGGATATACCTCACACTGCACGTGGTACTTGTGGAAAAAAGATCAGAGGTCATCCAGCTTTCCTTGACCTGGTCCACCTTACTCACTGAGCACCTTTGCCCTGAGCCCAGTAGCAGCTGCCCAGCTGCTGGGAAGGTGCCACACACTAACCTCAGGGGCTGCACGCTCATTTGCTGGGGAGCGCTGCAAAGCACCCTTCCTGGTGCATAAGGAATCACAGAATGGCCAGGGTTGGAGGGGACCTCAAGGATCATGAATCTCCATCCCCCCTGCCACATGCAGGGTCACCAACCTCCCCATTTAATACTAGACCAGGCTGCCCAGGGCCTCATCCAACCTGGCCTTCAACAACACCTCTAGGGACGGGGCCATCCACAGCCTCTCTGGGCAGCCTGTTTCAAAGCATTAGATGACAGCATTTTTACATATAAATTTAAATGTATATTTATATACATACACAAGTATACATAATATATTGCATATATTCCTAGTAAAATACATTCCACAAGCCTCAGCACAAGGCTCTGAGACATGGCTCCAACTGGAAGGGAAGTTGACAGAGGTCATCTGCAAGCCCAAGAGCTCAGCATTCCTAGAACCAAGAGCAAAAGTAGCTCCACACCCTTAAAATAATCTTCTACACACACACATTGAGTTCAGCATTTCTCCAGTGCATGCAGACAACACATTCAAAGGGACCCATTATAGCTGCTTTCTGCCCTGCCCACACGAATTCCCACTGTAACACCCTCTGAACGCCATGGGTAGTTCAGACCAGAAGCACTCCTTTCTCCAAACCACCATCTGTTCTTAAAGCAGCAGTATAAAAATAGCAGGCATGAATTACACACTGAGCCGCAGGACGTTACCATACCCCAGTCACAGCAGATCTGCCATGAGCACCCCAATACAGTAATGGCACTGATACCTCTACCTATGAGCAGGTATTCTAGGATGTAATTTCTCTCAGCACCAACTGCAGTCCAGCATTAAAATGACGCACACAGGTGCTAAACCAGAATAAAAGAATCTGGTGTTCTTCCTGGAAAAAGAGAAACAGATATGTAACAAAGTCATGTGCCACATGCACAAAGAATTTCACCTTTTACCCATCTGAAACAAAGTGCAGAACTGATAGCTTGCAGTCATAACATGAAACCCACACAACCAGTGACTCTAAGAGGTGCTTTTCTCCCAATCATCAAGCAGCAACAAATCCTTATTTTCAGTGAAGTTCTCACGCTCAGATTTCACTACGCCATTTCCACTCTCTCTTTAGAGCAA
Organism: Lagopus muta; assembly: GCF_023343835.1. Taxonomy (NCBI): domain Eukaryota; kingdom Metazoa; phylum Chordata; class Aves; order Galliformes; family Phasianidae; genus Lagopus; species Lagopus muta. The sequence goes on along the minus strand of NC_064436.1, from coordinate 25,416,559 downwards.
GTAGCAAAGGCTTGCTGTCACGCAAAAAAAGTAATTCTGAATAAACCTAAGTGCTACACAGCAACAGCAAACTGCTCAGAAATAATAAAACCAACCCCCCTCAGCACAACAGGAAGCAGGTAAGAAGGTAGAGGGGTAGAAGGCAGAGGAACATAAAAACAGCAGTCCCGGACTGGAATCTTTCTTCTTTTAAATCCAAAGAAGTATTCCTAAAGCCAGACAATTTCTTCCCACGAGAGAAATTACAGCTTCATCAAAAAAGCCCTGACAGGAGTGTTCAGCCACCACCTCTGCTAATGCTGCCCTCACTCCTGGTTTGGAAGACTGTGTTAGTCTCAAGATGGACTACTGCAACTGTTTGTTAATATTTGAAAACCCTCTCCTCTGCAAAACCTCCTCTCCCTCTTCGATCAGGCACCCTTCTCTCAAGGAAAAATCCTTTGAGCAAAATGAGTCAGAGGCAAGCATGTGTTTGTGTGTGAGCAAGCAGCTATTAATTGGCCTGCTAATAGGCAGCCTCCACAGAGCGCAGTGGATGTCATTTTTCTTGCTACAGCTGGCAGTGTGACTGCTTTGTGAGAGCATACACATTTCCCATACACAAAAGACCTTCTCCAGATATTTTCTCTGCCAACCCAGCATTAAAACTCTTCCAGTTTAATGAGGCGATACAGACTTAAGAATATTTTTCTCTATATGGAGCAAACCTGCTCCAGTTAGCTGCAGTCCCGCAGCTCTCTGCTGGCTCGTCAACTACATCGCTACAGACAACTTCCAAATTTCAGCGTAACGCCGAAGTTCTAGATTTTAGCACATTTCATCTGACAGCTGACTGAGATACTTCCAGCTTTGATCTAGCCTACAGCAAAGGAACAAAGCTTGGCGTTTGCATTAAAGATGATCATGCTGTTCCACCGCAATGCTTCTCAGAGCATGCAGGTGACTTGCCAGCCACCGCCAATTCCTTCAATGAGGGCATGGATTTTGTGCTGACTTCTGACTGCCTCTGCTACTTTTCCATAGAAACAAAGAAAAGAAAAAAGAGTCTTCTAGCGCAGATGATTTTGTAAATTATTTTAATTGAACACAGCTCCCAGAAGAGAAGCACTCGCATTTTCTGTGATATGCTGTCAAGCTTGAGGAAGTTGAAACTGCATGAAATAGTTCACTAAACTTAAGTTCAGAAAAACATTTAAAAAAATAAAAACACGGTAAGTACTTGGTATTTCACACAACATCTTGTTCACCCAAGACAAAACAATGTCTTAGGGTAAAAGCCCGTCTCTTTCATTAAAAGAAAGAAATTAAAAGGAAAGCCTCTTTACATCTCAATACTGTCTGAGAACTCAGCTGTCTGAGAATTAGTCACAACTATTCTGTTGCTTTATAGTACTATCTTATCACCTCCTCTTCTATTCACTGAAAGGAAAACCTAATACATTTAGACTGCATTTAACAGATCCTAGTATTTAAGTCAACTAACACTTGTTCCCTTAGTAAGGATGAAAACATGACTAGTAGACCACCAACAGTGCAGTTAATTGAATGTGAAGATCAGAACACTTTGAACTTATTTTCAGCTACAGATTCTGAAATCACACTGACAGTACTCAATGGGTCCATTATCTATACTAACAGAAACTGAAAGCAGGAAATACTAGGGTAAGAACTGGCAACAAGTCACAATCCATTGAGCTTCATTCATTGCAAAAGTCAGCTCTTAAAGCTCTAGAGCTACACCATCATGCAGACACTTGAAGCATCATTTTTTAAACAAAAGCTAACACGAGCTAGATACAACAGAGGTCAGAGTACTGAAGAGGTTTGTTCTTCCTTTCCCCTCCATCTCACTGCAAAAGATCAAGAGCTTTACTCTCACAGAAACAATCCATGTTTTTAATTAAGAAACTAATCCAGCCCACTCCCAGCACTGCTGGGGAATGGAAAGATCTTCAACATAGAGTAAGTTTAGGTGGTTTTGTGTATAAAGACCGTACAACAGTTGGCTCAGTCTTCACAGAACCTCCTTCCAGCCAGGGAACAATGCTATTTTCAAGTGATGCACAGACCTTCGGGTCATTTTTACTTCTGAGATATACAGTAATCCAATCACTCTGCGTTCTCTCCTCAAAGTCTTTCCTGCTTCACGCATGGACTTTTTGTATATGCCAGGATACTCAAATAAGCATGTTTTCCCTTTACACAGCAGGTTAGCATTTTTAACGCGAGTATACACAAACCTAGCACGTTCTGTCAGTGCAGTGCATTATTCACAATTGCTTCCTTTACTAGCTGTTCACTTTTAGAATCTCCCTAGCTGATGTAAAACAGCTCTGGAGTAAAAAACATACAAGTTCAAGCAATATCACCAACATTTCTGAAGCCAAGAAACACTTGTTACCAGTGACAACTGTTTGCAAGAGCAAAAGAAGATTTCTTTCCAAGAGACAAAAAATCTCACATCAGCGCTTCCCTTTCCAAACAGTAAGCTTAAAGCACAAATACAAACTCACACAGCAGAACCCTATTAAACAACCCGAGCTGTGTTTCATTTGTTCAAGGTCAAGACTGTTGACTAAACATTTCTATACACGATTATGCCAACTGTGTAACCCAAGACAGAAGAATTAATTCAATTCCCTTTCACGGCGCCACTGAACCTCGTGACTCTCAAACCTTACGAGGGTAGATGTATCCTGTTACTCAAGATGCAAGTGAGGTGATGCTTTCAGGCAGGATGTGCTTCCTGTTCAACTTTTCACAACAAAGCTACTGAAAATCTCCGAGACATTGATAATAAAAAAAACAAAACTTATAGCCAACATCTGGTAGCATGAGAAACATTACTTTCAACAGCACTCATCTCTCCTACAAATAAAAAAGCTTTTTCTTCATCTCTCCTTGACCAGTGCTTTTCTTCACTGATTTTCTTTTCAATTTGTTTTGAATTCCAATATAGTAAATGAGCAGATGAATAAAGTACAGATACCAAATGGTTGAATTAATGGATACAGATGCATTGAACATACAGTGCACAGCCACAATTGTTCTGGAACCAAACTCCACTTTCATACTGAATGGTTAATATACAGAAAGCTCCTCTCTCATTTGCTCTGTAATTTGCCTTCCATTTTCCTTAAAATCACTATTTTAACTCTGATATAAACATGTAAACAGAAGAATCCAAAGCAGACTAAGTCAGCCAATGAATCCATTACTGCGCAGTTGAATAATTCACCCACTGAATACCACAAATTTACACAAATGACACAGAAACAAGGCAGGGCATAAGGTTCCCAGTTTCAGAAAAATGTCATTTTGTGACATTTTGGACAAGTACCACCTTTTGTTGCATCAGAAACCAAAGAGCCACCAGGCCATGTAGAAAGCAAGCAACACACAGCACTAAAAGCACTTCAGACCAGGGCAGGTGTCACATGAAGATTCTCTTGTTCACAGTGTTGTTTTTTTTTTTTATGGCATCATAAGCACACCAGGCCAGCACAATGAAATTCAGACCTCTTCATTGCTGGATGAGCCTACACTGAGTCTTGCACCATTTTTACATCTCGTTGTAACAGCCAGTGAGCTCACTGATCATTTTTCATACATAAGCATGATCTGACTAGGCTAACTCAATGACATTGTTTAATATTTAGACATTTAAATATGAATATTTAAAGCTATCAGTATAAGGACTCCTTGTTCTCTCTTCTGCAGGTGTCTACAAATACCAGTGTGCATTTCAGCTCTCAACAGCAGATACAGAAATACCTGGATCACGCAGGAGAGGGGACCAATAAACAGCAACGCATTTGAGTTTTTGCTTGCTAACACCAGTAAATGGGACTCCAATGTCTTTTAAGTAATGGTTTTCCTTGGCACCTTAAAGCTCTATCTGGCACATGCTTTATTCTTGAGAACACCCTCATAGGCACAACAAACATCTTTATTATTAAGACCATTACCTCAATTCTCTTACCTTGTGCTTGGGATTCATTATCCAACAGCACTTTCAGACCTTCAGCCATGACATGTGATAATTTAGAAAGAAGGGCTCAAACTTCCAAGTAGTGTGAGCAGCTGGAACGTTTTAAACTATCTAAACAGCCATGGCAACAGAAGTCTAACTATCAGAGTTAGAATTATCAAAGGCATTTAATGTTCTTCATCTATCTACTGTGTTTCAAGAGAAAGGCATTCAACAGCAGTAACTCCAAACAAGACAGTTATTCATGGAGCAATCTGGAAGCGTGCAGATTTTGGGTTAGTCCCTAAAAATGAGAATGCTATGACCAATCTACTGCCTACACCCAAATACACCCTTCAACACGAATCTCCTCTTACAGATGCAGCCATGTAATCCAGTGTCAGTTTAATAACACAGCAAGCCAAAACAATGAAGTAAAACAGTCTGCCTGATGAAGATAATTAAATGGCATATCTCAAGAAAGCACAAAGCTGGCAAGGTAATACTTTGAATTCAAATGCAGATTTGAAGAACTTGACCAAATTAGATGCTGCAGCAGCGTTTTGTTTTGATGAGCGTTTGCATGGTTACACTGTTTATACAACTGCTTTAACAATAAAAAAAATAATCTGTCTTCAGAGTCTTAAGGGACCTCTGGATCTCTCATTCAGAGAATAACAAATGATCTCCCTGATGTTTCATGAATTCTTATGAAGCCAAGAAACTCTACGTAAGCAATAACTGATCTAAACTGAAGGTGAAGGTTTCACTACTGACCAACCTAAGCTCAATGTAGACCACAGGACTACACGTGAAGGATGCAATCACTACTTTAATTATTCTCTTTTTTAAAAAAAGAAAGTCTGTTTTCCTACATTTTATGCACAGAACTGACCCAATGTCTAGCAAAAATCTCATGACAAATTTCATTTAAGCTTCCTGTTTTTTTGTTACACAAACCACACACCACACTCAAGTCAGATCCTTCTACATTTGTAAGGTAGCTAAGTGCCTTATATTCTTTAATGACCTATTTGTTCTGTATCCTAGAAATCAAAACCAAAGCCAAAACACTAAGAGAAATCATTATCTCTGTTTACATCACTGCAATCCAAACAAGTACTTGGCTCTTACTTCTTAAACAGCTCAGGCCAAGACTATGCACATTTAGCAGCTCTATCAGCTCCTAAGTTATTTGTCCACAGCTTGTCTTCCCAAAGAAGTACTGCTTTAATTATGCAAGTCCCTTAGCAATTAATCAAAACCTAAAAGCGTGGTTTAGCAACAGACTTTTTAAGTAACAGCCCATACAATTTTTCATCCTACTGCAAAGATGTAAGAACATGTCATATTAATATTGATTTTTTAGAATTATTTCTTTTACACAGAAAGCAGCAAAATGCTGCAAGAATAACAATTCAGTAGACAATATGCATGTATGGAAATCACAGTCTAAACAAGTAAAAAACTGAGAGCAGAAGTAGTCAGCACAATAATTAATCCAAGCATCACACCAGTCCTGTGTAAGTATGTATCTCTTCAAGACTTGTGCAAGAAAGCTTTCCAGCAGTCTAGGAACAAACCTATTAAAGTAATGTGCAAGTTTATAAGGAAGATTAATATGTATATTATTTAGAATAAAACCTCCTGAAGTCCTAGCATATGAGAATTCCCCTCACGTTTTGTTTGTGGCACTAAAGGTATATTACCAGTATATTACAGCAGCAATTAGGAAGAAACCATCTTAGAGACAGGAAGTTCTTAACTCAGCCCTTATTTCTTGTTCAGACTTGTGTGACTGTGGACCAACCCCCCTCACCTTTCTTTGTTCCTCCACCTACAGGATAAAGATTTCCCCTAAGGGGACGCGATGTTCTTGTGATCAGTACCAACTCTGACACCTCAAAAACAAGACAAAGAAAGACAGAGTCTGCTCTCATATGAGCCTACATAATCACCTATTCAGTATTTTTATCAATTGCAACAGGGGTGGTGAGGCAAATACGACATTATTATGAATTAAGCCCAAAAAAATGCTTTACAGGGAGAACACAAAGTTAACCAGCTTTCAGTTCCTCAACGTAGCCTTCGTGTTTTGTAACATCTGTGTTGATGCTGTTCTGGAACAAAGCAGCAGTAAATGCAAAATATCATTTGCTATTCAAAACACAAGAAATATTTCCCACATCATTAAAACAAATCCCTAGGATCTCATTTATTTCCTTTCATTCCCATTTGTAACTTGTACTTTTCTGAGCTTTCTCCTTCAACTTGCTTCTTGTTTGAGAGCTAGGTTCTCAAGTACATCTAAGATGTCCCACTGCTACTAATACAAACCTAACCAACCTGGACAACCATGAGCAGGGAAAGCATAAATCAGATGAGAGGAAGGGAAAGGTTCCCATCTTCATTACCAACAGAAAAACACTCAAGAAACCAAAATCCATTCTCAAGGCTACCAGAAAAATGGGAAAAGAGGAATTCATTTTCCTTCCTTGTAAGTAGCTAGACAATAATGAGGAGGAAAAAAAACGACAGAACCTGCACCATGCTGGAGAGGAAAATACAGGACAATGACATCTCTACTGCAGCAGAAAGACAACCGGGGATGCCATCAGCTGTGGCAGTGAAGTGTTGCTGCTTGGTATCACTGCGATCTGGAAACCAGACTCAGGCTTTCAGCTTAAGGTATTAGAAGTAGGCAAGTATACTTCAAACATTTCAGGAAGCAGCTGCTCATCTGGGATATTAACAGCTTCTAAGCTAAACCTATAAAAACACTTGAGGAGAAACTTTCCAAAACAGATGTCAGGAAACCCAGCAATTTCTTAGGATAACAACAACATCCTAAGCAATCAATGAGGTGACTGGCTGCATCTATGTCGCTAATTAGCCCCAAATGCAAAATAAAATGTTTACTAGAGCCACTTGTAATCTGACACACCACTGCACACTTTGGCAGGCACAGAGCATTCATAGTGTCAGTTAACACAGCGCTGCTGACAGCTGCAACTCCTTTGACTTACGGTAACCTACTTATCTCAAGTGTTACGGAGGCAGAAAATAGCTACAATAAAATCAATATGGCCCAAGGTTAACAAACTAACAGTTTCAAGAATGAAGGCTTAAAAACAATGCTATAAAACCACAGACAAGAAATACAACCTAGACGATTACACAAAATATTTTCCCTCTCACCTACACTGCAATTTATTTAGCTAAAAGTGAGGTGCTTACCTGACACTGTGTTCACACATCTACAGCTAAAATAAACACACACCTACAGCTAGGAAGATACCCAAGTCCACACAGTTAACATCTGCCTTTGTTAAAGCATGCTCATGTTGCTCCCAGACACAGGACAGGGAGACTAATTAAGCGGCTGGATCGGGACACAGTCTCTGGTGTTTACTTTTCCACACACAGGAAAGCTGTACAAGTACTTCCATAGGGGTAATGTACTAGTTAATGACTTACAACTCTGAAAACCCAAACAAATAAGCACGTCCTCTCCAGAGTCACTAGTTTCTACAGAACACCCACCTAAAAGTTAATCCTGCCTGCATCAGCTAACAAAGTTTTGCTTTTCTATATCGACATGTAAAATACTGACATCTAAACAAAAAGCCTTCAGATGAAAAATGCACGCTCAAAATAAGTCCACATTTTCTCTTTCAAAGAACTACCAAGGCTTTTAACAGATAAAACTATCATATTCCTTAGCATTTCATGCTGCTTTACCACTCAAGGCTATCCAGGAGTTTTACACTGAAAAAAAAAAACAAAACCTGCACACGTACACCCCCATTTTGATCACTGTAACATTAGCATGTTTTACAAAACACATATACAAGAAAAAAAGCAAGTAGATGGCACACTCATCTGTTTGATCTGCCTGCCAACATCTGGCAAAAGAAAGATGGCTTCAGACTGCATCATATTAACGTGATACCACTCCAATCAAGTTGCTTTGCTGTATGACAATCGCACTCTTGGCCACTCTCCCAACAACTTAGCTCAGAACTATCAGATTCCAAAGCACTTGCTCAGTGTTTAACTACTTCTGGGCCCCCAGAAGTTAAACTGATAATTTCCTTGAAAAAGGAACGACTATTTGCAGTCTGAAGAGGCACAGCACTACATGTTCATGTACAGTTAAGTGCAGGAATGAGTGTTCTTAGGGGATGCAAAGTCCAAGGTGACAATAAGAAGAGTATTAGACCAAGTGCCTAGGAGCTAAACAAGCACTGGCTGTACAATACATAACATTGTCAAATTACATGGTCCTTAACCTCCATTTACATGAAACAGCTGTAGAGAGTGGGTGAGCAACAGTGAAGTCCTACTGTTGTACAAAAGCTGTTTGGTACTGTGAGAATGGTACTTCTCCTTGAATGCACCAAGGTAGGTAATGCACTAAGCATGCAAGCTTTCTGCGTGCACAGCACTGCAAATCAGGTTAACAGCACTTCGTTCACTATATTACAAGAAACAGTATTTTCACTTGCACATTCACATAAGACAAGGACCATGTGCTAATATCCAAACTCACTCCTAGTTTGGGCTCCTTTATTACACAAAATATAGCTACAGCCTGTAAAAGGCAGAACAACAATCTGCTTGCAGTTTATCTGCCTGCATTAGGCTTGAAAACACTGAAGATAAATCCCAAGCATTAAAGCATAAGCTCCCTATTTTCTTTACTTATGGATCAAAACTTTTTTCAGCACCTCACCCCTTGCCATTCTGAAAACACATTTGAAATAAGGCAGCCATGCTTACTTTTGGGGCTGTCATAGAATCACCAAGGTTGGAAAAGAAAAGTCCAACTGTCCACTTACCACCAATATTTCCCACTAAACCATGTCTTTCAGTACAACATCTAAATGTTTCTTGAAGACCTCCAGGTTTGGCAACTCCACCATCTCTTTGGGCAGCCTGTCCCAGGGCCTGACCATTCTTTTGGAGAAGTACTTTCTAACAGCCAGTCTCAATCTCCCCAGTGCAATTTGAGGCCATTCCCTCTTGTCCTATCTGTACTTATGCGAGCAAAGAGGTCAACCCCCACTCCACCACAACCTCCTTTCAGGCAGTTGTAGAATGCAAGAAGGCCTCCCTGAGTCTCCACTTCTCCAGACTAAACAAACCCAGCTCCCTCATCTGCTCCCTGTTTGTGCTCCAGACCCCTCAGCAGCTTCACTGCCCTTCTCTAGACATGCTCCAGCGCCTCCATGTCTTTCTTGTAGAGAGGGGCCCAAAATTGAACAGTACTTGAGATGTGGCCTCATCAGTGCTGAATACCGTGGGATAATCACTTACCTGCTCCTACTGGCAACACTTTTTCTGGTACAAGCCAGGATGCCATTGGCCTTCTTGGCCACCTGGGCACTGGTGGCTCATGTTCAGCTGAGCACCAGTCAATACCCCCAGGTCTGTTTCCCCTGCACAGTATTCCAGCTACTTTGCCCTATGCCTGTAAGGTTGCTGCGACCGAAGTGCAGGACCTAGCACTCGGCCTTGTTGAACCTCATCCCATTGGCTTCAGCCCAGTCAATCAGCCCATCCAGATTTCTCTGCAGGGCCTCGCTACCCCAGGCAGATCAACACTTCCAGCCAACATGGTGTCATCCACAAACTTATTTAGGGTGCACTCGATGCCTTCATTCAGCTCATCAATAAAGATACTGAAGAGGACAGGCCCCAGCACCACCCCCCAGGGGAACATCACTTGTGACTGGTGTTATAGCTGCACGCAGCTTTTCTACGCATTCAGTCAAAATCAAAGTCAAGAAGTCCTCATGCTGCTTTCTTCTCTCCATGTACCTCCCGGACTTAAACAAGATGTATCTGCTACTCAAATATTAGCAAAGCAAAGCTGTGTCTGAGACAGAATGAGAAACAGGCACAACCTTTAAGATCATGCGTAAGCACAGATTCAGTAATGTTATACGCTGAAAATTAGACATGACCAATCACAACTCAAAGTCCATAAGTAATATTTCCAGACAACCTTCCAGCTTCTGATCTATCCAAGCAACTGACCTGGATTCCTACTGAAAACTAAATAGCAGTTACAGCAAAAAGCAGCAATGCCACATAAACATGAAACCAATGAAGAATTCCAGTAATTAAAAGTTTCATCTTGCTGCATAAGAGATCACCATGCCACAGAGTCATGACAGAAATGACACTGCATCAGCTACATTCATCACATTGGAGATTAAGCTGCATCTTGCACAGCGCAGAATCAGGACCTCTAAGTTAAGTGGGTTGGTACCCCATACCGCATTTAATCACTTCAAGTACTCAAGTTAACAGATCCATTACAAGGGCACTTCTCCCTGCAGATCAAACAACAAAGTCAAACTTACACATGAGAGAAAGCAGTGAACGATGTACACAGGCACACTTCAGAATCTGCAGCAGCTTCCTCAATTGCAAATCTCCAACAGCATGACAACCTACAAGAGCAGAGCACATGACCTCAAGGAGCAGGAGCATACTCCTCACTAAGGCAGCTTTAGGACTCAGTTTGGACAGTATAAAAATAAATGAAAGACCAACTAAATAACGCAGATCATCAAGTACGTGCATGCTCAGTTGAAGCAGAACAATCCAGCTTGCATGCTCATTGCTTCAAGAGTTTGCCAGCACTGATTCCAGGAAGTTGGAGCATAAGAAAGATTATACAAGAAAGGATGAGTTTCCAATTTTACAGAGGGAAACTTCAACTTTTTGTTTGTCCTCTATGCTCATAGAAACTAATGATTTAACCACCATATTTTAAAAAAATGAAGCAAACATTGTGTGTAATACAAAAACTTAGTAACTTAAAAGCAATAACAATCTCAGATGCTTTTTTGCCCCCAGGTCCTTTGCTCCTAGATATGAAGTCATTCGCAGAAAAGCAGCACTCCGAAAACTTCTGGAAACCAGCTGCACAAGGTATTAACTAGTTTCTCTAAAGCAAGTCACAAATATTCCACCTCCACAAGCTTTCTGGTAGGATGGTCAGAGGGGGAAAAAAAGCATTCAAACCTCATGACAAGAGACTCTTACTCCCTGCAAAAACCATCAGCAGACTCCTTTGCCAGAACCATGGTTTTTGGTAACAGTCACCCCCTTCTTGCACCTTATTCAAGTACACAAACACATTCTTCATCTCTAACCAGGGTCACAGGCAAACAGCACCTACTGGATGATCCTGAGAAATCCACTTCACAGCAGCTTACCCACAGCCAGATTAGCATTCCCACTTTGTGATCATAATGACTGATTGTTGTTTCTAGAACACCATTTCTTACAATTTAAGGCTCTTCGCTGAAGATTGCTCCAGGCCCACCAGTACAAGCCCACTATGGAAGCTTACAACCACTTAGCAGCAGTGCTATTATTTTTTCACAAAATAAGAGTATTTTCCAAATGCAAGTTCCAACCCTCTAACTGCTTTGAAAAAGTATGAACTCCAGATGGTCTAAGCTGCACCAATCCTTTCCATTCTTTCAGCAGGGTCCCAGCTCACTGGCTTGGAGCTTCTGCTTAAAAAACAAGCACAGGCATGGATTCCTGCCTGGTTTGTGCAGCAACTCCAAAGAAACAAACACTTTGTAGCCTAAAAGAAGGGGCTATCATCTGACATGAAGTTAATCCATTTCACTGTTGAACTACATAAATACGGCTTAATTAAGAAATCACAGAGTGGCCAGATTCAACACTTACTGTCCCAGGCAACAGCAGAACTACCAAGCCTGAAGGAGTCATTGAAACAGTGGTACTTGAAATGCCAGTTCAAGGAATGCAAAGTACTGAATGACAGATTATTAACTGTACCACAGAAGAAGAAAAACCAAAGACACAAATCCAAAACCAAGCCAAAAAGGAAAACAAAACAAACAAAAAAAACCTACACAGCAGCTTTAATTTTAAAGATGATCACCTATACCTCATGACAGCACTGATCAATTCTAAATAGGAAATACAATGGAAGCAGTACAGTGAGCATCTTTCTGTGCTTTCAAACTAAGCCTGTTAGAGACTACTGCACATCATCTCTCCTTCCTCCTAATTTATTTTTTTAACATGCTAAAGTGCCTCTCCCTGCTTTATCTGTACTCAGTGAAAAGACGCCAACACATTAACTTTGCACACAGTGCTTACTATGCCCATCTTTGCCTGCTACATCTGAAGGCACGGACAGTCTCTAATCTGGAAAAAGCTTTATTTCCTCGGTTTAACACACAGTTAATTCCAAGACTTCTCAGATAATAATAGAACTGAATAATAGAACTGAATTCTAATTTCAAAATACCTTTCAGTGCCTATCCTTACAGTCTCCAGGAAGATAAGCTTCACTGTTTTCCTTAAATATATTTCTGAATCGTAAGTCAAGGCAAAAAATGAAGTAGTATCACACCCTGCTGCAAAGCCACAACCTTCTACCTCCTTCTTATATAAATCAGAAATATTATGGCAAGTTGCTTGGTTTTACTTTCCTTTTCACTGTTCACAATATTTACTGTTCTGCATTTGACATTTGAGATTGATTTGAAATGATGTTTCATAGTTTCCACGTTCAGTCTGCTGCAGCTGCTGTGCTAGAAAGCCTTTTTCAGTACTGGAGCTACCCCGTAACTAACTTTAGTGTTGCCAGCACATCACCCAATCCTTCAAAAAGACAGACTTCTCCATATTTGCATCAGATTTAATTTCCCAAAGTTCTGCCTCATTGCGTGCACTCTTGTGCAACAAAAAGATCCAAGCAGCAGGCCTTCACTCTGCCTGCATCACTCCACTATCTCTCCGTTTCTGCCTCATACTTTGTGACAATGAGCAACTCACTTCCTCCATCAAAACTTAATCCAAATTGACTGTTTTTCCCTATCTCTGAATAACATACATCAAAAACAAACTCCATCTTACAACACACTGAGCCCAGGGTTACTGAAGGTAAGAAGCATTCAGAAAAGAGATAAGTTTAACACAAAAGAAACAAGATACTACTGAACACAGCTCTTGAACCTTTGTTCCTACTTCACTATGTAAACTTGCAGTGCTTTAGACAGCACTATATAAAATGACTTGTGCAAGAGAACTATGCATAATGCAACACGGCTTTGCCTTTAAAACACTGCAATAAAACAATGCTGTTAAAAACTACAGAAGTGTTTTGTGAGCAACACCTGTACCAACAAAGGAAACACAGCAAAGGTTAAAATTAGTATAGTCTATGACATCAGAACAGTGAACGTAGTTACGACTTGAGCCCTTTGGCATCACTTGTGCTACTTGTTCTAGTTACAGAAAGCCTTCATCACTTAAAAACGTCAGGTCTCAATTTTCCAATTCAGAAGCAAAATAAGGACAGTGTGGGGGTCAACACTTGGAATCCAACAGACATATCATGCTATTAATCCTAACAGCTAGTAAAAGAACCTCTCCATACCATAGAATGTTGCTATGCATCTGTATTGAAAAAGGCTTGTTAAGTTGGTTACAGTTATTAATGTACTAACAATGCTTCTTGTTACACAACCTAAAGCTCTACTATAAATCCCTTAAACTCATAAATTGTATTTCACCAGCACTGAATAACTGGACCTGCCTGACAAGCTCAAGCAGCTCAGCAGAACTGGGTTTCCATAGAATAAAACCAGTAACATGCAGAGGGATTAGAGGAAAAAAAATGCAGTTGTTTCTGTGCCAAAGGAGAGGGGATTATTAATCAGGATTTATAGTAAGTATTAATATTGGACCTTAATATTACCAATACATCACCCCCCAACAATTACTATTAATTGCAACCTGACCGCAGGAAAACACGACTGTCAGGAAGTCACTCCCAGGTAAAAGGAAACTTTTCATTCATGAACTGCTGCAATGTGTCAGGAATAGCAGGGCTGAACAGAAAGCTCACAGCGAGCGTCCCACCAGCCCCCAGCACACACTTCTGTCCCAACAGCTCACCAACAGGAACACTGCTCCTCTGTGGCTTCTTCACCACGACCTTACCCGTGAAACTACAACAGCCACCTGTGTTTTTCTTCTGTTCTGAAGCCCATTCGGGTTGAATACGTCAGGCTTTGAAGACCTTCAACAGATCGGCGCTGCCCTGACTCCTACCAGCTCTTGTCACCCGCCTTGAAGGGGCCACACGAAAGCCGTTCAACTCCTGCTACTTCCGTCCCCAAAAGAAGGAAGCACATTTGCACAACTCTCAACTGTTTCAACTGCAAGCTACAGAACGATCTGCCCCGAGAAAACTTTCAAGAAGACGCTGAACCGAACAAAGCTGCGTGCAACCCTTCAGCTGCGTGCGTTGGGCTCCCGTGCAAAGCGAGGAGCATTTCCACCGCCCTGCAGCAGTACCGCGGGACGGCAGGGCCCGCAGCGGGGCCCACCGCAGCTTTCCGGGCACCCAGATGCCCCTCAGCCCAGCCCAGCCCGTCCCCGGCCCCAGCGTTACCCTCCGCCAGCAGCTCCTCGGCGGTGACCTGGTGCCGCCCGACTGCGAACACCCGGCCCAGGGCGGCCGCGCCGCCCGCTCCTCCGGTTCCGCCGCCCGCTCCGCCGCCGCTCCCCTCGGCCTTGGGCATGCGGGAGAACTTCTTCATGGCGAGCGGGGCCCCGTGGCGGCCGGAGATGGGGAGCTGCCTGCTTCACATGCCTCCGCTCCTCGGCCGCTCCCCGCCACCTCTGCCCGCCGCGGGGAGGAGGAGAAGGAGGAGGGAAGGGAGGAAGGGGGCGGCGCGCCCGAGCCGAGGGAGCCGAGAAGCACAGCCCCGCACCGCGCCGCGAGGGGAGGGAGTGCCTCGGGGGGAGGGAGCGGGGGAGCGCTGCGGCGCATCGCGCAGGCGCAAGCCCGCCTCTCGCAGGCGGGCACGCGGCCGGAAGTGACGTTTTGAGCCTCGGGAGGCGCGTGGAGCGCTGGGGAGGTTCGTTCACGTGTGTGATGCGGGCGGCTGTCTGTCCGTCCTCCCAGCGCCTCGTTGAGGGCTGCACTGTGCTTCCCGTAGGAGGAATAACTGTAAAAAAAAATAATAATAATAAAAAAAAAAGGGTGTGAGGGCGAGAGTGAATTCCTAGCAGTGGATCTCCACGAGTGTCCCAAGCAGTGAGTAGCAGTTCACAGACTAAAAAGGTGTGGTAAAAATATGGATGTGGAAAAAAAAACACCAGCTGTGGATTTCTCTCTGTGAAACTTGTCAAGCGTCGCTGGACATCTGCTCCGTAGACATTGAGGGAGCAAAACTGGGGTTTCCCCAACACAAGTGGAGTTTTGAGAAAAGTTTTTATAGAAAAAAAGCTTCTGGCCTGTAGGAAGCACAGCCACCATCAGTGGTGTTTGTTACAGTTCCCTAAAAACAGCATTGGGGAAGTACCCATTTCCCAATAGTTTGTCTCAAATTTCAAATTCAAGTTTAGAGTAAAACCTGATGTCAATCTGACATGGTCTTCATACTGAAAGTGTTTCTGCTCCTCCCAAAATAGTCACATGAGTCATTGCAAGAAACGTTTGTCATACATTACAAAAGACCTTTAAGATCCCCAAGTCCAACCATGAATTCATCCCCATCATGCTCACTGACCACATCCCCCAGTGCCACATCTCTGCAGTTCTTGAACTACCCCAGGGGCAGCGACTCCACCACTTTCCTGGGCAGCCTGTGCCACTGCATCACCGCTCTTTCTAAAGAGATGAAATTGTTCCTAAATATCCAAGCTGAACTTCCCTACCATCACCTCCCATCCTACTGCTATTACCTGGGAGAAGAGGCTGGTTCCCATATTACTACAACCTCGTTTTTATCCCCAAAGAGGGATAAAGTCTTCCCCTCTCAAGAATCAAATTAGTTTTGGCTTAATCATATGGCTGTACTCCAAGTTAATACCAAATGACAGTATTTCTCTGTTGAAGTGACAACATGTCATACCTTGAAAGCACTGACATACTTATTCCCACTGTAGTCCCTTTCTTCAGTTGTTTCCATCCTCTTTGTAATTGGAGATCAATTTTTCAGCAGCACACAGAGAATCTAATCCACAGTTTTCTTTAGAAGATAAAGGTACTTCGACTGCAGATGAAAGGAACAGAGTACTGAGGAGAACGGCACATCCTCACAGTGATGTGTGCCTAGGCTCCTTAGAAATAAACTTGTAATTGTCTTTGGAAAAAGAAGCAAAGCTGACTTGAAAGTACATACATTTAGTGACAGCAATGAGTACAGCTTTGCTTATCCTCAACCAAAAGTGAAATATTTTCTAAACATTGCTCTGAGAGGGTTGAATTGGGTTTTTGTTTGGGTCATTACTTTTCTTGATTTTGGCTCCTATCCCCATACAATTCTGTGCTTTTTAAGGTAAGAGATTTAATTATTGCCAGAGTTATTTAAAGGCTGGACAAATGAACACTCTTGTTATGCAGGGATTAACACTGCTAATCCTTGCCTTTGCACATGAGAAGATGTAGAGGTCAACTACGTCAGCATAGCCAGCAGATGCGTGCATCACTATTGCTTGCAGAGCTGCAGTGATGGATATGGCAAGTCACTCCAAAATGATGGACATTGCCAGTAACTTCAAAGAGGCACAGCACAGCTAAGTTACGAAGCTCCACAGTTGTTTAATTGGAAACTTGGCACCCAGATGGTCTATTTCTATGAGATGCCAGCTTGTGATGTTTTATGCCAAGAAATGTAGTTGCTTTGACTGGTTATTTAAAAAAAAACGTGCCCGATCCTCCAAATGGCTAAATAAGTGATAATCTGAACACAGAACTAAGCCACTGACTTTGATTTAATTCTTTGTCTGAGCAGAACTGCGTTTTGCTGTTTCTAGAAACTATTTTGATTTCAAGAAAAGGAGAGTTGGGTGAAGCAATGCATTGGCACAGGCTGCCCGGGGAGATGGTGGAGTCACTGTCCCTGAAGGTGTTCAAGAACCGTGGTTTGTGGACATGGTGGGGTTAGATTTGGTGATCTTAAAGGTCTTTTGTAACCTTAATGATTCTGTGATTAAGTCTTTCACTCAGAGTATGAAGCACAAAGTAAACTCTGTTATCCCTTACTGAAATGAAACCTCCTATTTTGTTTCAGGCAGAGAAGAGATGGTTCGGTCTTCCACAGTTGCAAGTAATGAAGTAAAACCAATGTACATACTGCAACATCTGCTCAACACAGAGACAGTACAACAAGGACTTTGCACTAATACCAAAAGTAAAGAAACTGAAAACGTTTTAAGTAATTGAATGTGTGCACAAGTAGTGTTAAGTTCTGGGTAGATGTGCAATAATGGGTGGTCTGAAGAAATAGCCAGGGACAACTAACAGAAAATCAGAAAGTCAGGAGAGATCCACTACAGGGGGAGAGAAATAGGGGAGGGATGTTAGTAAAGAGGCTGGGTCAAAGCCATGAAGGCTTGTTCGTAAAGTTTGGGTTTTTGCTTTTTTTTCTCTTTTTTTTTCTTCTTCTTCTTTTTTTTCTTCTCATACTAAGTAATGGTTATGTTTTTCAACTCTATGATCAGAGTAGATCATCAGCTTTCATTACTGAAAAAAAAAAACCCAACACCCAACTAAGAATAAAGGTCATTTTTACTTTTTATGACTGTGAAATCAGTGGTGAGCTTTCACTACATGAAAACAGAAGAGGAAAAGTCCCAGTGGCATGCTGTGTACATTTGTTTCCATCTCTATTTCAGTAGATTTTAGATTTTTTTTTTTTCTTCTTCTTTTTCGTGCTTGGGGTCTGTAATGCCCCCAATATTTTCTTCCTGTTTCTTTTTCTTTTTTTTTAATAGCATAATGGTAGACCTATAACAGAACATAAGCAGTTCCACATATTGCATTTACTCAGCATCTTGAACACCTTGCATCTTGAATCTTCTCTCACAGGTTCAAAAAAGCAAACTTCAGGTTTTTGTTGGTGTTGTTTGTCTTTCTCAGAGTCACAACAGTGTGTCATGTTTTGTCTCATTAGCTTTATTTCAGAAAGCTGTTGCACCTCAATTACAAAAATAATAAAGCTAAGATAATTATCTACTCCAGTGTAAAACACTTTGAAGATTTATGGATGAAGGCACTAAGTGGGAACAACTTGAAAATGAAACAACAGATACTCTGCACTCATCTCAAGGTTGGTGTTTGAGGAGTGACAATTTAATCCTCTTCAAACTGCTTAACAGTTCAAATGCCTTTTATCATTACTGTTTCTCATGCATTTCTCTTCTTATATCTTCCCCGCTTTTAACTCTTTCCCCCATGCAGTATATAAATTGGTTTTGAATGAATCCCTTAAGAATCAGTTTCCTGTACAAATGTCAAATGTCCCTGACAGCTATTAAGGAGAAAGATGAGTGGAAAACTTTCTTGGTGTAAATACTAATTGCAAATCACTTGCTGTTTCCAGACAAAATCTTTATGTGCTGATTACTCATGCTTAGTATTAGAAAGTAAAGCAAAAATATCATTTTCTGCAAATCTATTCTTATAAAACTCTTATCATTTATTTATTTTTCACTTTCATTGAAAACATTGATCTGTGCCTTTGTCACATAGGTGCTCAACTGCTCAGCATTTATTGCAGTAATTAGGTTTCTGGGTGGGTTGTTTTTTTTTTTTGGCCTTGAGTATATGAGGGTTATTCTCTTTTGTAATTTTTTTAGTCCATCTGAACAAAGCACTGCTGAAGGGGCTTTCCTGATAAGCACTTAGGGCTTTTTTCCCCAGCTCTTTTCAGCATTGCATATTTGTCCCAAGGAAGCCGTAAGAACCACCATTTAATACAGCAGAAGTTATACAATTGTCCTATTTTAATACTATTCCTTAGTTTTGTACTGGTGACCTTGAAGGAGTTTGCTTTAGAGAAAGGCACTAAAACCAGACAAAATGGTTTAAATGAGCTAAGAGCCAGGAAAGCTCTAGGAGACAACTTGTTTAGCTTTGGATTTCTGTTTGTTTTTTCTAGGATCAAGTCATATCGCTCCTCTGAATCAGCAGTGGTACTGAGAGGCTTTCTTTTTTTTTTTTTTTTTTTTGCTTAATGCAATGACAAAAATCACTTGCTGCAGTAGGAAAACACACATTACCTCTGGAGCAATTACATGGCTGAAGATCTGAACATCATTCCAGGCCATTCACAGACCCAGGGCAAAGAGAGGCAAATAAGCATCCTTTTCAGTTTTTACAATTTGTTCCAGTCAGAAAGTGAACAAAAAGGAGTTGTGGAAAAGAAATCATGGATTTCTGACAATAGAACAGAAACAAATCCGTAGGTGATCTGGTGAAGACATACAAGGGCAAGAGAGCAAAATTCAACTTTGGTGACATCTGGTGCAACTCCCATTGACGCTGAGGTCAGCAGTTCCTTATTGCAATGTGAGATTTGGCAACTTGTAATATAGTTGAGTTTGGAAGAGTGTTCTGTGCAACACTGCAGCAGTAAGAAATCATTGAAAAGCCATGGCCCCTTAAGGTACAAAAAGTTGATATTTTGCCTACCATTTTTACTCAATCTGCAGACTTAAGTTTTGATTTCATATTTGTTCTGCGATGAATTTAATGTATTTCTATTCCACACGTAGTTTTCAAAAAGTAGAAAACTGCAAATCTATCACTGGTCAGTTCTTTTGCTACAAATATTTCTGTACATACACTCATAAGCTTGAAGGAGAAATCTGCGTAACTGAGAGCCCAGGAAGGAAGAACATCTTTTTGGTTGAAGTGAATAGTCTGTACTGATGCACACAAACATGGAAACTATGTAATAAGCACAAGAACCATATCATATCTGGTGGACTTGTACTGTAAAAGCTCATGTAAATTCAGAATTGTTGCTCATAATTCAGAAAGATTTTGCAACAGATAACTTCCTTCTGCTAACTGTTATCTAAAAGTGCATTTCAAGTAGTATTGATTATGAACTCTA
The DNA here is from genome assembly GCF_023343835.1 of Lagopus muta. Taxonomy (NCBI): domain Eukaryota; kingdom Metazoa; phylum Chordata; class Aves; order Galliformes; family Phasianidae; genus Lagopus; species Lagopus muta. Next base: position 25,396,669 of record NC_064436.1, on the reverse strand, counting down.
ATTCCATTTCTGCTTAGATAAATCAAGGCTTCTGGCAAGTTGTTTATCCAATATCATGTGCATCCAAGCTTAAGAAAGGAAGTAATTTGACCTACTGCTCATGTAGTAGAAGTTCTATACCACAATATAAATAGTGAAGAGGAGAGAGGAAAATAAAAGAATTGCTTCTTTAGGTCAAATTTAGATAAGCACAGAAAAACTGTGTTATTTCTTTTAATTTTATGGTAGTATTTCTCAAAACACAGTAGGTTGTCAGTTTTACCACTACATACAAATAAAGAGTCAGCGTTATTTCACATCTTAATGACTTATTTAATGCTCCATATTAAATGGGACAGACTAGTCTTTGGCAACAGAACTAGCTATATTTCTGTTCTGCAAAAGAGTTATTAGAGGAAGAACTATGTTCGATCTGAATTTGAATTATATGCTGAAAATTGTAAATCTAGAGGCGAAAAGTGCTTTGAATGAGAGGTCAGAAAGCAATGAAGTTCACTGCATGAAAAAAAAAGGAATAAGAACAACAAAGGAGAGGCAAATGGCTACATAACACTATGCTAAATGTCCTCATGTTTACAGAGGGGAACTTGGAGCATTAATCTAATTAATAAAGGAGAACAGGAATCCTGATGACTTCTGCAAGCTGTGAGAATCATCATTCCAAAGGCTAAGCAGCAATGTACTGATGTAGAGGAGTAATGGGCAGCGTAATAAGGAAATTATCTAAAAGTCTAAGATGGAAACATTTTATGTACTTACCTAGGTACACGTTAAGGCTACCACTGCCATTTTGACTGAACTGGGGCACTGCAGCAGCCTTCCCTGGAGTGGATTTTGAGATTACTGTTAATTGCTTGCATAGTAGCATAGTGTACCCTTCCAGACTGTCTGGATTGCACAATACCTGAAATGAGCTGAAAGTAGTTTGGAAGGGAGAATTTCGAATCAGAGAGCTCTTTAGAGATAAAGAAATGGCCTGAATATACCCAGACTAAATTCAGTAAATTTGAAGGCATTAACTAAGTGCAGCAGAAAAACAGGAATTAAAAGTAGAAAGTTAGAAGTAACTAACAGCAGCAAAAAGGGTCTGAGGGCTACAGGAGCTCTATCTGAACAGATGGCAGGAACAGAGGAGCAAGGATAACATTCAGTACAGCATATTAAAAAAATCACATCCGTAAGACATGAAGGTGAGTCACCTGCTAAGGCTTCATTTGAGGAATCGCATCCCATTTTGGCACTGTGCATTAAGACATTATTTTACATTAGATTTTGAAGACATGCAGCAGATAAAAGAAGTTTGGAAAAGATGTCCCCTGCAGAGAAGTTAAATGAGTCATTCTCGAGAAGAAAGTTAATTTTCCAGGATGGAAATGTTGAATTTGATCAGTGTTTCCTTGTATTTACTACTAGGTACTAGGAAGACAAGTACATTGTTCCTTATTTACAGCGTATAAAACTCGAAATAGATAACGGAAAAGGCTTCCTTATGATGAAGGTGGGGAAGCAGTAGAAGAAGTATCATAAAATATAGCTGAAGTTCTTTAAGCTTCTTTAAGTTCTATTCCTTCAGCACAAACAGACAACTATCAGTTCAGAACAGGTTAAACTCATGATGCTCCTTAATGTATGGTGGTGGAGGACCACAGTAGATTGTTCTCAGCCATATATTTCAGAACAAGGAAACATTAGCTTTATCCAATTTATTATAGTATCTGTGAAAGACATGACAGAACTTAAGGTGGTTTCAGCCAGCAATGCACTGGCTGCTTTTATTTATTCTTGTTCACAATGACCTTAAGATAGCCATAATTTTGATTTTTCTTTATCAACTAAGGCGGGTATTCAAATTTTTATTGGTCTTTAGCAGTACAGATTGGCTTTCAAAAGCCACAAAAAGCAGCTAAACCAGCTTTAGCATAATTGTATGGCACAAACCACTATAGGCCAACAATAAATACAGACTCATGTCCAAATGTGCTTGCAGGGAGAAGCTCTGAGCTAAACTGAGCAAAAGTGTAAAATATGTTTCAAGGGGGTTTTTTTGTTTGTTTATTTGTTTTTAAGCTGGCTAGCAAGCTGAAAGATGATTGAAACAATCTGATTCACTTTCAGGACACACATTCTTTTCAGGGTAAGCATTGGCTTTCCAATTCCGATAAAATTGTGTCATACATTAAAAAAAAATCCCTTCTACATTTTTCTCCATTTCTTACCCTGCCTGAAATTGCAATAATTTTTCTGCAGGATCTTGGCCCATTGCTTACTTCCAGCCTTCTACTAGTCTTTTGAAAATGCCTACCTAGTCATTATTGCTTAGTTGGAGTGCCAGTGACTAATAGCAATGCTTTTAATCTTCACAAAGGGCAGTGAATTAAGACCTGCAGTGTCCTTGAGAGGAGGTGAGTAAAAGCAACCTGACAAGCCATGAACAAAACCCGGGCACTGCCCACATAAGCCTAGATACTGCTGACAAAAGTAGAAAGACACAAGCACTCTAGATACCAGCTACCGGAGCCTGGCTCTCCAGCTGCGTGATTCATCATTTGGAGCTGATTCCTACTCATCTCTAGGTCTTCAAACAGACCAAGCACACCTTTAACTCTTGAAGTCTACCTTTTTTTTTTTTTTTGGTCCTTACAGGCAGATTTGTCAAAAGTTACTTAGCATGATGACTGTGCGTGTCACCACTTTCCAGACTTCCTGCATCACAAGGTTATCTCCAGTTTATTTTAGCCACAGTTATACAGCTGTTCACTTCTGACCATTTATGAAAACATGGAATCAGACAAAAAGTTGCCAGCTACCTGAGAACATTTGTGACAGTCATCTGTATCAACATGCTTCATCAAGGAAAAAGGGAATTCTCTACTTTCTGCACTGAGAAGCTGCAAAAGCAGCTTCTGTTGGACAGCAACTCCCCTATTCATCAGCAAGAATGGCATGCTGGAAAGCAGATAAAACAGAAGAGATTCAGTGTTGACTGTGCTCCTGAATGCATGTATCATCTTTGAAGCATCAGAAGTGTGAGGTGGTTAAGGGAAGAGGGATCAAGGTCTGGCATGGTGATTCATTCCATGGGAACAAGGGGAAAACTCTTGACTCATGTTTGGTCTGTAGTTTGCAATTTTAGGACAACTCAGCTCTGCATTTTGCAAAGTCCGGGTGTGACCATAATTTTTTACTTAATACAGGTTTTATGAATTAGCTGATGGTTGAAACATTTGCCACTGCTTATAGTGACTGAATTCTAGGGGCTCACAGTAGCAGCATTGGCTTAGACATGAACCTAATTAAATCACTGCAGCATGCATGCTGCTTAAGCAGTTCCTAAACTGATTTAATTAAAAGCAACTGAAATCATTATTCAGAATCTTTCTTAAGCTGTTCATCTGTGATTGAAGAGAATATTTTCCCATACCCTCTGCACACTGTTATACCCAGGCTACCTAGGCATTCATGCTTATCTGTAGCTACTCTGCCCTCCTGCATTCACGCTCAGGTAAGTAGAAAACAGGACAGTGAAGTGCCATACCCATGTCTAAAACAATCTTATCGCTATCAACTGCCTTTGCTGGTCTATCAGCATTACTGTAAGAAGCACCACCACAGAAATCTCTCCATGCAAATTACAGTTATAAATGTTGGACTTGGCAACGCCAGCAAGACAAATGATGCTAGTGTTGTGCAAAACAGTGAGTAACATGAGAATATTAGGTTAAATGCTCTGTATTTGTATTCCAAAACTATGAAGGTAGAATCAATTAAACCAAAAAGCAAACAGTTTAAAACTATGGAAAAACCTGTAGACAGGTAAGTAAATATATATATAAATAATAGCATGTATGCACGTGTTACTGGAATAACCTGTAGAACTCTGCCATTAAGGCTATGGATATTAAGAAGTGTATTCAAAGGAGATATCTATTCTGATCATGAGAAAAATCACTATTAAATCAAGCAGCTTGACATATAAATCAAGTAATCAACTTAATGAGTACTACTAGTTTTCATGCTCCATTCCAGATAATTAGAAAAGTGCCTTTGTATGTATATTTTGTACTCTTCCTCCATTTTAAAATCTGATATGGTTTACTTTGCAAGTCTAGATAAATCACTGTCACTTACCCCATTTTCTTTCATATAACAATATTAGAATACTTACCTAAACAGCTCATGTGTCTTCAGAACACATCTCTGCTGGAAGTAATGAGTTGTAAACATTTTTCAAAAAATGACCTATTTAAGTAAAATCTGTTGGGGGAGGAAAGGGGATTTATCTTCTAGTGTGGAGTCTGACATCTTTTTCCTAGCGTTGGTATAACACTTGTAGTTTGAGAAATGAGAAAAAGCATTTCTACTGAAGTTGACTCTTTAAGTGCAGTTTCCAAAAATCATTTTCAAGCCTCCTCATTTGTGGTGTTTATGTGAATAAAATGTGAGATGTTGTACACCTCAGTCACTGTTGCCTCTTTCCAGGAATTATTTTTTCTTCCTTTTTCTGCTACTTTACTCCCGTATGATAGTAAAACCACCTCTGAGATGCTAACTTAAAATTTGTGCAACGATGTAAAATCAGCTTTTCAATAAAAGGGGGAACGTAGTACAGCAGTTCATTACCTGAACATTCCCACATCCACAGGAAACATATGCACATGTTCAGGATAGTTAGAAGTCAGTACGAGCATGTACTGAAAGTCTGCATGACAGAAAGCCAGTGAGAACAGCTGCAGCTCAAGTTTCTTTTTTCCTTGCAACCATGTCTGAGGCTCGGAGTTGCAATCTATTATCAGATACAAACGTCGCTCATCTGAGATGGGAGACACCTTGGTTAACTTGGAGACCCCATGATGCAGTTTTGCTGTTCAGAATCAAATGCTAACCACTATAATAGGAAGCAAATACGGTTTGCTTTGCCCTCCACTCCCACCTTGAAAAAGCACAGGAAGAGTGTTTGCCCACAAGTTACATTGAAGGTTTTTATCACAGCACAAAACTGGTGCTTGCATGCATTGGAATCATTTAGGCAAAGAGGCAATAGCAAGTGTACTCTTCACAGACAATCTATGCCCTTTCCAGGCTGCAGCTTACCCTCTGAAGGATCCCATCAGCTCTGCTGATTGTATACATCTACAAATACTGAAATATTTCCATATACAAATGGAAATGCTAAGCGTGAGTACTCTGAAAGATACCAAGAGACAGAACCGCAATGGTAAATGAGAAACTAAGTCAACCATGGCAGCCTTCTCCATCCCAAGGGCAGAGTACATTCTACATACATACCCATCCATCCCTAAGCACACTGCCATCTCACCTCCCTGTGTCCCAGGAAAGGGAAGAAGGAAAATTGAGCATGGCAGTACCCTAATCTGATGGGAGCATGAGTCTTCTGCTTAACTATGCTCTGCAGTTCTTTCTGAATGTGCTTTGTCTCTTCTGTAAAAACATGAGGCATCATGAGAGCAGGATGCAAGTTTGCTGTCATTGGTGAAGTGGATAAAGAATAGCTTGATGTTCTTTGAAGTACAGAACACACAGCATATCTGAGAGCATAGAACAAATTGCTCAACGTATTGCAGATGAGAAACTATGTCATTAACTTAACACTAACGCACACACACACAAAAATAAATAAACCCACAAAACAGCAACGTTATGGGGACAGGCAACTTGGCATTATCATTTATTTGATTTTCCCACCACCACAAAGTGGAATATGGAATTGTATTATTGTTGCAGAACTCCGTGGGAATTTTAATGTTGACTTCACAATTTATAGACTAAATATTGTAATACATGATTATTTTTAGAAAATAATGAACTTGAACCATCCCTACCCAGTAGTTCCATGACCTTTGTTCATTTACCTCAACAATAGCTGGTTTAATTTATGGGAAGTTAGAAGAAAGTTTCAAATCTGCATAAGACAGGCAAACATGCAGCATGATTTTAAGACATAAACTACTATTTGAACTCCTGTGAACCATTCATACTTGGAAGAATGCAGATTGTTTGTTCTGGTGTCTCTCCCAGCAAGTACCATCACACAAGCTAGCTTCTGTCTTATTGTTTTCTGTTTCTGTAATTGCTCTCCTAGTAACAAGCCAAGCTGTCTTCACTCAGCCTTGCTCACGATGATTTAACCAGGCAGAGCAGCTCTCAGTTCTTCTCTTCCCCTACTGCCTGCTGAAGTGGAGAATTAAGCCACGTTCACAAATCTAATTCCAGCTATTTGTTTTGTAACCTCACACACCACTCAATGTCAGGCAGCTACAGAAAAAAAATGCCCAAACAATAAAACAAAAGTACAAAGAACAGCTTATTACTGCAGCAAGCAATTAAAATGGCTCACTTGCTTTCTCACTTTCATTCCTCAGCAAACATCTCACCAGATTCCAAAAAAAAAACCAAAAACTAAACCTTTGTTACTGCCTTAGTCATCAGGCAGGGCTGGATAAAGGGGACAAACATTTCTTCATTTATTTCCCACTTAAAATTTGATGGGAAAGATTTGTGTTTATTTGCCTTATAAAAAGTAAACATGGTAGCTAAGAAGCCGACACTTCTAATTTGCAGAAATTAATTCCATCAAGTACCAAGCACATGGCATTCAAATAGGAGTTCCTTCAACTAAAGATGAATGAAATACAGTAGATGTGCATGCAAACCTGCTTTAGAGACTGAGTCTAGCTTGCTGCAACTTGTCCAACACCTTCTGTTTATATTTCTCTCTCCCCTAACTTCCATCTCACAGCCTTTTCCCTTGTTTGATGAACTCCTTTATAGAAGGAACATGAGTCCTCTTATGGGGAAAGCACTTAGCGCATTGAGTCATTCTGTAATTGTATGACAACAACACTTACACAGCTGGAAGTCAGAAAGACCATGGGGTTATCAGAACTAATATTGCCAAAACTTGATCCCTGTTGTAAGAGTTCAGTCCAAGCAGCTTGCACTAAAAATGTGGGATAAAACAAAGAAATAATGCTGAGAAGGAATGTACATTATGCATTGCCTCAAAGAAAGGTTAAGGCTCCCACTGGGCTTCACACCATTTTGGTTATTTCCAAATCTGATATTAGCATACAAGTATTCTGCTTGCAGTTCTGCCTCCTAAGGCATATCCCTTCTGCCTGACTTGTCAGTGAACCCCAGCTGGGAAAGCAGCACTGTGGTTGCACTTCTGAGATGCTCTGCACGCTGACACAAGCCTAAACACGACTCCCTGGGTTGGGTGGAGAGGGAGCGACCAAGTTACAAAACACACCCACAGATAAATGTTTGGAATACGTTGATCTTCACGCAACTTTTTCTTAAGAGAAGGTGACAGTAGAGAATTAGCAGGCTTCAGGCACACCTTGAGCCCATGTACACCATACTGGATGTATTGCCCACCATACCGGTGCATTGCTCCACGTGGCCCCCGTAGCACAGAAATTAAGTTAGCATTCAGCATAACACATCGAAAGACAAGCCAAGGAGCACTTCTTCCCCTATAAACTGCACAAAAAGCAAATCAAGAGGCGACAGAAGACCAACTCTCTAAATTTTATCTGTAGCTTCTATTGAATTATCTTACCCCACTAATTTCTGCTGTCTTTGATTTTTAAAAAGGTACAATGAGGGATACACATACTTGGCATCACAAGATAGAATCCCAGAAAGGCTATTATAGTATTAATGAGAACTGGGCTTACCTAGCCTACACAGTTTTCCCTCTAAATAGGTAGCTCCCAAAATAGCCTCGTTTCAAAGGCTCTAAAAAGAAATGCATCCATAGAAGTTGTTTGTTCTCAAAAAGATGAGCTAGACCATTCTCTGCACCCTAATGTCCCTTCCAGAACTGGATTTCTTCCATGCTACCTTCTCATTTAAGCTCATATACTTTATTTTTAAAGTGGAATGTTTGAACGTGCATCTCTTCAGCCTCACAGACCTCAGTGTTGGCACAAGGTATCAAGATACTCTGTGGGATACTGTTGTGAGATATTAGTGCCATGATAAGCACTCTTCTGTGATGTTTTGGTCCAAGACTTCTTCAGCTATTTAATTTCAGCTTTTTAAAATTTGAGCGTCCTTTAAAAGGAAACTGAATTAGAGTGAAAGCAATAAATGCACTCATTCAGCACGCTTGGCCAAAATAGCTCACAGAGGTTTGGAATAAAACGACCCTTGTCCGTAGCAGACTATTACAAGCACAGACAGAATGGTTTTGCCTAGAAGGATAAAATGCCTTTTAATGCTAGGAAAGGGTGAGGGGAATATATTGATGGTCGTGAAAATCAGTTTCATCAGATAAAATAATTAAATGCTTCTCCTAATAGGAAGTAGAGGAAGATAGGAAGTCAGAAGTACATAGAGGCAGAAGCAAAGTGAACCTTCATCATAAGTAAAACACTTAGTGCTCTTTCCTTCCAGTCTCCCTTACGAAAAGTTCAAATAATTTATCACAGAAGGAATTTAGGAGGAAAAAAAACATTACCTATCATCCTCCTCGTCTTCCATTGTTCCCAGTTATACCTCCTTAAATGATATCACAGCCCTTATCAATTTCACCCATTCAGTACTTTTATAATACCCGCATTTTTTTCCCTCTAAAAAAAGTTCTGATTTTGGTCTTCAGATGGACCAAGCTGACAAGCTTTATCAGCTGCCACATCCAGAGCCAAAATCTGCAGCTCAGAAGGCCAACTATATCCTAGGCTGCATTAAAAGAGGATTAGCCAGCAGCGAGAGGGAGGCGATTGCCCCCCTTTACTCATCTCTTGTGAGGCCTCATCTGGAGCTCTCAGCACAAGAAAGATGCAGAGCTTGTGGAATGGGTCCAGAGAAGGGCCACTAAGATGATCAGAGAGCTGGAGCACCTCTCCTATGAAGAATGGTTGAAGGAATTGAACTTGATTAGCTTGGAGAAGAGAAGGCTCCAGGAAGACCTCATTGTGGCCTTCCAGTACTTGAAAGGAGCGTATAAACAAGAGAGAGAAGGACTGTTTACAAGGGTGGATAGTGACAGGACAAGGGGGAATGGTTTTAAATTGAGACAGGGGAAGTTTAGGTTAGATATTAGGAGGAGGTTTTCCACCCAGAGGGTGGTGTCACACTGGAGCAGGTTGCCCAAGGAGGTTGTGGATGCCCCATCCCTGGAGGCATTCAAGGCCAGGCTGGATGTGGCTCTGGGCAGCCTGGTTGGCGACCCTGCGCATAGCAGGGGGGGTTGAAACTGGATGATCATTGTGGTCTTTTTCAACCCAGGCCATTCTATGATTCTATTATAATGAACCAGGATGCACACAGAGTAGGAAATCCTACTCTGGACATCGGCAATTGACTTCTCCTGAATTAAACTTTCAGATGTCACAGCAACTCTGTCCCTTCAGGGAATGTTTCTTTCAGTTCTTCCCTTGATCACAAGTTCTCTGAAAAGACTGCATTAAAAAGTTATGCATGCTTGCGTGTTTTTTCAGACTGCTGTTTTTTTTTCTTGTTTTGTTCTGTTTTGTTTTTCATGCTCAGGATCACTAGACTGCAGACATCTTACATTCACCCCACTTAGCAGAATGCAGGAAATGTAAGGTAGAGATACACATGATGTACTGAGTGGTGCATGTGGCTCCCTGTGAGCAGACCCAGGTGCCCATCCTTAGGCAACCTGCAGAGATGTGCTAGTATGGAACCTGTGATCCTGCTGCATACTCCGAAGAAAGAGAGTATTTTAGCTAGCACTGTACCTCAGCATTAAAAATCAGCCAGCAAAGCGAGGAGTCATATTTTCGTAGAAGGTAATCTCCCAACTCCTGCCACAGGAGCAGCATTTCAGAAGACACTTCACTCTCATACTCCTCTGCTTTTGAGAGCAATAGGATATAATGCATTTCAGGGCAAAGTGCTTTCTGAAGAGGCTGTGGCATGCTTTCCAGATGAGCTGTGCATTATGCCTCCACGCTGTTAGCATACACTTCAGCAGCCTTGCCAGCCACAGAAAGCTGCTGATGCGCTCACTTGCATGTTTTAAGATGTCTTACGGTGAGCTGCCAGATTTCAGACAGAGGTTTTTGTTCTGTGTGCCAAATATTCCTTAAAGAAAACATACTCCATTTTCTCTCATCTGATTCTTGCACTGCTTAAGGGAAATTATGTTCTAGTCTGCTGCAGAGGAAGATTATGGTTTCTGCTTTTTCCTGAACAAAATGCTAAGTTAGACAAACATCTGGTTAAATCACATTTTCACATCAAACACTTGCTTCTCATGTTTGTCTGTTGATACCCTGTCAGCTGATACAGATAATTATCTGTCTGTAGATGTCAGAAGCATGCACTGACCTTGTTTCCAACAGCAGGTTGTCATGGCACATGCCAACTTGGTCTTACACCACTGTCTAGACATAGCCAAAATTAATCTCGGCCTTTTCTGACACTGTTATGGGAACAGTGAGCCTGTAGCACAGCTCTTCAATCCATCCGACCCAGGGCAAAAGAATTGCTTCAGCCTGAACTAAAAATGCACCCAGACAACAGAAGCATGTCACCATCTTGGGCTACTGTTGCCAAGTACAATTATTTTTGCCTTCACATGTCAAAATGATAAGTGTGGGACTGTTGTTTTTATATTGTAAATAGAAGTTTGCTCAAGACTAAAAATGCAAAAAGCCACAGACAAGAGCATTCTCCATCTCCTCCTCCCCCATAGCGAAAAGCCATTGAAGTCTAGTTTAGTCACAGATATAAGTATATCTGCTTAATTCGATCTTTCTTACAGCTTTAATTCCCATCATTTATATTGCCAAATCTCTGTCCTGCTAGGCACAAACACAGTACCAAGATCCTACTTTCCAGCATTGTCTGTGCTCAGAGCTTCTGAGCTAAGCCTCAAATGAAGCAGTACAAGAATTGCCAAAGCAAAAACAATGTAACATGTAGCTGGCTTTTGTGCTCCTGTGCTGAGTTTAGATCTCACATAACCCATCTCCATATACAGGGAAAACTACATTCAAGACCAAAATATTTAAGAGTTGCTTGAAGATTGCTCATTAATGTGATTTCCCTTCCAACACACATTGCATATTTGTAGTAAAAAGTTCCCTTTAATTGCCTTTAAGGTTTTTCCTTCCCTTTATTCTGTTTACATGCATACATACATACAGACAGACAGACAGACGGAAGAAAAGCTACATTTGTTACATAAGTTTACCAGAGAATCTGAAACTAATACTCAAACCCACACAATGTGTGCTGAAACTCCAACAATGTATCGGTGTGCAGCACACATGGTGCTTACATCAGATACAGCTGTAAGGCTGTAAACCTGGCCTCTGCTATTTCATAGGTGACACTGGAGAGTTCTTTGTGCAAGAAAGGGACATCTCCCTCTTTGTAGGATGAAAATGATACACATTTTGAGAGCCCTGCTTACTGAGTTCAGTAGGGATTTTGCTCAATAACAACTTGAATGAGTGAAGGATCCATTCCTGTGTGAGTCATATGATATACAAGTGATCTTATTCATAGGTATCCTTGATTCACCTGTTGCTCAAAACATCTCTTTAGAAGCCCTATAGCATCCCTTTAAGATTAGATGAGGTCTGTGTCATCAAGCAGCACATTTCACTTCTCAGCATTTTCCCTTCCAAACCATACATTTGGCAGTCCTAAGCAGGTGGTTCCTAAGTAGAAACATTCTGCACAGAGCAAAAGCTGACCTCTCATGAGCATCAAGCCAAAGACAAAGACAAGAGTTACTGTGGATTCCCATAGAATAGGAGGGGTGAGATGCCAACTCCAAGTTACCTGCAGCACTGTTCCACAAAGGATTAATCCATCACAAATTTATAGGACAAGAAATCTTTCTACCAAGGTAATGAAGAATGTTCAACTAGCCATTAGCTGCACCATAAGACATTTTGAACTCACTGACAATGGTATGACACCAGCAATGTAAGGAGCACACAACTTAACAAAACAAATCAAACTGAAAAGCTTTGCCCAAAGCTGGAAGTTGGCTTCTCATCATTCCCCTCTCCCACCCATTAGAGTAGACCTTTCTAAAAAATTGCAATTCATTACATTTGGGCTGAAGCATGCAGTGCAAGAGTACAGCTTTTCCCCTAGAGTCCTAGGCTTGATTTTAGAGGAGTTGTGCCTCTTTTACATCAGTCAGAACACGATGAGAATCGGGAATTCCACCCTTACTGCTTTTGTTGCTGAGATAAATAGCCATGGTTTGCTGCTTTCCCCATGGCTTACTGCAGAAATCTGCTGCCAGTTCAGGCTGGCTCCGCACCAAGACCTGACACACAGCAAAAATACTTGATAAACAGCAACGTTGCAACTAATCAGCTAATTTAAAGATTTTTGTGCTCAGAGCTGTAAGCAGTTGGTAGCAGCCCGAAAGCACATTTAGATACCTCTTTCTATTAGTGCTTTGCAACATTTTACTCTGCAGGTTTTTAACAGGAAGGAGATGACTTGGGAAACTGAAGCAGTGAATGGAAAGAAGGGGGTGGGGAGGGAAAAAGAAGAGAAACAGCTAATTGCTGTAGAATGCATAAACTTCAGTGGGCATCTGAGCATGACACATCAACCTGTCATGTTTGCGCAGGAGACCTGGTGGCAGTCAGCTACAGAAGAGATGCAAAGACACTGCTGGCATGCAGTTCAACTCTTCTGTAAAGAAGCCCAGTTGCAGTGTTTAAACTTCCACAAGGATTCAGAGTTTTATGACTGCTCCTAAAAAAAACACTTGGGCCTTTTTCTACTCATTTGTCAGAAGAGCATCTCCATAAACATTTCATACACATTGGTCAAAACATCACAAATCAAATAGACATCTCCATGGGGAAATGTTATTTTACATTGATATCAGCTTGGGCAGTACAGTTCACTTCTTAAGAGAGTATAGACATAGGATAAAGACTTGGAAAAAAGCTAGTTTGGAAGAATGAATATACCAGAAATACTTTCTCAAACTATAAAGCGTGGGAGGCAAAAGCATTCAGCCCTAGCCAGAAACACATCAGCTGTTCACGTCATGTTGGGAAGTGTGTAACTTGAGAAGATGATTTTGGCCTCAGACCTGAGCTTCAGCCGAAAGCCTGCATCCATGTGTAAACACAGTTTCACAGCATCACTCCATACTTTGCCTAAGCAGTCCTAAATGAAAGCTTCTCCTTGAGAAGCAAGTCTGTATAGCTAAACATTTTCTCCTTTTTTTTTTTTTTTTTTTTTGTGAGCATCCAGAATCACTGGCTGATCAAAAGCAGATTCTCTTCTCTTGGAGTGGGAGAGAAAATACGTTAACAGGAGGAGTAAGACTTCATCTCATGCCATCAAGGCAAGGTGTGCAGTGTGGGTACTCGCAGCATGCAGAGCTTCATTCTGCTGTCAGCTCACCTGGGAGAAATGCTCATTAATTTTTAGAAGGATTCTTCATCTTTGAGATGCACACAAACTTGGCTCAGGTGTCAGCCTCCACTTCTCAATGTTGGCAGTTAGAAAAAAAACAAAAGCAAACTTCCTGCTTGTCAGCTGCTGGGGTTTGCTTCAGGGAGATACAAAGGAAATTGCTTTGATTTTTTTTTTTTTTTTTTTTTTTTTTAAAGTTGCCTTCTAGGACCAGAACTGCATTTTAAAACACTTGGAACAAGCGCCTGACTAAAAATAGGCTTTTTGAGAAACTGCTCCATAAAGCATAGTGCCAAAGTCCCACTGTGAATGAGAACACCAGCATGATGGGAGCTCTAGACCCATCGTGATAGAGACATTCCTTGGCCACTCAGCTGCCAATGGAGATGGCATGGAAATACCCCTCCTCAAGGGACAGCTGGAAGCAGCTGTGGGAGAGGGAAGCACTGCCACAGAGCAAACTCAGCCCAGAACCCAGCCCCAGCTATGTGAGTTAGGATTCTCAAATTATCCTAATGGGTGGATGGCATTTTCTACAGTGGCAGAAGAAACATTAAAACCAACAGATGGTTCAGTTCACTGTATTTGAGTGACTTCTTAAGCCATGGTTATGAGAGCACCTCAGCAGCCACCTCTTTTCTTTTAAAACCAAGAAATTGTTTACTCTACATGAAAGCCTTGATGCCACCAATCACTGAAGAACTAGCATGGCACCTTGTTTAAAAATGCTCTTTCCTACAAATTCAGTGGTAACTACTAGCAATGAGCACCAGCAAAATATCAAAGTCTGACAGCTCTGACATGCACAAACTTTTAATATAATCAGCTGAAATGTGTGGTTTCTCAACTAGAATGCACAGTGGTAGACTGATCCATGGGCAAACAGCAATCCATATCAGAGGTCTTCATTTAATACTGCATCTCCCTCCTCCTCTCATTTTGGAATGCCTACATCCTCACTTCAGTGAAGTGAGCATTCTTTTATAAATATCCACATATTCAAGTAGCTGTTTAACCAGGGCTATGCTAGTTTCTAAGTCTGAGTGTATGTCATTAGCATCTCTGCTTTACACTGGTGCATGCAGAAAACTATCAAGACTATGATAAACCATAGAGGTATAAAATCCAGAAGCAGCACAAAAAAGAAACAAAACAGAAGTGTAACAAATTGCTTTCTTATAAAATGGAGAGAGACATTTCTGTAGAAATACATACTCCATTTGGGTTCTGAGTTCAGTACTTCAGAAGACCATAAAGATGCTTCCAACCTGAAACCCCAGTTCTGAAGTGGTTTTAGGACAACTACAGCCATATTTATTGGGACCAGAAACAAGCAAAAGCAAATGGAGTAATAACTGGATACAAAACACATACAAATGTTCCCTAAATAAAACTAGTAAAACTGAATGGCTGAGGATATTTTTCTTCTAAAAAAATAATAATAATAATAATTATAATTATGGAGAAGTTGTCTATAACCACTTGCTAACTCTTCTGAACACAACTGGTTGAAGACAGTGGGAGTCATGATGAAGAAATCAGAGCCACTACAGTGATAAAAGGGACTGACATAGGGCTCCCCTTCTCCAGGTGCACAGATTCTATCACATAAATGGAGCAAAACCAGTTTTTGGGCTTCTGTGATCTCCTTGCTTTAGATGTGCTCATAAGGTCTTCTCTCTCACTGACAGACTGCTAGGAAAAAGACTTCCCTTCCAGAGAAGCTTGAGACACTGGTGAAGAAACACTCCCTGGGTTCTGTAAGACACTAAGCTTATTAATCAGCAGCCATGAGAAGAATTGAGTCTCAGATCCCACTGCTGAAATAATGCTGTGAGCAAAATGATGCTGTCATTTAATTGGGCCAGCCACATAGTGCTTTTTTTTGTTGTTGTTCTAAGCCTTAGAGAAAGAGTAATGCTGACATCACAGCCCAGCAAGAATTCAAATAGCTGTCTCCCTCCTTTTGCAACTCAGGAAAACCTCAAAGGAGCAAAGTCCATGGGCACGTGAAGGTGTATCAATGCAGTGTCAACTGGAGAACAGCAGCTGATTTGATTCATGTCCTAGGAACTCCACAGGGAGGGCAGGGACAAGTGGGGACTGATTAAGGGTATATTTAGCAAGAGAGAAGGATGCAGAGGTGTGAAGTAACCTTTCCCTTGTGTTCCATATCTACAGGAGTGCCGTGTCAGGTTGGCATACCACACTTCAAAACATGCTGTGGACAGACAGGATCCACTCCAGAAGAAATCCATGATAACATCAGTCTGGAAACCACACTGCATGTGAGCATGGAACAGAGGGGTAAGTTCAGTCCAGAGAAGACAGGCAGGAGTCAGCTCTGTAGTGACACAGAGCAAGAGGGCAGGGACAGCCTCTGCACTTACGTTCCCTTTAATCGGGGCAGAAAAAGATGCACCTAAGTCACAGCAAGTGAAATTTAGGTTGAACATCAGACAGATTTTGTAGCTGCAAGAATAATGAAGTATCAAATGAGCTGCCTGGGGAGGTGTCTGTGCTTTAAGAACAGGTTAGGCTTACATGCAGAGTTAATTCTGCTCTGGGGTAGGAGAAGAAACAGGATTGAGCTTGTAATATCCCTCTGAGACTTATCATGCAGTCTGGAGGAAGCACCAAGGAAGGTGAACAGCTTTAATACTGCCTTTCTTCTACAACAGAAAAGCGTCCAACTACGTTTTTAGAACATAGTTCTTTTCACCAGCCCCATATCTGCTGTTGCCTGTTTAATCCAACCTCCTCCTTTCCAGTGTCTCCACAGACAACCATTTTAGGATCTTCCACACTCTGCACATAGTTACTGTTCCCACTGCTCAGTTTCTCCTTACCTTGGAACACAGCTACTCCAACACTGCTCTAACAGCTGAGACACATCAGCTCACATCTGAGATCCCAACAGGTTACACAGCCCATACAACTAGTGGCAGCTTGCTTGGTTTTGCCATTTATTGCTTCCACTTCAGATTGGAGAAAAACCTTGTGTGTGTGTGACAGTTGAAATACCTCTCCACTGAAGTTAGCTGACAAATATGCAACCTATCCTGCACCACACAGCTCAGCCAGATATCAGCCTATCAGCACCACCAGGGCTACCTGCTGTCCTCCCTCTGACACTCCCACCACAATCAGGTCAAATGCCACACAGCTGTTTTTTTTAAATAAACAATAAAAATAAAAGGGAATGGGAAGCAGATGTTTTTTTTGCCTAGGAGACAAGAGCTGGAGTGCAGAGCTTTGCTCAAGGGCAGCTTCCTCTTTACTAAGCGAGTTGCATTATTGTCAGTTGGCAGTTTGCAGCATTTCTGTTCCTGCTTTGGAAGTAGCCCTTCCTCAGCAGTCTGCGGTTGGGCTGTGCCTGGTGCCTCGTAACAGCCTCAGAGACGGCTGCTACAGGAGCAGGAGGAAGCACATGAACAAACTGTGTGTTTTCAACAGCTGCTTTCTGGGGCAGAATGTATAGTAAATACGCTGTACCCAGCTAGAGACTTTCTGTCCCCACAAGATTTGGAAACTTGTTTTGAAGCTAGCTTAACTGATGGATTACCAGTAACCAAACATGCAAATCTGCCAGTTCCATCAAATCATTCTGTTGTTTCTGGTCCTGTTTCTCCTTGAAATTTCAGATTTGGGAATCCTAATCCTCTAGGAAAAAATAAATTGACCCTGCTAATAGGTGCATAAGGATATATTACCTTTAAGGCAGAGAATGCACTCTCCAGACAAAGAAAGCACTTGGATTTGCAAGCATGAAGCCTGCAAGACAGGTTTTCCTTTAACCCACTACCCAATAAGTGGAGAGCTTCACCACTGCTGTCAGAGCTCCCTACAGCAAGGGCTATAAGGAACAGGGATTTGGCAACAGCTTTGTCATCTGCCAGACTACCTCTTTGATCCTCCTTAGCCTCTGCAAGGATGCCAACATCTCTGCAAAACAGAGCAGAGCTGCTGCATAAGGGCAATCTCTTTCTCACTTCCTTTTTGACTGCACTGGATTTATTTATTTTGTTTGGTGACATTTCATACAGAAAGAACAGCCCTGCATCTCCTGCTGCAATCTCTACCACTGCATATCTCCAGGACTTCATTAAAACAAAGGGTGCAGGTAAACAGCAACATTCCATTTCCAATGTACATGCACCAGAGCAGACACTGGTTGCTCCATGCCTCATCACAGGTATTTCCTCTTATTGCTCACTGTATTTTCAGTACTGTATGACATTGCACAACACCTGAAAAAAATAAGAAATTATCTTGTTACTTATGCTTCTCTAAACAATTTTTAAAAGGGAAAAGCAATGTCCAAACTACTGAGCTATACTTATCTGGAGAACACAAAATCAAAGCTTCCCAACATGAGACCTTACAGTTAACATCCACCACATAATTAGCCCTTTCTTTAAGGACATGTGTTTTTAAGTGGGAGCATCTTTGGAACTTCTGAATAGGTATTTTTAGCTTCAAAAACAGTTTGGCCACACAAAGAAATGCCTTTGTTCTGTGTTGGTATAGCAGCCAGCACAAGGGGTTCTAGGACAACCAGAGCTCCCTCCTGTAACTGCCACAGCATTTGTCCTCAAACAAACCAAACTCTTTCATTGTTCTTGACTTGCGTGGGAATGCATCCCTTAGTTGATAGCACATTTTATGTGACTCTAAGTATCCCTTTCTTATGGATAAACAAAGCCTCTCTGCCTAGCAATATTTAAAAGACAGCGTTTAGAGAGGAGACAGCATTAGGCTCCCTTGTACTCGATGTCAGTGGTAGTTTTGTTTTCCAGGATAGAAGTTGGCCACATGTTCTTTAACAGAAATGAACGAGAGCAAGCTACTTACAGAATTCACTGTAAACATATCACAAATTAAGTCTAGAAGTTATTGCTTTGCACGTGACCTCAACAACCAGGATTCCCATTGCTATCTGTATATATATATATATATATATATTTTTTTTTTTTAATTTTTTTTTTTTTACTGTTTTCATTTGTTATATAGCTAAGGGGAACATAAAGCAGCCCCACAGCATTACACTCCTGGTTTAAGTAACAGCATGAGGTTCAGTGGAAGCTCTAGCATACAACATAGTCTATAGCTGGATAGAAATACCATCAACTGGACTGCAGTGAGCACATCTGCCCTTTGAATGTGGACAAACACTGAGTAGATTGACAAGGAGATCAAGTGTTGTTCAATATTTAACTACATGACAACGAGAAACAGAGGAGACAAAAAGAGCTGCTCTGTCCTCCCCCCTCCACCCCCAACATTGCAGGTAAAGGAATAGTCCATCTCATATTTGAGTAACAGGAATTTCAATAGTGAAATTAGATGTCTAATATCGTTTTCATGTTGGGATGCTCTTCACACCAATGCTCTCATAGCAGAAGGAGATAAAGGGAAGCCTTCCGTTCACATCTTTCCAATTTGGAGAAGGATGTGGGAGTCCATGTCAAAGGCCTTACTGAGATCCAGATAGATGACTGACACCAGCAGCTCTACCCTTGTCCACTGACACAGTTATGCTACCATAACAAGTGACAGGGTTTATCATCTGTCCTTGGTGAACTCATGTTAGTTGTCTCATATCACTTCCATATGCCTTAGCACAGCTTCCAGGAAGATCTGTTTCATGATCTTCCCAGCACTCAGGTGAGGCTAACAGGTCAATAGTTCCCTGGGTTATCCTTTCTACCCTTCTTTAAAATCTATACCTTATTTGTTAAGCAGCTTGCTCTTAGAAGCAGAGTAAAAGCAAGGCATATGCTCAGCTGTCCTCATACAACAGGCCCATGAAATCCTGCCTGGCTAAGAGTACACATTATTTCTTCCCAGAAAACATATTTTCAATTATTTTGTCCCAGAGCAGATTCTTCACTTTTAGCATTTTCAGCGTTGCAAAAATTTTGTTACTATTGTTTATTCATTGTGGAAGGAAAGCACACATAAGCTATACAATCAGATCCATTAAATCACACCACTATCTTCTGCACATTGCTTGCTTTAAAACCTTAATCTTGAAGATCTGAAGCATGTTTCCAGCAGAGCAGAAGCTTACTGTGAGTAGATCTCAGCAGCAACTGAATGCTGGGCGTGTATGCTGAAGTGGAAAATAGGAGCCTTGCTCTGCTCCACAGCACCAGAGCAGGAAGTCAGCAATAGTGCTCCTTCAGTTCTCTGGAGCAGCTCACATCAGTGGAGCATACAAGCTGCATGATGCAGGGCTTAATTTCAGACAGGTGGCAGAGCTGAGAAACCCCAAATCTTCCAGGCATAACTCTTAATTAACTTCTGAGTATTTCCAAAGTGAACTGTCATTTCCCTGCTGCTAAGCGTTCATCTGGGCTGCTGCAGACAAGGCATCAAGCGCTCAGCCACTTCCTTGCACACAGCCAGTGATAGGATCAGCAGAGGTCTGGTAAGGCTTTTGACCTCCTGCTGTGCTTAAAGTATGATTTAATGCTGAAAAGTTGGTATGGCAACCAAATGCTTGGCAACCAACTATCATGGCCAAAGAACAGGCCCAGAACTTGGCCAAATAAAAGCACTGCCCAGTTCTTTGCAGGCAGACCCATGCCCTACATACAATTCTGTCAGTGCTTTTCTATGAGTGAGGATGACATCATAAGGAAGCATTATTAATAACCTGGGCAGGTCTGCAGTGAGTGCGTAGCCAAAGTTCTCTGGAACACTCCAAATAGACCCTGGCTCCTCATCCAGGCTCCTTTTGCTCCATCCACCAATTGTGGGAGGTTGCCAGGAGACAGCCTTGCTCCGCACTAGGGCTTGCCTTTAAGTGCCATTGTGCTTTCCCTGTCTCCCTCCTGCTCCCTCAGTGACAGGAGCCTGGCAATGCCCCACTTCTCCTTCCTGACACAATAACGTCTTTTGATTTGAGAGTTCTCAAAAGCTTTTGCTTTTTCCACAGCAAGCTGCTGAGCAAAACCCCAAACCCACACCAACGCAAACTTGCATGTGCAGGTTGGAAAAACAATGCAAGTGCCTTAAAGATAGGGCTGACCCAAGGGGAAGTTGGGCAGATAAACAGAGGGACCATATCAGATGGAGTGACAGCTCCTCCTTAGCTCTATAAGCACAGCGCCTGCATCTCCTGAAATCTACAGTATTGAAGTGCTTTATACCTCTGTATGGGAAACTTGCGTATGGACTCAGTGTCAGCCAATATGGTGTGACCTTCCCAATTACGTAGGCACTGGTGCCAATCTCTTAGTTCAGGTCTGGGCTGTTATGCAGGTAAGAGAAGTTAAAGCTAATCAGTTGCAGGGCTGCTTTACCAAGTGCTGTGAACCAAGGATCAGTTTGTACTGCCATTCAGCACAGCCTTTCACAATCAGAGCAGAAACAGAAAGATGCAGAACTACCCACAGAAATCCTCTAGACACACTAGAAGCATAGCACAGACAAACTACAGGTCTCCCAGTGTACAGAAGGGGATGTTTACCTGCTCCTCTCCTTCTGCCTTTAAGATCCAAACCACACAGAGACCAGCACATGGACAGCTGTAAAGTTAAGTGCAAGGAGGTCCGCAAGCACAGAGGCACAGCTGAGGCTTTGTTCTGCTTGTGTTTACTCGCAGGGCAAACACTTCAGCATTGTTTCTGTTGGACAAACTGTAACTGTCCAGCCAGGAGATCTAGTTCCAGCTGGTCAGAGCTGTTTTCACTCCTTACCTCTTCCCCCTCCCTCCTCAATAACCTATGGATCCAGGAAAAACAAAGTCAATGGCAGCTTGTCATTGCTTCTTTCCCCACTTCATATTGATGCTGAACTAACAAGTCTGTACCTCTATTTCAAGTAAAGCTGATATGCTTTATGAAGTATATCTTGAAAGGTCAACTCAGAATTGACTGAGTCAAAGCCATTAAGGGCCTTCTTCTCTGCAACATTAGGAGCAGTGGAAAGTGCAATGCCCTTTCAAAATCCCCACCAAAGTGCTCCCAGATAGCACTGCTCATACAGTGATTTGATACTGTTGGAGCACGGCTACACAAATCTCAGAGCTATTAAATAACACCCGTTTTTGTACTTTACAGTATCTGAGGAACAAGTAGTGATCAGCCACTCGCCACTCAATGCCTGTCTCAGAAGATGACTGGGAGAGTACTTCCATCACAACCATTTCTCATTAACTGCACTGTTCTGTCAAGGTGGCAGTTTCAGAATCTCTCCCACTAACCACAGTGCTTTCATCATCTTCTTCAAGGGCTGAGATCAGACATCAGTTCCTTTTGGTAGATTCAGTTAATGTGACCACAGCTAGAATGGAATTCATACCGCTCAGTGCCATTTGTGATCCAAAGTTCATTGGCAACTGACTCTTCCCACTGCCCTTCAGGAGTTCAGGACCTCCTAACTGTAGTGAAATCAAAAGGACTGGATAAAAAAAAAAAAAAAAAAAAGGCAGAAAACATCCCTGGGGAAGAAGACCCATGCATAGAGAACCAACAATTGGTTTCAGAAATCTGTCCCCAAAGGCACGCCCAGAATCCTGAGAGCACAGACAGTCCACCTCACCAGAACCACACTCCGAAATCCATTTTCCAAATAATCTTCATTTTGTCATATAGCATTTTACAACTTTTTTCATTCATCCCTTGTCTGTAATTGGTTTCTCCCTACCAAAATGTCTCCAGAGAGCCAGAGACACACAGAGGCTTTGCAGAGTGCAGATTAAAGCTCAGTTCGTGCTACCACCCTGAACCTTGACTTTTGGTTCCTGGTCACACAGTAGGACTGGAAACTGAGTGCATGGCTCACATACATACAGATCGAGCTTACAGATGCGGCTAAGGAAGCACATTTCCAGGACTACAAGCATATTACAGAATCCAAACCAACAAACACAACAAATGTCCTTGAGTTTCTCGCCTACTATCTTCACTCCTGCATCGTTTTTCAAATCAAGTCAGAGAAAACAGGCTTATAATGCCCTGCATTTTGTGTGCAGAAGTTTTGTGAGCCAGAAATCCATTCCTCTTCTCTTTTCCCTGTTTGTGCTGAGAAGGGATGGCAAGCACAACCTGGAGATGAGGCTAGCTCACACCAGCAGGGCCTGCCCTCTCTGCTTTTTCCTCCCTTTAGCAAGAAACATTATAGATAAGCTTCAGCTGATCTGAAGGGAGGAAGTTACTGCCGGATGCAGAGTCAGGAAGGACAGCAGCCTATTGCACAGAGAAACAGCTCTAGAGGAACAGTTCTCTTCCCATGAAGATGGGAAAACAAGGCTGTTAACCCTCTAAGTGCTGCACCACTCATTCTGCCTGTGCTAGGTTCTCTACCTCAGTCAATGTAATGGTAATGGTCAATGTAATGGTAAGGCCTTCCCTTTCAATAGAGAAAACAATGGAAGCTTTTCAATGCACTGAGCTAACAGCAATGAGAAGCCCCTAAAATCTGAGGCAGGGATTTTGTACCTCAGTGTGGCAGGTACCAAGCCCTTCCTTCTGCCCTTGGCTTTCAACATAACCTTAATTGTGCACTGTGCTTGGGCACAGCAGTCAGCCAAGGACACAGTGCCTATCAGAGCCAATAGCCACTAGTCTGATCAGGCCATCAAAAGGCTATCCCTAAGCTTGGCCACCTGCTCAGAAGTGGCTTCAAACCAATGCAGTGTTTCTTTCTGGGAGAAAACTTAGGCTCAATGAGACTAAGCAAACATACCAAGACCTTATCTGAAGAGATCAGTAATATCTTCTCCAGTAGGAAAGTGTCCTCACTGAACTTCAGTGCTGAAGTTTCTGCCTATCTAGATCCTAAAGCAAGAGGAACAGAAGCCAACAAAATATTGCTCCTCCTAAGTGATTCCAGTATGGAAGAAGGTAGGAGCCAGTGGTCCTTATCACTTCCCTCTGCCCCATGCTCAGGGTTCCCAGGCTCCACAGGCACACCTGTCCAGACAAGGGACTTCACCTCTGCACACTGTTGGACACAGCACAGATACCACCTATAAAGTGTTGAGGGATCAAGACCAGGAAGCCAGAGCATGATCAGCCATTAAGCAAAAGATATAGGGGAGAAGGGAAAGGAAAAAAAAAGGAAAGCAAAAGACAGGGCAATACTTTCTGTGTATCCCAGACCAGACCTTTTCTTTATTCGCTTATATCTGCTCTTTTCTTGGTGGGAGCTGCAGCTCATGATTTACCTCTTCTTTTTTTATTAGCATTATTTTACTTTCTTAATGCTACAGGGTTGAAGTTCTCTGGGACTCACTCACCTTAAGGAACTCATGCTAATTGACCAACTTCACACAACCAGCCACTTGTTGCCTGATGAGACCCTTCACATTTAAACATTCTGATAAGATAAAGGTACATCAAAGGTGTGACTCACTGCCAACAGCCTCTCCATGTTCCTTTGGCCTTGTCCCTGGAACTTTGAAGTACAGGTACTTACAGAAGTCCTTCAGGGAAATCTCCACCTTGTGTTACATGCCTTTATCCATGCCTGTTCCAGAGATAAGGTACAGCACCAGCACAACTTGTACATGCCACAGTGGCTCAGCAGCACCAACAGCTGTACCTCTCTGAGGCTCAAGTCACCCCATGAGACAGGTACAATGCCCCAACAAACACTGTGAGAGCTTAAGCAAACATCTGCTGTAGGTAATGCTCCCCAGAGCTTTCTGTTTATTCATGCATTTTATTACCTCTGCTGAAGGCCACCCTCCTCATCCTTTCATAAAAACAGAACACTGCACACAAACATCAGCTGTTGCAGGATGTAAGGCAGGACTTCTCAAGGGCTGAGTGCAAGTAGGGCAAGCCAAACCACCCAATTCCTTTACCTCCCATTGCTCATAAGTTCACTCAGATATCAGCTCAATGAGAAGGACAATGAGCACCAGCTGCCATCAGTGACAGAAACAGCTCCTACCTGGATTTGCTCCTGAAGAAAGTATAGGACTTGAGGACTGTGGCATAGAGTTACCAGCACTTATGCTACTTCAAGTTCAAAAGAAGTAATTTTTTCTTACAAGCAGATTCAAAGTACAAAGCAGCAAACATTAACACACAGCCTAGGAACATCAATTAGCATACATCTGCATAAAAGAATACATTAGGTAATACAATTACCTTGAAGGAGAACAGCATAACTGAGTCCACAAAAACACATAATCTTCTATCTCTGGAGATCAAACATAGCTAGCTGTCCTTTGCCCTTTTATGCTGTTCACAGTCAGATGGGATACACCTGCTGTGAGAACCCATGGGTCATGATAGATCATTGCCATAGAGGAAGATGGGCATTAAAGAGACACTCACACCGTTATATTGCAGTTACTGTAATGTTGATTTCATAGAATCATAGAAGCATCAAGGTTGAAAAGACCACTAAGATCACCAAGGCCAACCATGACCCCTCCCCACCACACCACTAGCCATGTCCTTCAGTGCCACATCTACTCTGGCACGCCAGTTGAAAAAGAGTGGAATCCTACACACTTCCCATTTGGAAGCTCAAATCAAATGGTGTTACCTCCATTCTCATACTCTGTGCCACACAGGCTCAATCTATACCAAACGGTATTTTTTGATAAAATAGATCTGGACAGAATCATGTCACTGAGCCCCATCTTTTGTGCCAGAGGTTCAGTCTGAGCAGCAGAGTCATTTTGCAGCTATTAGCAAGTCTTCCCTTCTCTAGCCTTGATATGCTTTCTGAACAGACCATGGCTAATTAAACAAGCTGATCTGTCCAACCTCAGGTGGCAGAGCTGGTGGCGTCTCCTCGTCATGCAGGTTGAATGATATGCATCATCCCATGTTGTGCAAGCTTTATTACTCTAAAAGCCAAGTCACCCATGTAAGAAGCCAGCCTGAAGCAAGGATGAAAGATGTTTCGTACTTCCTGAGCTAAAAGTTACTCCATGCTGCTCTACCCAGAAGACTCAAAGACCTCCCATTGCCAATAGTTTGGCAGAGACTGGAAGTTTGTTAACAAACAAACAAACAAATAAACAACAAAATAATCCTTTGAAATAACCTTGATATTCAGCCATGCAGAGAATGCAGTGGTTGAAAGGTTTAATTCTTGGGTAATGGAGAGGAAGGTGCAGTTCTCTTCTTGCGCTCAGTACATTGATACCAAAGGTGCAAAAAGCAAGAGTTGCTTCACTTAGAGAAAGGAAGGAGGGGGAAGTGCAAAGCACAGAGACAGAGGCAGAACAGGAAGCTCCGCCAAAAAGGAAATACTGGAATGTTGTCTTACAATTATTTTTTCTGTGAAAGTTTGGGCAGTTAAAAGAGGTGAAACAAAGGCAGTTTTCTGCTGAGTCAGCGACCTAAGCCCATGTTCCGCAGTGCATAAGCTCTCACATCTTTTCCCAGTGAGCAGCCACTGCGTGCAGCAGCTCTGTGCCACTGCAGGGACTGAGGCACTCTTGAAAACATGCCCCACGCACAGCTCCTTCCACCTCATGCTCAAGGCACTAATAACCTGGAGTAATCACGGGCACATGACTTCTTCCCTCTGTGAATTAAAATCATGACAGACATTTAACTGTAGCTTTTCTTTAAGCATTCATGGCTACTGACTATGAATGAATGACGGGGAGGATCAATAAGCACTTTTTAACTCAAACAACTGAAGAAGTAATTGAAGCTTAGTGGGCCTCAGTTGCAAGTGTCCATTTTGTTTGCTCAGTGCCAGGGGAACTCTAGTGCAAAAGCAAGTTGCCTTTGTAAAGCTAATTTGGATAATCCCATGATCTCTGCAACAACAAAGAGGCCATATTTCCAAGCACAAAGATGGCCCTGTAGTCAAAAGCTCTGAAGCTGAAAGACTCTTTGTTTCATGCAATCAGCATCATCTCTAAGTTTCCTTAGAGCCAATGCAGAGAAGACCTCAAGGCAGCCTCCATCTCACTGAGCGTTAACCTTCCTTGTCCAACATGTGGGGCTCCTCCAGCACACAGCATGGTTGTTGTAGGACACAAACAGCTCACATACACACACGCATGATCCAGCCAACCTGCTTCTGTTGCTGTAGGACTTCAGCGAAGTCCATTATCCATTTTGCTGAGTGGACAGTTGTTCCACTGCTGGTGAAAGGCAGTTTTCAGATGGCCATCAGTGGTGATCTCAAACTGACGGGCCAGCAAAACACTGCATGAGCCACAAAAGAGTTTGCTTTCCTTGGCAGCACGCCCAATTCTGTCATATTAATGCTCTGCCAACGGCCATTGTCCTTGACAAGTGACTGCACAGGCAGAACAGGATCCACTGCAACAGAAAATCTTCCCATGTCCTATATTACTGGCATCTCTGGAGCCTGCAGAAATGTTCAAATATCTGCCAGGGCTAGAAAATTCACATCCCTTGGAATGCAGAGCCTTGCAAAGCTTGATGGCAATGATTCGGTGTTGGAAGGAACCCCATCTAGGAGAAATTAGCCACGAAATGGCACAAAAAATAACACACAGGGGCCTGGGCAGGCTCTGCGGAGCCAACAAATGTGATGTTGTGCTGCAAAGCAGTTGGCCAGCTCAAGCTGAGGCCCCGTCAGACTGCTTACATATTGACAGCAAGTGTTTTTTTTTTAAGAAAGGAAGTGAAAGAACATTGTGTTAGTCACAGAAAAGTTCCCCTATGTAAAATCAGAGTCTAAGGGGAATTTCTGGGAGGCAGTGAGAGTAGACAGCACAGAAGTGGCATGGTAGTCCATCCCTGGTTCTGGTACGGGCCATTCAGCCTTTGGGTATTCTGAAGTGTTTGGGCCATTCAGCTTCTATAGAGGGACTCTATCTCAACAGTGGCCCAAGGAGATCTGTGAGTATCCATTTTCACAAGGGAACATGATTGTTTGCAGGAGGTGACTTTTCACAGCAGTGTTATGGCTGCTGCTTGGGAGCATGCAACTGCTCAGCTCCGAAGAGGTGCCCCAGTACACAACACCCCTCACTTCTGCAGTAGTTTCTTGAGCTACCTTGAAGGTTTTCCTGTAAAAAGCCTCTGCATGTTTAAAGCAAGAAGATAACAGGGAAGCCCAGAAACTGGTTTTACTCCATTTATGTGACAGAATCTGTGCACCAGAACAGGGTGCTCATGAAGGAGACTTGAGTGCCACAGAAACACATTACACTTGTAGATCTCAAATATAAATCTATTGTTGCTGTGCTCTGACATCTGTGATTTGTGCCGGTCTTCACCTTGATATTCCCACTTCTCTTTCTCATGTCTACGCTTCCTCTTCCACCCCAGGAGACTGCCTGCAAGTTTTGCACTGGGTAACTGCTCCTTAAAAACTGAGAAAATGTCCTTTTTGGAGCTGAGAGTCATCTGTGCCTGAAACAAAGGTACAATTTCCAGAGGCAACCTGGGATTTGACTGTTCAATTAAACAAACAGAAATGGAACGTCCTAGTCCTCTGAGGTGCTTAGGAGAAATTCCTCTCTAAATGCAGCAGCTTAGTGAAGTTACAAAGGCACATTATGATATTTTCATGTGTTTTTTTTTCCTATTTTTTTTATGAAAAACCACAAGTTACTAAGTATATTAAGTGGTAGAAACTTGATGGGTGTTAAACGTATCACTATTTCCCACTGGGAAGGGATGAAAGAAGGTATTCCATTTGTTTGCATGGTGCTTGGTTCTCCAGCTATCCTGGTGCTTTGAGGTGGATGTCATACTTGTGTCATTTCTGTAGGGCCATCTCGCAAAGGTTGGGTTGGGCTGAGGGTGATTGCTGCCATTGGACCTGCTGTGTTTGCAACACTTCAGAACTGTCAGACTTTGCCCTTTGGTGCTGTGAGTGAGTGGCCCTGGCTTTTTCTGTTCACTGATAGCCTCTATTTTCCTCAGCAGTGTATAAAAAGTGGATGACTTGCTTGGAAGAAATTTAATGGAAAATGAATGATGCTGCCTATTTTGAAGTTCTCCACGATATTCTCGAACAGTTCAAAGAATGATTTGCACAGCTTTGAGGTTGACTCAGTAGCCTGGGATTGTAAAATATATCTGTCTGGTCATTCCTTGCTTTTTCCTTAGACAGAATCTGCAAAGCTGTCTGGTTTACATGAAAACTCCATCCAGATGCCGGCCTTCAAGCAGAAGCACTGACTAGGCAGAACAACCCTCTGGTCTTCTGGATGCTAAATTCCCCAGATCCGTTTTGCAAGGAAGGAACATAATACCCCAAACAGTAGCGATTCTGCAGGAAGTTCCACATCTTATCAAACAGCTCCCTTAGAGCTGCTGACACCCACCCAGCAGTGACATCAGGCTTTGCTTGTGCCAAGTATTCATGGTGTGGGAAAAGGGCAGTTTGGAATCCCTCGACATTACGAAATTTTCCTGCATTCTCGTGCATGCACTCAGCAGGATGCAACTTGGGGTGATTCTCTGTGAGAGGTCGTAAATTTGCCAGTGGTCACATGCTGGAGGCCAGCAGGAGCACTGGGATTTCTGAAGGAGTGGGAGATTTCTGAAGTAGTCTGAAACTTGCTGTGCAGCTATTTTTAAATTGACTCCTTGTTTTCCCTGCAGCTGAGTCCACAGCTCCCCTTCCTGTCTCCTTGCTGAGCTTAACAGTCTCCTCTCTGGCTCTGAGGCCAGAGACTGCCACTGCTGATAGCCACAAATGGTGCCCCAGAGGGAGAACTGCCAACAGCCCTCCACGCAGGCTTACTAAAAACTGCTGCATGGATAATGTAGCTTTCATTAGTATCATCTCCTGTGGTTCCTCAGCTGAATTTAGAGGACAGCAGTCTGAACAAGGAAGGTACACAACCGGAAGGTGTGCTGTAGGCCCAATACCTTATATATAGGCATAAAGATGTCTTCTTTCTAATGCAATTTTCTAGCACCATGGAAGAATTTCAAGACAGAAACCTGCGTCAGCAAGCCTTCAGCTGAGAATATGTTCTTAAACTGTGATGTGGGGCATCCATGCCCTGGTTTCAGTGTCATTGCTTTGGCTTTTTCTTTGAGTTGGCAAATCATGACTGTGCTGATGTGTTTTCCTACCTGAAGCGAAGGACAGGCACATGTCCTTGGGAGCAGCTCTCTTAGAAGAGAACTGGAATTTGCAGCTAGGAGTGATTGCACTGCCAGGCAGCTATGGCAGCCCGATGGTTTCCTCTTGCTGCATTTCCTAGGAAGGTGACACCACCTGCTGCCAGCCTGCAGAGCTGCTGCTTCTCTTCCTGTCGCTACAACCATCTGCCACTAAAATTCCAGCAGAAAATGCCAGACAAAGCATCATGAGCTCTGCTTTCTCCCATAATATTGCCAAGTAGGCAACATCCACAAAGCATCCTGTTTAATTTCCCTTCAAGGCCTACTGGCTCTGGGGAATCATTGGTTAAGGAAACAACGAATTTATTGTTCTGACACCTAATACAATGGTAGCTCAGTCTATTGGCTCTGGGATGAATGTCCCTGGTTAAGGATACTAAGTATTTGTTCTTCTGATACCCAATGCAATGGTAGCTTTGTTTAGAGTTGGCTTTTGACAATAGTAAAAAAAAAACAGTACTGGCCAGAGAAATGATCACTGTGTGCTGACCAGTAAGTTCTACTTTCAGTTTCAGAACTTCTAGCTAAAATCGCTTTAAAAGGACCACCATCTCTTTTTTGCTTTGTTAAAAGTTACTGGGACAGCCCTAAAACATAGCTTCAAATCATCTGATTGCTTCCTGCAGGATTGTAACCTCTGTGGCTGGAGCTTATTGGCATGAAGGTGATAGTGACACAGAAAGGGAGATGCAAACATTCAATTTTAATGGGTTTCTTGGAAAAGAATGCAGGGTTTAGGTAATCTGCCGATAAAACCCACTCAGAAAAATAGGATTAAGATACCTATCTGCTGGGTGGCATGTTTTGGTTTTGTTTTTCAATGAATCAAGCAATTGTTTTAGTTTTAGACTCAAAGCTGTCCCTGCTTTGCATTTTTCATCTTGGTGTGAGTCATTACAAAAATGCAGAGTTCACCCACACTTGGTGTTTGATGAGATCTAATCTGTGGTGAAGAACAAGAAAAAGAGTTTTATGTTTTTCTGTATTGTGGGAATTTTCCCATTCCATGACATGCTTCACCTCAATTATTTCTCGGGGAGAACCCTCAGGATCCCTGGTACTCCCTCAAATATGGACTTAAAAAAAAACCCGTCTGCCTGCAGCAGAGCCAAGTGAAGCTGAGTGCAGCATCTGCTGGGAACTGCAGGCACTGCTCCAGAAGAAGCATTACTATTAAGTTTTGAGAAGCTTTGAAGATGTATTGTGTTTGTGATCCTCATTAGCTCAACATCCCACTTCTAAATAGGAATTTTTATATATATGGACAACATTGATGCATTATTTAGCTAAGGGAAAGTACAGTGTAAAGACAGCTTTCCTCCTAGGCAGTTAAAAACATTTGTGTGTGTGTCTGAGCATTCAGACCTGGGAATTTCATGCAACTTAATGGGTACTGGAACCCTTTATTCTCTCTAGCATTTGACTGACTCTCTGCTAGCAATAAGGGGGAAAAAAAAGTTCCATGCTCTTGGTATATTCTGAAGCTGTTCAAAGGCCAAGTTTTGCTATGTAAGTTCCATTCCAAAGTCTCTGTATGTTACAACAGTATTTCTTCCTGCTCAGGCCCCATTTACCTACACCTGTGCATCTTCAGAGGATGTTTGTCCACTTTTGGATGCTCACCCACTCTGCCCTGCAATGTGGGCAACAGAAAGGCTTTACATGAGTGCAGCAACCATTCAGAGTTCCATGGTTTGTGTTTTACAGGAATAAGAAGGACCCATGGGGCAGCATTTCTTGTCTCAGGCTGTTATTCTCTGAAGGAAAACTATTTTGGTTTGGTCCCAATATTGAGGGAAAGGATCCCCATAGAAGCTCACATTGTAGAAACTCAAATAAATCTGTTGGAGTTTTATTTAGCCTGAAAAAAAAACTCTGCATGGAGCTGGCAAAGAACATTTCAGAGAAATAAAAGCAATCCATTAACAATAGCGGAGAAAGGTTTCACTTAACTGATTTCCCCTTGGGAGTTGAGCTCCTACTCCTTATCTCTGAAGGCAATTCAAGGTTATCAAAATGTCTGCAGCTGAAACTGAATTAAGAGACAGCAGCTGAGAGCACTGTCAGCACCTGCAGAAGCCATTCTCATCTATATGTCCTGTACACACACATGCCTCTTGTTGCTCCAGCCACTCAGAACAAGTGCAAGGTACACCCCAGGTGGCTATTCCTCCCTTTTTCAGGAAGCCAAACTGTAACTATAAGCAAGCAGTGGGGATTTCCCCAGGTTCTGCAGCAGCCTTGGCTTCTTCCATTGTTTCAGAGACTGACCTTCCCAAGCTGCATTTCTCTACAAGAAATGCAGAAGCCACCCAGCATAACTGTCTGTGAGGGCCAGTAAGGAGCACATCCATGCAGCTTATTGCAGTGGCACCATGTGTCTGTGCCTAGGGAACCACCAGGGTGCCACACTAGTGCTGATTGAGTTCTGTTCTGCCTTTGACAGCCATCAACTGCTCCTACACTCCCTCAGAGCAGCACCACCCAGGACTCTCCTACAAATGCCTTCACACAGATACTTGGTACGCTTCCTCGACCATTAAAACCTATCAGCCATGAAATGCATGCAGATTTGTAACTTCAATTCAGCCACACAAATACCAAAACAGTGGTGAGTGCATATGTACCTGTCACAGATGCAATCAGCCCCTGGTTATTCTTGTTCATTTCCAGGTACCACCCTCTCTATCAGCTCCTTCTCAAGCTTCTGCAGTGTATTTTATAATCCAGAGTGGAGGTCCAGGTCGTTCTGGGCCTTAGGAGGCAGCACAGAAAGGACTATGTCTCTTTGACCATCTCTGGCCCAGCAGCTCCTTAGGTGGTTAAGGCTGCTCTCAGATGTTTTAGAGATGTGAACTGGTGTTCTCTTCAGGTTCTCCTTTCTCATTCTGCAACTCATGCAACTGTGTAACACTTATAAAGCCTCAGAGCTGCTATAGGTAGGCAATATTCCACCAAGACATGTACTTGGCAGAGGACACGGCACACAGCAGTTATCAGAACCTCATCCAGACCACAGCTGCTCCACAGGGGTCCTACGGCTTGGACACTGTTTCCCTACAGCACTGTGAGAACAACCTTTTCACCAGCCTTTCTGGGCAAACGCTGGCATGACCAAGCCACTTAACACAAGCAAGGGTTTAACAGATTGCTTTCAGCAGAAGAATCAGTTCCTCGGTGTCATGAATAAGTAACGCTGTGGACCAGAACAGCAACTACAGATTTGTTCCTTGAAGACATGCAGCTCCCGTTCCTCTCAAGAAGGTATTTTCTGTTTAGCAAGGATTGAAGCAGCGTTCCATGGCAACCTACAAAAGAATCTTCAAGAGAACTCGGGACATGGGTCAATGCTGCAGACATCAGTAGTTTATTGGTATGTTCAGTCAAAACACATTCAGAATGGAAACTTAAAAATACTTTCCACCTGCAACAATTAAACTAGAATCTACGAGCATATAGTGCTTGACACATTACAGCACAAAAGGATGGTAATCCACTGTTGTAGAACTATGAAGCCAGAATGGTCAGCCAAGTTGGTCAAAATAGAACCGTAATGACAAAACACTCCCACTACCCACAAACCAGCAACAAACAGCAACGGTCAGCAAATCCCTTCCTTTGCTCAATGAGGTACATTTACTAAGAGGGTCAAGAACACGTAAGAGTCCAGCGATGAACAGTTACCATGTAAACTTCTCCAGATGACATTCC
Source organism: Lagopus muta (assembly GCF_023343835.1). Lineage (NCBI taxonomy): Eukaryota > Metazoa > Chordata > Aves > Galliformes > Phasianidae > Lagopus > Lagopus muta. The sequence goes on along the minus strand of NC_064436.1, from coordinate 25,363,508 downwards.
AATCATTCTCATGTCACTTATGCAAGAAGCAAGCCAGAAAATGGAATGGCTCTTAATGCTCCTTTTTGTTGTCGTTCAGATTATCCCCAGTGCTCTTTGCCATACAAATGAAACGGGTGGTAACAAAACGCCATTCCACTACAAAAGGAAAAAAAAAAAAAAAAGAAGAAGAAAAAAATCCCTCCACAAAACACAGCATTGACAAACTGCTAATTGAAGGCAGCAATTTGTCCAAAGGCTTCGAACACAAGTAGAGCTGTGTGTTGAACAGTTCAAGTACTACAGGTTTCCAGGTAACAGCTGAACATGTGAAAGACTTTCAATGAAAAACTGAAACATAAAAAAAAAGAGACAAGAAGAAACGTCCTTCAGAAAAAAAATGTTTATGAACGCAGTGCAAGACATATCATCATGCACAGAAGACCCTGCCTCTGGGAGAAAACAGATGCCTCTTCACTTTGCCAGATGTAGAAGTAAAATATGTGCAAAATCTCCCAGCTGACTTGAAAACAGCAAGGGAATGCATAATCCAGGGACAGACTAATGCTATGTCCTGTCTGCTTTTGCTTCAGATTGCTGTTTTTTGAGGTCTTCCATGTTTAGAAGCAGCTTTAAGCGGTCACACTGTCACACAGACTCACATCAAACACACACCCCTCTTCCACTCTGATGCACCGGAGCTTAGTGCTCACTGCCCGCCCCAGCACCAAGCCCAAACACACTGCCTGCTGCAGCTGATGGGAACGTGCTCCAGAATGCCATCCAGAAACAGACCTCTCAACCTGGAAAACTCACACTTGAAACTGAAGACGACGACGTCTCTTTCCTATCATTTAGTCCAGAGCCACGGTGTCAACTTCAGCTAAGAGTTATGTGCAAAATGAGTTTTAAAAAAAGCGCAACTGAAAAATGCAAATACTCAAGAGCTGCTGTGTTGTTCTCTGAAAATTGCAGTATCCACATTGATATGCTCACCAGCACAAGGGACACTCAGTTCTACTGATCACGAGCTGGCCAAAAGTGTTCATCGTTCCAAACTGGCTTCTGAAACATCCCAGAGAGATCTCGCTTCGTTTTCCTTAAGTTTGACAATGATTAAAGAGAAGAGACAACCTGGAGACTATTAGATGCCTTCTTCCTCCCTTCCCCCCCGCTGCAAAAGAACAGACGAACTTGTTAATTGAAGAGCAAGGTGGATGATAATTTCAGCAACGTTTACTGATTGACAGATACTGCAATTTTTAATACATTTTTTCCGTGATTTTTTCAGATGCGTTGCAGCCAATTGGCTTTGCAGGACAGTAGTTCATACACTACACTGTACAAAATCACCAGCAAGACTGGAATGATGTATTCATAGAAGGCACCATCATGCTTGTTACATTACCAGAGAACTCAAATACAGTCAAGACAATTTTCACCGTACAATGCTTATCGAAGGGGAGAGGGGAAGGAGGAGTGTGTTGAGCAGCCATCCCTGTATGAAGAGGGGCAGATAGAAAAATCTGACGTGAGCTATCAAACTCATTAAGGACTCAGGACTACGGCTTCGAAACTCTAGGTTCTGTTTAGTTAACGGCTAAATGGATTCCTTCTGGAATGAACTCATAGTCTTGTTAAGGTTTGTGTGTGTGCATATGTTGGTCACAGCAAGCAGGTTGGATGCCCGCACCATTTCACAAGCTATTCTGTCTGAATAAGAGAAAGAAGGGTTTTTTCCTCCGATGCCTCCTGCAGATGTCAATACACGAGTTCAAAGTACCCAGTAGTGCATTTTGATGAGTGCGTAAACAAGAGTTTGTTTGGAGCCAAGTGTTCTAAAAAAAACAAAAGAAAACAAAAAGGCAAGCTTCTCCGATTGCACAAATTGCACTGTGTTTCCAACAGTAACAGGCAGAAACAGTAACACTTACACAAAATGTGCAGCAGAGGGCTTTGACTGTAAGGACCTGAATTTTATTGGGCATGTCCTTCAGTTCACTTTTGTTGCAGACAGTTTACTGTTTTGTTGTTTTTGTTGTTGTTTTGTTTTTTTTTTTTTTAATCTTTCCAGTCCTCAATTCTCCAAGTCAACATTTATAAATTAACAGTGTGACTTCTGTTGTGAAACTGGGGAAAGAACGTCCACTTTAATTTAAACCGGAAACCAAAGGATGCTTTCACATCAAAGAAATGATCAGAAGGGCGGTGTCACATTCCAAAGCCAAAAGAAATGAACAAGAATGCAAACACGATGGATGATGTACCACTGCCAGGACCGTCTGCCTGCGGTGGAGTTCAGCGACGCTGTCCCGTGAAGCGCCCTTCCATCTGCCCACTGCCTCGTCCAGAGCCGAGCTTCTGCGCCATGCCTCCCCTTGGAGGGGGTCCTCGGCCGTCGCGGTCGCGCATCATGCCACCACCCACTATTCCACGGGGACCCCCGGGGCCTCTATCATTGCGCCGAATATCCCTACGGTCATCACCTCCGCCTCGGGTCTCTCTCTCACGAGCAGCTCTTGTTTTTTTCTCTTCTACGTTCAAGCGCACCTCACCCCGGAACATAATGGGCTTACAGGGAAAATATTCAAGGCACACATTAGTCACCAGTTCACAACATCCATTTATACAACGAACAGAAAACACCACATTCACTGCATGCCTCTGGCTACCCTTACATGTCGGACAGAAAAACTGTTTCCTGCAACACATAACCTCAGCCCTAAATGTCACTAAAATGATCAGAGGGCTGGAGCACCTCTCCTATGAAAAAAGACTGAGGGAACCGGGCTTTTTTAGCTTGGAGAAGAGAAGGCTCCAGGAAGACTTCACTGTGACCTTCCAATATTTGAAAGGGCATATAAACAAGAGGGAGAAGGACTGTATACAAGGGTGGATAGTGACAGGACAAGGGGAAATAGTTTTAAACTGAGACAAGGGAGGTTTATGTTACATATTAGGAGGAAGCTTTTCACACAGAGGGTGGTGACACACTGAAACAGGTTGCCCAAGGATGTTGTGGATGCTCCATTCCTGGAAGCATTCAAGGCCAGGCTGGATATGGCTCTGGGCAACCTGGTCTGGTGGTTGGTGACCCTGCACATAGCAGAGCAGTTGAAACTAGATGATCAACTCAGGCCATTCTATGATTCTATGAAATGGAATACTATTTTTAATTCATTGGCACGCAAAGAATTCAAATGTTTCTAAATAAGAACAGGGGTTGTCTTTGGTCTTTTAACTTCTGGCTTTTGTCTTTCCATCTCAAAGCTCAAGAACCTGGTAGAGCAGTTTAGCTCCTAAACGCTAGAAAGGAGAACTGCTGCGTTCTCTTCACCAGTGCCTCAAGTCACACCTGCAAGTAACCATGTTCCTTTTTCTCAGCCTCAGGAACAAAGTGCGACAGACTACACCACATGGGCTTCAGGGCATTCAGCCTATCCTTTGGTGGATGCCAATACTTACTTTTGCAACCAAAATTCTCTGGACTGGCTCAGAATCATCAAATACCACAAATCCGAAGTTGGGCAGTTTTCCTCCAACTCCCTTTGTGTTGATGCGGAGTTCAACCACATTTCCAAAGCCTGTGGAAGGAAAAAGCCATATGAACAAAAACCATAATTTACCACCTTCTGCTTCTTCTCAGCCAACACCACATACGAATTCCTCTGTGAGACCATACGTGAATGTCACACACGTCTCTGACACAGCACATCTGTTTCGTTCCTTAGTCTGAAGTTGGTACTTACTCATGAAGAACTCTTTCAGTTCACTCTCGTCGATGTCATGCGGCAGGTTCCCAACAAACAGCTGATGGCTGTCTGGGTAGCGGATTATTCGGCGATTGTCCGACTCATTTTGCTCCACATCCCCTCTCCCTGTGTCAGGGGAAAGAAGAAAGCAGAGACACTGCAATCAGAATTAGTGCGTAGGCTCCAACACATCCACCTGCGATTAGCACCAAACATGTGCGCTCAAACCTCCGGTACCTTATAAAGAAGAGGAGCTTTGTGCTTATCACAATGTATTAAAAAAAAAAAATTAGATTTAAGTCACCACTTTATCTATTCCTTCACATAACACCACCTTTATTTTGTACTGAACAGTCATGCTTCTAGTCCCCTATCTTTTGTCTTCCAACCTTTTTATTCCAAGCAGAAGTGAAAGTTTGTAACCTCTTCATCTCAGCTGAAGCACTTTTAACAGCAGCAAAGGCTGTTCACAGACTTACTTTGAAGAGGAGATGATAGAGCAGGATCTCTACCATTGGTTAATGGAGATTTCATCTCTGTCCCCTGCCACCCACCCACCAAGATCACAATCAAAGGACTCAGGCTCTGGTACACATTGTCTGTATGATTTTTGTTATGGTTTTGTTGTATTTACATTCAAGAGTAGGAAAAATGGAGATGTGCAACTTGATTTAGCCACAAGTTGCATCTTCCACTCCCTGTTGCATATTACACACTGGGGGGGGAAAGAGGGGGGAGAAAAAAAGGAATGTTAACTTGTAGCACATGTTATAGTTCTTGGTACCTTAAGTCTTTTCAGTTCAGTTTTGCTCCCATGTGAGGAAATGCCTGCATTGATCAAAGCCAAAAGCAAACAGCACTTTTAAGGCTGACCTCAATCTCACTGAACACTTCTATCAGACCAAATGAATCAGAGCTGGTAGCGAAGCTCACAGCTGCTGAGACTTAACCACTGCTGCATGCAGGACTTTGCAAGCTCCTGACAACTTTTTGCTAGCACTTGGAACAGTCGCAAACACTCTCTTCCTTGCAACTCATGACTCATATGCATGGTTCGTACCTTCGTTAGCTATTCAACCATCAATGATTATAGCCTTGGGCTGAGTACTTTTTGTCTACCACTGAGTAGAGGCTACCAATTGACCAGGTCAGACTGATGAATGCCACTCAGAGCACTTTCATGTTCCAACACCACTTCTAATACCTGTCAAGTCATAGGCAACTTTGCTAGCAAAGCCACCCCATGGATTTGGGTACTCTGTATCAGCCAGGGAATGTTGAAGTGTGGCTGCTCATAGGTGAGTACAAATACAAGGCAGCCAAATCCAGAACAGGCAGTTAAGCAGGATGGAAAAATGTGTAGAATTATTAACTGTTGAGGCCTAGATGGCTGGAAGGTTTTCTTCTAAAATAAAGAGCACTACAGCCACTTAAGAGCTTTTACTTTCAGCATTCAACAAAAATCAAGGCACATGGAAAAAAAATATTTCTGGAGTACCTTTTTGGAATTGTACTGAATCACACAGAAGGTATTCCGGCACATAAGCAAGTGGTCTGGCTATTAAAAAAGAATTCAGTAGAACAGAGGACTGGAAATACCTCAACTCTGTATCAGATCAATTCCCAGTTCAGATTCAGTATCATTTTCCACATTTCCAGTTGAAGACGGTACGAGTGGACAGTTCACGATCAGTCAAATACAGTACAGTTACAGCAAGATCCCTCAAGGAGTCACCACTCCTACCCAGCCCCACAAAGCTCCATGAGCTGACCTGGTCGAGGTCCACGGGGTGGAAATCCTGGTCGTTCCCTTGGGCGCTGCTCACGCACGCGAGGAGGCTGAGATTGAGCTTCGGGTTTTGTTTCAACTCTTGGCTGAAACAGGAGAGCAGCTATTATTCAGTACCGTCTATTAAAGAAAAGGCCCAGCAAAAAACAAAACCAAAAAGCAACACAAGACATAGGTAAGTGGCATGCAGAAAATGAACTCTGGAAGATACACATCCAAGTAAATGTGTTGGGAAATACATTTTTTCATCTCTATAAATTCCTCTGTACCAATCCAGGACTGCAGTGGTCAATAACTCTGCTAAAAGGTTCAAAGCAAACATCTCTCAGTCAGAACATCTCCCCAAAGCACATCTGACATTTACTTTCCATGTGTGACCAGGCACTCAGACCACTCCGTGATTCACAAATCTCTCAACCTAACTGGAATAGATCAGATACAGCGTCCTCATGTCAAGCTCACACATCATGGGCTGGGAGGTATCTCAAGATGGACACTGAGAGATGGACAACTGTCTGCATCTCTGAGGGACTCTCCCTAGAGTGCAGAAAAATGATTAAGGAAACTACCAAAAGAAAGAAGAGGGAAAAGAATAAAAGGAACAAAAAGAGTACCTTGTGAAGTACAGTAAGGATTTATGATGCAATATGGCCATTGGATAGTAATTAGTTCAGACTTAGTTCCTCAGCTGCTGAGGATGTTCTTCAACTTTCCTAATTTTGAAACCATGATGTACAAAGCACACCCTTTCAATTTTCAGGAACTAGAACACACATTTTCACAAGCAAAAAATACTTTCAAAGACAATTTGAGAAAGAGAAACAAAATCTCCTGCATAAAAATGTTTCTATGCAGACCGCTGGATACTGAAACAATGCACAGCATTTATTTTCAGTTTGCGCACAGCAGCTGCAGCTCTGTTGGGGTCTTGGAGAAGCAAATTCATCCTTCGGAATGTGAGGACAAGCACTGGCTTCTGAGGAAGATGATTAAAGTCAAGGACAATGGCTGTAAGGCCCTGACTGCTGCAGGAAAGGAGTTTATGTCATGAATCTCCCTTCTTTTCCTTTGAGGACACAGAACATTGGCTACGACACCAATGTCCTTCCACTAAATCCTACATATAGCCAACCTGTACTCACCAGTCCTGCATTTCACCCAACTTCTCATCTATCACACATTCGCTCACTCCTAACTAAGCCGTGCAAGTCATTTGGTCCTCTATAATTGGTACTATCGGTTTTTACAGAGTTCTCTGGCACTGCCTTAAGGGGAAGAAGCAAGCAATGGCAATTTGCAACTCTGCACACAAAGCCACAGAATAAGGATTTCAACAGACAATCAGGAAAAAGAAACCACCAACCTCAGCTTTTGAGGCCATTGAGAACAGTGAAGGAAAAGATGACTCCATTATCTGCGGGAGCTCACACAGGGAGGGAAGAGACTAATGGCTATGCTTTGGACATACTACTGACAACAATAGTTAGACCAGCTGTGATGGAGAGGAGGAAGGGGCAGACAGAGCAAGAGAAGAGGAGGCTCTGTAGGCTTGGACAATGCCATTTTTAATATCTTATGAGGTTTAAAAGCTTTTCTGCAGTGAGTTGCCTTCTACAACAGAAGTGCACGCACATAAAGTAGCAACCAGCCAAACAAAGGAAAAACACTAAATGAGATCCAATCAAATGTCCATCACCTCACTTGCATCACAACAGCTGGTTTAGAAGCATACTTCTGACTGCTGCTGCACCATCTCCAAGGTGAACATGGACAGCAGAATGCACTGAAGATCAATCATTCATCACTGCCCTAAAGATATTATAGATTTGCTACTATAAACATACTAACCATTCCAAAACACAGAAAGACAGAGCAGCTTTCAGCTCCCTCTTCTCCCTTGAATCTGGGCCCAGAAAACTCACATTAGTCTTAAAATACACAAGACTTAAAGCCCAGCTCTGTTTAACACACAAACCCTGCTGCAGGAAAGACTATCCAAAGTCTGAACACTTTCAAGGTGATGAAGGAATGTAGCCCCTAAACAGATCCTTCCTTGCTCTCATTTCCCAGCCACAAGAAAGAGCCAGAAAGCACCCTGCCTGCACCACCCTCCAGCACAGTCAATGAACTAATGCACACAGAGAGGCAAAATAGCTGAAAGTGCCATAAAGGTTCAGCAGTGAGGAATGAAGTGAAGTGATGCTGGAGAAAGCAATAGAAGGAACAGTTCAAATTGCTTTGTGGTATCATTGATGCTGGTAAGAAAAGCAACCCAAAGGAGCCACCCACCCACTGCTGCAATCTACGCCACTGTTTTGTGCAAAGCATCTGACACGAGAGAATGTGATAGGATGGGGAAGTGCTACCATTGATTTGTAACTCCTTGCAGAAATTTAAAATGTCTTTCCACCATCCTTCTGTACACCATACCTGAAAAGCATGCAAACCAATGAGCTAAGAGCAGACTCATTCCATCTCCAGAAGAGCTGAGAAATTTCTTCAGAAACTTTCATGCAGACCTCCTTCAACATGAGGTCAGAACTAAAGTAACAAAAAGGTGCAGACCGTGACAAATTGCAGAGGGAGCAGAAAGATTTGGGGATGTCTGTGATTTGTACCCTAGTTTCTTACACCGGTGTTTTAAAATGCTTCTTGCATTTTAATTATGAATATAAAAAAACGACCCTCTCTACTGCAAATAAGTCACTGTTACAAAAAACACATCTGGTTTTGCTTAAGGCAAATCCATTCTGTATAAGAACAAACACTGCTTTTACTATTCCAATATCACTTGAACAACTCAAAGCTCTGCTGAAGTTGATGAGACACATTTCCCTACTCACTGCACAGTGACACATATCACTCGTTTTCCGCAACAGCCCCGGAGGAGCAGAAGCAGGACCACAGAAGCAGGGGCTTGGTTTTGTGCTTTTTTGTTTTAAACATGTACTTAGCTTAAGGGTACTCCTAGAAAGGTCCTTCTATATCAGTAACACAGAAGAACGCAAAGCTAAAACAGCAGCTGCCATAAAACAAACCAGCTGCTCTACTGAAATTACAGTCTTTGTAAAGCATTGGACAGGAGTACCACAACACACAGTGCTGCTGGAGTATGGCACTGGTAGGAAAGATTAAAGCATGTTGTTTATTTGGAGAATTTTGTACGCATGAAAGCAGCTCAGAGTCTCAAAGCATCTCACCAACTTGGCACGTGCAGAACATAAGCTATTGCCCAGTCTTTTCAAACTTTCTCTTTTTTCTCCCCTCCTTTCCACATCAGCCTAGGAATGGGAAGACAGCATTGTCCTGACCAGGACATGTGAACCCTTCCATCCCCCACACAGTCATAAGTTGGTACAGGGTTCTAAGACAAATTAAATATGTATGGATAATGGAGTCCAACACTTCTGTAGACAATATCTCTTCAAGGCAAACTTGCACCTTCTCAACAAGGATGCACTCTGTTTGACTGCTGGGGCACTTCTGCCAAAGAAATTCCCCTTTCACACACACTTTAGGAAATAACTGCTATGGGAGTAGTTGCTTGAGGGCTTTTTGTTTGTTTGTTTTCAAATCATATCCCAGTAAGATAGGTAAAAAAAAAACCAAAGAAAAATCAGTGATTTCCTGTTTTTACATGAGCAGTTTTTAACATTACCACGATTACACCCAAAGTTACACCTGCTATGTGTATGTGCCTTACACTTACAACAAGGTGAACGCATTCACATTTAAGACAATTAATTTGTGCAATGAAAGTCAAACAAATTGATCTGTTAATTGAAAAACGGAAGCAGTTTGCAGAAGTAATGAGACAATCCAAGGTGTTCACAGATGGGTTACCTGTGAGACCGGTGCTTTAACATGGGGCGGAATTCCAGAGGAGGAAACAGTACCACTAGGAGGCAGGTTTTTACTGGTCACTGAAGCCCAAGAGAAAGCCTGCAGGAAATGCAACAAACCTAGGCTACTCATCATGAAAACCACTGACATACAGGGAAACGTGTCTGCTGAAAATATACTTTTGGTTCATAGCTGACTACTTAACGTTACAAAGATACAGCAGGATTTACAGTTCAAGCCATTTGTAGACTCCAACAGTACAGAGCAGGGTGTGCAGCTCTTACTGCCACTACTGAAACAAGCTGGGCTCGCTCAGCATCCCCAGCTCACTGCTTCCCTAGCACTGACAATCCTGCAGTGTTCAGTGTCTTCTGCACAAAGGAAGAGAGTGGATGCCAGAAGTTAGAAATAAAAACAGCAAAGAGGAACAGGATTGAAAAGATACGGGAGACTGATGTTGGAGCTAGAGAACGACCTCTCTCCAGCTGTCATCCACTCCTCCCATCTCTTTCAGCTACCTCCACGTTACTGTATCAGATGACGCATGGCACTTTTTAAAATTAGGCATCCTGCTTCTAAGGGAGACAATCAAAGCCTCCAGACTTTTTTTTAACCTATACTATGGATCATTTTTCAAGTGCCAACGCATCATGCATTTGTTTTTTGTTTTTTAAAGGAAGAGCAGTGGTTCCCATTGCATGAGTTTTTCGTTGGTGATGGTCTGGATTGTTTTTTTTAATATACCTTAACTACACATTTAAAAAGGTTAACACATGCATAAAACCACACACACACTTTACAGAGCTACATCTACAATACATAACTTGAATAGCATTGAAGAACAACTTTTTTGGTGACATTTCACAACTTTTTTTTTTAAGTTGAAGGTTTAAATCTAGACAGTTTCAGATACTGAAAAGAGTTTGGCCACTCACAATGACTAAGATCAGATCCAAACCTTTTGGTTTACCATCTGCACCAAGAAGCACGGATACGTATTTTAACTGACCTTTGGTGGTTCTTGGGGTAGTGAAACAGGTTCTACAGGAGGTGGAGAAGGAGACTTCTCTTCCAGCTCCTCAAGAGCCTTTTCTTCTACCTCAGTCTTCAGCTCCTCAGGTTTTGTTTCTGATTCCAATTCCGGCTCAGGCTCATGAGACGATTCTTCCAGTGCCTCCTCTATACCATTGCTACAACAGTCAAATGCATTTTATGCAGCTTTTCAATTGCTTCCTCCTTATGGCTTTTTCTTAAAGTTATACAGTGGTAATGATTGATTTTGTAATGATTGGTTTCCTAGTTGTTACCATATGGTACCTTTGTATATGATATCATATTAAGTTAAGCTGTGCACTTACAGCTGCACACTAAGCCAGATTTTATTTCTGCTAATGTGAGGACGTTTTACAGTTTTTAGCAAAAAATCTGAAAATTAGATGTAGAAACCCTTGAAGGAATAGATGATGAACTCGAGAACTGTTTCTGTTCATAAGGAAACCAGACAGTCAGATCTGGCTCTTTAAAAGCAATGCCCGACATGTTTAAAAAAGCACTTAAAAAAAAAAGTCTATTTTTCCAAGGCAACTTCTTAAAAATTACCTCTCCCTTCCAGCTTCAAGCACCAGCTAAATTGAGGAGTAACACATGATTAACCACTCTCTCATTAAAACATCTGTTCATACAGATTATTATAACATATCACTACTGTGAGCTTACATTATGAAGACTGCATTAAGTATGTACACAAGCACACTTACTGCCTTTTTATCTCATATTTGAAACTAGAAGTGAAAACAATAGCGGACATGAAACCTCCCCTCCTTTCTTTCTCCAGTCACGAAATCAATATTTCAAATGTGATGTTGACACAGCATAGATCCATATCAGTTTAAGTGTAATTTCCTAGATTAACTGTTAAATCACATCCAAAGCCTAAACCCAAAGCAATTCTGTTGTTTTTATTTTAGAAAGCAATGCTGTAATGAAATGGCCTTCTTACGTGACAGGATGATTCTCATAGTAGGTACTGCTTGCATTTTCTTGCACAGGTTCAGGTGATGGTTGTCTTTCCTCTTGTTCTTCCTCCACCTCCTCTTCAGACTCTGCCATGAAAGAAACAATTCCTTGAGCACCTCTGCAAGCATACACAAGCCTCACCTACAGTACAAGCACGCCGAACTAGTAGTATAACAAAAATCACACGCCATCAACAAAATAAGGCAAAATGAGCTGAGAAGAAAGTGAAAGCCCCTTCTATTCTTTTCAAAGGCTTTGCTTCCTACTGTTTTCACAAAAATGACACCCCAGAGATATACCTACTACCATTACTACTACTATTGTGAGGAAGAGTGAAGGATCTTTTGAAGCAGCAGGACACTTTCATATGTTGTCCACGTAAAATAAACATTATTAGCTCTTAAAAATCACAGTACCTAACACTAACAAAGTAAACCTCAAACACAAGAAGAATCATTTGTCTAAAATGTTTTGTTCCATGCTGTTGAGATTAAATAAATCCCTGAAGTTATCCAGTACATCCCAGTTGTATTCTCCTTTGATTTGCTTTGGCTCAATAGACTGGGCAAGAGAAAAATCACCCAGAACAATAAAGTTCAGCTCAGGGACAGAAACGAACCCCTGAACATGATGATGATACGGGAGTGAATGACACTTCATATTTGAAAAAACAGTTACATTTTATTTGACTGACCACAGAAATCTAGTCTACTAAACAACACTCAGATGTAGTAAAACTACTACTGCTCACTACAACCCTTCTTCACCAAGTCTCATCCACCCAAAAAGGCAGTGCATTTTCCAATGTTGAAGACAGCATATAGTCCCAATATTATGACCTACACTCTCCCTTAGCCACATACTACGCTACATGAGAATGGAACAGTTTGCACCTTTCCGTGTCCTCCACACACTCTGAAAGATTGGCACCATCAGAGGAATAAAACCAACTCTACACCACAAGTACAGTTCTTCTTACCTTCATCAAGTTCTCCTTCAGAATCCCCAAATACTTCATCTTCATATCTGAAGATATCGTTATGTACATAGAACTTGTTTGGAACAGACCCCTGTAAAAGAGCAACACACACTTGGCTGTATATATGATACATTAGAACTCATCAGTATGTATGGATTGGAGATGTAAGCTTTGGGCCATTTGAAGTTCAACATGATCTTACAGCTACTTACCTCTGGAGCAAGTACAAAGGTCTGCATGAACTTCCTCATGGGCTGTCCATTGTTAGACAGCTCCCCCATGACTTGCACCACCACCCCATCGCTCAGAGTGGCATGAGCATCCACATGGCGAATCTTGGTGTGGCACTCACTGAACTGCAGTGACATCACTTTCTTGTGTATCTCCTGGAAACACACGGTTATATTTCAGCTACACTGAGTTTTATACACGGCTTCACGCCTAAGTCTCAACAAACAGAAAAAGCCCCCCACTGAAGCTCAAAAGGAAAATGCAGGAACCCAGGAACATCTTTCACTGAGAAGAGTCTATCTGAGCTTAGGGAATTAGTTTTTCATCATGACTCAAATACTGTTCAGAACAGTCAAAAAAAGGTTACCCTTCCTAAATATATTTTCTCCATTTGGATGCAAAGCTGATATATCAAACATAACCCACAGTAACAGCAGCAGCAATCAAGACAAAAAAGCCATAAAATATTTATATAGGTGTCTGAATAGGAGGCACTATAGCAATCTGCTATTTCCCAGATAGGAAAGTCAAACAATTTGTTTAAAAATGAAAAACTACATTAAGCTCTGAACATTAATAAGGACTTCAGGCCCAACGTTGATACATACAGCTTGGCCATACACTGCTTCTTGTGGCTTCCCACTAGCATCCAGTCCTCCATGGACATAAGAAGAATTCCTGCCATAAAACCTGCAAATGAAAAGATAGTAAAGATAATATCAATGAAAAAAAAAAAAAAAAACAAAAAAAAACCAAGAGCCAAAACCAACAATATTTTAGCCACCAGTTACAGATATCAAAGTATTTGGAATTTCAGCACAAACAATTCAAGATCAATTCTAAGATTCCAAGAATACAGAAGGAAAGACGTTTAACATTCAGCAGTCTGATTTACCCACTCTAACTGAGCTGGCTATTTGGTCTTGGGGTTCCCTGAACATTAAAACCATCTGCCTGTGGTAAAGTCAATCTACCCTCTACAGTTCTTACAATTAGATAGCAAATGTTATATTATTTGCACTCATTGCACAATAATCTACAATAACTGAAGCACCACTTCTTACCACCTCCACTGTTTAACTTTCAGCACAAAGCTCACATTTTGTATTTGTGACAGCCAGCTAGCAGCAGTGGCTTTTTTCATCTTGCACAGGGCACACGCCTACTGAGCTCTTAAACCAATAAAAAACAAAAATGAAAACCATTTCTTGACCCAATTTTGGATTTGTTTTCAAAACCACTTCCCCCCTACCCTCTGCATCACACACTTGCTTTCAATATTTTTCTTACATTTCAGGGATATTTCTGTACCCTCTTTCCACTTCCAAGTTCTGAGTCTTGAAATGCCTAAGTCACATTTTGTATTTTTCACTACCAGCTTATAAAGCATGTGACAAATGCTTAATACTCTGTAAATTTACATTAATAGCCAAGAAGGCAACAACATAATGTTGCATTTCATTTCAAATCAAGCTTTACCTCAGGAATGACCGCCATGAGGTCTTAATTCCAATATTTCACCACTTCCAAAGAATTCTGCTAATGTCCACCCCTTGATGGTGTTTGATGTATGAAATAACATTTCCTTTTGGTATTTTCATGAACTATTTATCACACAGCAAGGATACAGAATGTTTGTCTCTGGCTAAACGAGCAGTGCACAACATGAGCATTAAGATGAGGAATCAAACATGAGAACATGTGCATTTGCCATTTCTTGTTTTATCCCACTAGACCAAGAAACTCCTTCCAGTTCCAATTTCCTACAAATACCAGGCCAAGATTATAACTGCCCTTAGTTTCCAACAAGAAATTATAAATTAAACTATTTTCTTTGGTACCAGCTGCATAATGGTGGCTTTGAGCATGCTCTAGGACATTCTAACATAAAAATCATGGTTCAGTTAAACCAGCATGTAGGCAGGTGGGAAACCACCCTTTAGCTCTCTGATGGTCAGCGCATCCCATCAAGTACTTCCCACAGGGAGACCAGTAGTTCTAGCTTGCTTTTAAGGAACTGTTCAAACTCTCTATCAGGCAGAAAACATAACAAATGGGAATTGCAGATCAGGAAAGGAGGCTCTACTGAGTCCTCACATACATGGAAATATGCACTGTAAAATAAGGGGCAGTAATACTATACAAATGATACCAAGAAGGACCCATTTTGAGGCAAACTTTTAAAATCTCTGCATGTCCCTCAATAAGCTTTGGAAAACAACAGGTGACAGACACTTGGTGCATTTCCCTTGAAGAATAAACCAAGAGCATTAGCACTTGCTGCCAAAATCTCTTGCTCACTGCAAAAATTAATCCTTTTCTTTCACCGTCAGGTTCTGGGAAGCCAAGAATTCAAAATGTTTCTATGGCAATGTGCAAGTTGTTGCTTGAAGTCACAGCAGGAGGAAGATCAGAGAGAAGGCGCCCTCTCAGAAGAGCATCACACACACACAAGGTGTGGCCAATGAACACAAAGGCAAATGCCCTCAATGTGCTGAGTGTCTCTACAGGCACCCTTTTGCCTCATGTGCAGCCTGCTATAAATTTTATGCCACCCTAAACTGGAAGCATCAGCCCACGTCCATAATGCACCAGGGAATGCCAACTCTATGATGCTCATGTAGCAGGTGTCAACATCAATGCAATGGAATTAATATTGCATTAAAGGGGAAGCAGGGGCAAGGCAAACCTGAAATAGCTGCTTGCTCTTTGGCTGAAGCAGACAGAAAGGAAAAACATTCCAGCAGTATTTTGCTTTCTAAATCAAAACACATGTTCTCCTCTTCCAAGTCCTGCCAAGGTTACAATTGCCATCATTACAGGTAAATGCTCTTGCAAACAAAACAGACTGCTTTCAATAGTGAGTTTGAGGTATGGGTGATTTATCCCTATATTCAACTGTCATTGAAACAAAAATGTTACAGAAAGAAAAGGGCAATCTCCCAGCAAAAGTAATAGAATTCCCCTTATACCTTTCATACTAAGCTTTAAAGCACTGCATAAACGCCTCATCAGCTCTTTTCCTCTCTTCATGCAAATACTTTTTGGGTTTAAAGTGAAATGACAGCACACTTCACAATAAACTTGCCTTATCAACTTGGGCTTTTCTATCCTTCAGCAATTACCTGGTTGTTTGGCTATCAGGAATTCCACTGTGTCCTTTGCTCAGGTATAATTGTTGGTGCTGTCACACCCTTTGTAAGTCTTAGAAGAATTTCAACTTCCCAGTCTTCACAGGCAATGGATGGTTAGCTATATGGACAAGATACTAACTACTGACAGAGCAGGTAACAAAACTATCTGAGAGCTGCACCTGAAACCAACAAGAAGACACAAGCCCTTGCCCAGGCCATCTGGGGAGATGCCCCAGAAATGATATGTACGGAACACAACTCTTGGATAAGAGAAAACTGCAAGTTTATACACAGGTACTAGTGTGTCACATGGATATATTTATTAGCTGCTTGTTGGACCTAACTCTTTTGTTGAAGTGTTGGGGCAAGGAACAATCTGCAATTTTTGAAAATGCTGCTTGGGTCTTCAGCTAGACTACAAAGCATAGTGCCTGGAAACATGCTGCTCAGGCAACCCTACCCCTTAAGATCTACATTTAAAGTCAGAAAAGAAAAACATTGTTCCAC
This sequence comes from Lagopus muta, assembly GCF_023343835.1. Lineage (NCBI taxonomy): Eukaryota > Metazoa > Chordata > Aves > Galliformes > Phasianidae > Lagopus > Lagopus muta. Next base: position 25,347,278 of record NC_064436.1, on the reverse strand, counting down.
AGCAGCTCAGTGATTTAAGCAAAAATGATACCATCCATTTTCCCTATCTCACAGCTCCAGATGAAAAGAGACATTATTCACAAGGCTGAAGTCCTCAGCTTCCCATCAAGGAGCTCTAACTTCAACAATTCCATTTCTCCACAATCAACCTGATGTCAAGTTCTGAGAGAAGAGATCCAAGAAGCAATGGCTCTAAAAACAGCAGCAACAAGAAACACTTGCAAAGCCAACTTCACCTTTATCAAAAGTCTGTGTTGCTCTGAATCCAAATGTGGAAATACAGTATCTTAAGTGACAAACGGTATGTAGGCAATCAGAACCATAAAAAGAAGGAACACATCCAGAACCGCAGTGAAACAGCAGGCACAGGTAAATAAAACCTGTGTATGTGCCAATGCCTTGTCCAGGCTCTGACTTCTATACTTAGATCTCCAGTCATGACCTAGACAAAAGCTACTCCAAAGATAATACAGAATTCAGTATACTGAAAGTCAGCACGCTTGTCTCCGGTGCAGCACGTAGGTGCTTCATCCACAACTTTCCTTCCTTTTTTTTTAATTTCATTTTATTTTTTTTTAATTTTTTTATTTTTTTTAAATAACATTGTTTCTCTGATGCTTCCAGATTACCACCCTACCTGTGAGAAACAGCTCACTTTTCCAGGCAGGAAATATCTTAAGAACAGCCATACATCCTATAAATACATCTGGTTCTGGAATCTGAAGGCTTTTTTCTGTAACATGTTTTCCAAGAACCCAAAAGTTAATCAGGTCAATTTCCTGCCACACTCAGAAACTATTGAGTATCTGATTTTTGATAAAGAACATGTGTTTCTGTTCAAAACCATTGGTTACTGTTGTGTCAGTGTTACCTGTGCAGGAAGTCAGGAGCTTTATTGAGCAGAGTGTAGTACTGTCTGACGAACTCCCGCCCTACAAGCAGGGGACTGGGCTTCTCCATCACCATTTCTTTGGTACACAGGGTCGAATGCTGCAAATAAAAATATTCCTGTTAGTTTGAAGACAACCCTATATATCACAATGTCCTAATAAAAGGATTAGTATAGTGATATTAGAAGTGAAACAATTACACAAACAGGAACTTGAATTCAAGATCCATCCCCAACGTTCCTTGGAGTAAATACAAAGATTTCTTCCTGTTAACATCCCATTCTGACTGAAAAGAAACAGGGAAAACAAATGAACTTTACTCAGTCCCTTGAAAATGGGGCACTTCCTACCCTGCCCTAAGACAAAAGAGATTATTAAGAGTGTCTAGCACTATTTATTTGACTTTTGGCAATTAAACTGACGAATAATTAAAAGGTTGGAATAGATCCTAATGGGATGGAGGAGAATTGAGGATAAAAACAAACAAACCAACAGTGAAATAGAATTCGTGGGTTGAGATAAAAGCTATTTAGAAAAGGAAAAAAGAAATAGCAGTAATGATAATTTTATATAAACAAAACAAGCAATGCACAGGCAATTGCTCAGCACCTGCCAACCAATGCACAGCCAGTCTTCAAGCAGTGGCAGCACCCCTGACCAACTCCCCACTATCTTCATGCATTTTCTGCAACACATCATGCACCATGGAATATCCCTTTGGCTAGTCTGAGTCAGCCATTCTCATTCTGATCCCTCCCAGCTCCTTGTGCCTCCCAGTTACCTCAATGGACAGGACAGTACAAGTAGCCAAAATGTCCTTGCCTCTCTCTAGCACTGCTCTGCAATGACCAAAACATCACTGTGTTATCAACACTGTTTTTCTCCTAAAACCGCAACAGAGCATCCTACCAGATACAACAGAGAAAATCATCTCTGTCCCAGTTGAAACTAGGACCCACGTGAGTAGACCTTCCACCCACAATTTTGCACACTGGCTCCTATTTTCACATGGTCTACCTAGAAGCATGATCTCATCAAGGTATGCAGTAGCAATGCATCTCACACCCCAGTCCTCTGCTCTCCAGGCTTCAGAGTCCAGCACTCTCAGTCCTCTCTCTCAAGATACCTCAGTCTCCAACAACCTAAAATAATATTTCTGTTTTCTTACGAAAATAACCTCAGCTCAGCAATCAAAACTATGGGCCATGTAAAAGGCTGTTACCATCACAGCTTTCCAAAGACAGAAAGCACACAAGGAGAAATTCAGAAATTAACTTCAGCTCAAAAGAGCCTGTAATTAAAGGTGAAATGCGTACAGGAGTATCACAAACACATCAGATCTGGCATCAACAAGACCTGATGAAAACAAAACACCCAAGTACTTTTGCTCATGTACTATTAAAATAACCCCAATCAAGCCACAAACAGTACCTCAAACTATTATCAAACACCATGAGTCAGAAATGCCCTCAAAGCAATGGTCTCAGAAACAGCCAGCAGGCAAGGTCTTGAACACAAGTTCTGAAACTGGAGATAAGAAATCAGAAAACGTATATGGGCTTATCCAGAATTTTGAAGACAACCCTCCAAGACTTGGGAACACTGAATTAACTGAGACTTGTGGAAACTCCCAAATGACATTTATTTTTTAGGTATAATTACCAAAATTATTTCCAAGAATATGACAGAACACCACAGGCTTGAGCCATGCCCATGCTCAAAGTAGCATCTGCTGAGAAACTCAATGCAAACCATGGGAGGATCTTCCTGACCTGCCTATACTATACTATAACAACGGTGTGCACAGGCAAATGGTACTTAGAAGCCAACCTTAAAAGAGTAAATAAAAATTAAAGAAACAGGTGACACAACGCTTCTCTGCTGCCCTGTCCCCAAGGAGGTGAGAACACAGTGCCACGATCACTACAAGCACTTGGGAGAAAACACAGGGACAGAACTTCCTAATTTCTTTTCTTTTTTAAATCAGAACCTGTTAAAGAACCAATCACAGCCAGCACACATCCCTATAGCATTAAGCACAGTACACATGTTAACAAATTGCTGCACACCGCATGGAGCGCTGAAAACGCCTCCGGGTACAAAACACAATAACCTATGAGGGAGTTATTACCCCACAGCAGAGCCGTATTGCACACAAGTTTTTCATTAGAAGTGCTATTTCAGCAAACCCAAGAAAGACAAGTGCACAATAATCACACACAGCTAACTCTTCCTGTACAACGCAGAGAAATGGGTTCACGTGCTGCTGAGAGAGACGTGTACAGTCCACCTCTGCCCGTGTTCCAAGTGAAAGGACCATTACCTCAGAGAATACCACTGTTTAACAGGATGTATCTGTATAACTCTTCGCCTTTCCAACATTATTCTCTGCACCATCTCTTCAAATATTCTTACAGAGTTAGAAGAGGCTTACTGAACCTCTAAGTCATTAGAAGGCAACTAAATAAAAAGGCAAGCACTGCTTGTTACCAATCAACATGAGTCCCGAGAACCCAGGTTTACTGTACATTTACACCTTGGTTGTTCCAGGTAGTGCTGCATCTCCTCAAGGCCCAGGACCCAAGTCCCAGCTGGCCTGGTGATTTGGGAGCTGAATGTACCTGGGACATTTAAGCCAAAACATAAACTGCCTGAGTGCCAACAAAGGTGATTGCTGATCTGCACCAACGTGAACAGTCAGGATTGAAACCAGCTGTTATCTCTATGTTCTGCCAGACACTAACAGAAGCCCCATACATAGAGATACTCTACAGGAGCTCTTTTTCCAGTTTTCAGATAGATACTTGCAAGACAAAGAGTAACCATCTGAGCAATTTCTCAGTAGAATAAAAGGAATCACTTTTTTTTTAGTAGATAAGCCTCCACAGTCTTTAGGAAAATGTCTTCGTAAGAACTTACCACTAGAGATGCTGGAGCCTATACCGGCCAGAAACAAAACACTGGCACAGAGATAGCCAACAGCAGAAATAACATTTATCTATTGGTTTCATTACAGTGCAGCTATTGTGCTTCAGAAGCCCCTTATGCCACATACCTGACAAAAGCCACACAGCTGGAGCAGCACAACGACCCCCAGGTAACTGCTTGCAGGCAAGCTGCCCCAGCAGCTAACCAAGTAGAGCCAACTTGCTGCACTCGTGCAGTGCTGCCATTTCCTGTGCTATCAGCAAGGCACGCTGAATTCACAGTGCATTCCTGCGCTGAAGAAAACCACACCCACACTAACAGACCTTGTATCAGACTGCAGGATGAGGACCCAAGAAAACAAAAGATATTTTCTTCTGAAAGGGAACACCAACTACAAATGAAGGACAACACTGAAATAAGTATTATCTTCGTGACAGCAGCAAAGCTACATCGAATAACATTCCTGTATGGGGTTACTGCAGACTTCTCTCAGCTCTGCAAAAAAACGCCCTTTGATGATACTGTTAAGAGACAAAACAATGAGACATAGCTGAGTTAGGACAACTGTGCTCAAGTGCTTGGTTATCAACTGTAGCAATAATCGCTCAAGAGAATTAATAATGCCACGTATTCAGCCTGTAATAATCTCTATGCACAAAACTTCCATTTATTAAATTGTGTTTGTTAATTCTTCATGTACGAAGGGAAAACATCAAAACAAAAACCCTACCAATCCATCAGTTTGCAAAGGAAGGCAGCAGCAATTTGCTCCTAAAAAGGTAGAGAGGAGCACAAAGTGCAGAGCAGTCACAACATCCACCAACACACATCTTACCTATCAGATCTTTCACATCACAGAAGCTTTCGTTTTTCCTCAAAACAAAGTTTCTGACACAATTTTCCTTAGCATGTAGAAGCAGCAGTGTGACCAGTCATATGTGACAAGGCACTGGGGGTAGGTTATGGAGGTCACATGGCAAGGACAAGCAGGCTTTGCTATATTTAAAAAAATATATAAGCAAATTAATGCTTTTGATGTATTGACAGGCAAGTTTCATCCTTCACACTCTGACTGCAATTCTTCCATGACTAAAGGAACATGGCTAAGGAGCTACTGCTTCACAAATATCTGCAGCAGTGTGGTTTGTTCTTGCATTCAGATGTCCACAGCTTGTGCCAAGACTGATTACCAGGATGGAATATACAATTTAAATTCAAAATAAAATTTGGCAAAACACTCTTGAAAAAATCAGAAGATGTTACCCATGCAGTGAGCACACAGAGTGAAGTCCCAGCAGATATCATGCTGCTTCTTATCTAGCAGCAGTGGAGGAAAAAAAAAAAAGGAGAAAGTGGTTTTCTCCATCTTGGACAGGATTCTCCTAAACCCAGACCATCACGAGAGGTAAAATTGGGGCTTCCAGAAGGCCAAGAACCAACCACACTTGAATTGCTTTTTCTAACACAGACAACCAAATAATGCCTTAAAGAACATGCTTGCTGCTGTGATCTGTGAGATCTCACTGCTGCAATACAGTGCGTGAGTAACCACACCTTGAATAAAGCAAAAACTTAGCTGCAATGGTCAGTCCAGCTGGCACAAGCTGTAACACAGCCCTGCCACACTGGTAATATTGCAGGCAAAAGCAGAATAAGCACTGACCAAACTGAAACAATATCGAGAGCACAACTGAAAGTCCCTGACAGCCCTGTTCATTCCTGAAAGCAACTTCTCCCTTCCTTGCTCTGCAAGGTAAGCATTCATATCATCCTACATCAGCAAGTAAGAGCCAGTGAACCTCAATAATATCTCAGAGAATTACTTCGCTTTATGATCTCCTTTATTAAATCCAATAGGATCTGAACTGGCTGAGACCCAGGGCAAGACATGTGGCTCTTTCCAATCAAGCTGTTCTGTGACAGGTTTTGTTTTATGCTGCCTTTTTTTTTTTTTTTTTTTTTTTTTTTGAGGAGCTTAATGGCACTGTGTATTTTAGGCATAAGACTACTGATAGGGACCATCCAAAAGAGCCAACACTCACCTGAATAAAAGCAGCAACAACACCTGCAGTCACTGCCACCTCCTGCCAGGAAGCCCCTTTCAGCTCCCTCTCCCTGGACCCTGCCATTCAGCAATAGTTTCTGTGCCTTTCTCCTGTCACCAAATCTACCCACCAGCCTGATACACCGCTCTTCTCACATATTCCCCGAGTTGCAAAGAAGGTCTTCACTTGCCATATGCCCTCAAAAAAATTGACATCCAGTATCACAATTGCTACATGGAAAAGAAAGAATCCAATTCAACATTGTGTGTTAAGACACTATGCGTGGTCAGTGTATGCTCAGCATCCTACTATACTCTCTCAGCCCAAATGTAGATGTATGATTTGAAACCTCAGTTTTATGCAGAACATCAAATCCAGAAAAACAGTAGCAGATCAGTACATTGGATGGTTGGCTCCATGTGCTCTGTCTCCAGTTTAAGCTGTGCTAATGCAGAAGAGATTTTATTCTGCTAATGAAAAATTCATACAATACAGATCACAGTTCCCTACAGTGAGCCAAAATCTGCCAATTGGAATATTACAAGAACATTTTTCATGGTAAACAAGGATTAAACCCAAGCTACCAGAGCCCTGAACAAGTCTGGAAGCAGGATGGTGTTCCCTTAGGAATAAGAAAGCTTTCTCAAGACAGCTATGACCCTGCAGGCATGCGTATGGTCACAATGAACACAGAACACCTTTTAAACGATTCATTAACTCCAGCAGTTAAAGCAAGACCAGCTTGGCAGTAACAACATCTTCTGAGCTGGAAATGTAAGGTTAAGAATGTGGTACCTGCTCATCACAGCATAACACAGATCTTCTGCCAGGGACTTGCTTCACTAACATAGCTCTCCTGAAAGAGACGTGCATGTCCATAGGAGGGCTCACTCCATGACTGCATTGCATTGTGCCACACAGCACTGAGCAGGGCAGCATAGCTACGCTGCAGAGAAACCGCTGCCACTGAGCTGCAGTGACCTTATTCTGCTCCTGCTCACAAATTTACAGCATACAGAAGAAAAAGAGGAAGACCCTGAGACAGCTGAAAGCACCTTCTATGAACAAGAAAAACATACTAGGAGTTCTCTCCGCCTTCACATCCCTCTACCACTACAGGTTAGAGAGCAGAACACTGTCTTTAAGGATGTAGGTTTCACATCCAGAGCATGCACAACAACTGACCTAAGAAAAAAGTACTGCACCCTGTGTCTCTGCAGATCAGAACCACTTCAAGCATCTTCACACTTCACTTTGTAAGAAAGCAGAATACTGGCACACTGAATTGTATCTATAGAAGGCTCAAAGATTGCAAAAAAATCACACAACAATCATAAAAACTAGAAAATGAAGTAATGTTTTCTGAGTGAAATGAAGCCATGGCCGCATCTTTCCTCCCTCCCCCCCCACTGCACTGGCTCTTCCGGTGCCTGGCGCAGAGCTCAGCGCCCAACGGCACCCCACCACCGTAGCAACGCAAAATCCCCGTTCTGGGGATGATGCTGCTGCGCACCTCGACGCTGCGTGATGCAGCCCTCCGAGGTGAAGGGCAGCAAAACCCGAGAACACCCCGCGCCCTGCTTAGGAACAAAATGAGAGGCTCGCAGAAACCCGCTCGGCGCGTAGAGTTCTTCCCCTGGAGGCAGCCCATAAGGCTACAGAAGAGACAGGGACCCTCCGGCCGCCAGGAGCAAAAGCCCCAACCCCGCCGCACCGCCAAGGCCCGAAGGCGTTGCAGCGCGAAGGACAGAGCGGACCCCGAGTCGATGCGGACCCCGCGCCCCCCTCATCCCCTCCTGCCACAGCGCTCACCCGGGGAAAGAGACTCGGCGTGCGCGGGGCCGCGGCGCTCCCCCCGGGGCCTGCTCGGGGCCGGCAGCGGTGTCACAGGGCGGAGGGAGGGGCCGTGCGGTGTGACGTCCGCGGGGCGCGAGTCTACTCTCCGCTTCCGGCGGAAGTCTTTGCACTGAGGTCACTTACGCCACGGGTGGTGCTGTACTTCCGGAGGAAGTCCCTTCGGCTGAGAGAGGTCAGCTTCCGGCGGAAGTGCCCTTACGGGGAGTCCGCGCTGGTGCGGATGGGTGTGGTGCCAGTCGTCGCGTTTAGGGTCGGTGCTCGGCTGAGGGATGCTTACGTTTTTACCTTACGTTAGAATAATGCTTGTTTTCTATCATCTGTTTTGTAACAACCGAGTGGAAAATAAAACTTGACTGAAAATGCTGAGTTTCTCTTCGCAGTCGCTGAGGGGAGGAGACCCCCCTCTCACAGTACACCGTGACCCACTGACACCTGATGGGAATTGCAGCAGCATAAGGAACCACGTTGCTTTTGCTGTGAATGTGCGACCCCGGCCACAGGAACGGCCCTTTCACGGCCCACGGGTATCGACCCGAGGGGGGAGAGGCGTGGCTCACGCTAAGTCCCGCCGCCATCGTGATGACGGCCCCGCCGGAGGCCACGTCGGCGCCACGTCGCGACGCATGCGCAGTGGCCGCTTCCGGCACGGGGGTGACGGCGGGGCCGGGAGCGGTAGAACGGGGCCGGCGGTGTGCGGAGCCGGTGGGCGCGCAGCGGAACTGCCATGAACTTCCTGCGGGGCGTCATGGGGGGGCCCAGCGCCGGGCCGCAGCCCTCTGGCGCCGATACGGTGAGGGACAAGGGAAGCGGGCGGGAACGGGGACCGGGCCTGGCGGGGCCGCGCTGTGACCTACGCCCGGTGCTTTCTAGATCCAGAAGCTTTGCGACCGGGTGGCCTCCTCCACGCTCCTAGATGACCGCCGGGACGCCGTACGTGCTTTGAAGGCGCTGTCAAAGGTGAGCACCGGGGATCTTAAGGCTTTCCTGGAGTTCCTTGTGGGCGTTCCTGAGAGGGTTTCTGTTTTTTTTTTCGGAGGAGCTCTTTGAGAGGTCCCTGGGGATTCCTGGGGCTCTTGGCAGACTCCTGGGAGGAGCTTCCTAAGGGAAACCTGCGCTGTTTACAGGGATGGTTGGATGTGCTGCTGGTAGCATTGTTTGGGCTTGGAGCTGCTTGTTGTCAACTCCATGTTTTCTCCTCACAGAAATACCGGCTGGAGGTGGGCATCCAAGCCATGGAGCACCTGGTACACGTCCTGCAGACAGACCGGTAAGTCTGCTGCGGACAAGGCTCCCATTGGGTGCCTTCCTTCCACTAATATAGATAAATTCAGTTCTCTCTCTGCATGTTTACACAGCTGGAAGGGAACTGGGCTTTTGGGGACTTTGTGGTGACTGCCTGTCCTGAACAGTGTGATGAGAGTGTACTTGGAGATGGTCGGAATGAAAGGGGTATGATTGTTAGGGATGGGAGGAGCAGTTCTGGATCAAACAACAACAAACTGCATCTCTGTGTTTCGTACGTGGTTATCTTTCTCTATAAAAGTGATAAGTGAAGGGTAAAACTAAAGTTACAGTATTAATTAAATGATTTGAATCAGCCCAAACCATCCTGTTCTTGGATAGATGGTAGAATTTAAGAGTGAATAACAATGTCAGCAGATGTGTTTTTACTTTTCCTCAGATACATGTTATTAAATGAATTGCTAGAATGATTCTGTTAGAAGGAATGTTATCTGGAAGGGTTCAAATAAGAAATCTGTGCCCCTTTCACATAGAAGGAACTGCTACTAATATATATTTTTTAGTGTAAATATCAGAGGTAGTCTAGAATGTAGCTTTGTGGAAGAGAATATGCTATACAGAACTTAATTTCTTTTACTGTCCATCTCTCAGTTGTTTGCACTGCTGTTGTATGTGACATCACCCACATGGCATAACTTCAGAGCTCTCTGTGGTATTCTGGTTGGGGCCTCAACTGTTGAATACTTAGGGTGTTCAGCTGGCTGTACTGTGACATTGTCAGTCTGAACTTGAGCATTAAGCTTTTCTTTTTTTCATTTATTTGTTTTTAAAATGTCATAAAGGCGTATATGGGATACTTGCGTGCATATGCATGAAAAGCAGGAGTGGTACAACAGACAAATTAGGAAAGCAGTGATTTGGTATCTGAAAGAAATCTTCAAGGACCTACATCACAGGGGCATCCTGCTCTGCTTAAGTGTTCAGAAGTAGAAACCCTCCAGTGCTCTCTGAGGGCTGCTGGCAGCCAGGCTCACCTGGCTGGTTTCACCAGCTGGAAAGAAGCTATGGGCTGGTGTAAGAATGGTGCCATGCTATTGCTGATCCCTTGGCTGTCTGCAGCTCATGCCTTCAGCTTTAGCTCTACAGCTCATAGGATCAGGGCAGTACCAGCAGAGATCACGAGAGCAGCAATCCCACGGAGGAGAAGCCCTTCAGAAAATTAGGCCAAGGAGCTGCCTTCATCCCCTGAGCTGCTCGTCAGGCTGGATCTGAGCTGCGAGAGGGAGTCAGAACGCTGCTGAGCTCCTTGCTGTGAAGGTGTTGGACAGAACCCTGCTGGGTACAGATGTGGAGATTGTCTGGACTTTGTTGGGCTCCAGTCGCTCCTCCAGGAACAGTGCTTGTTAGATTTCTGCTGGGATGCATTGTGTGACTCAGACAGCAGTTTAAAAAGCAGTGAATATGTTCATTTTTGGGGTTTTTAGATGGGAAAAAAAAATGCTGGTTTCCACAGAACTTTGATTGAACGTGTAGTAGGAATGCAAGCAGGGCCCTGGGATGTGTGCAGTGTAGAGCTGATCTGAAGAGTGCTGCAATGTGAGAACAGTGACAGGTGTGCCTGTGGTTTCCTATTGGATGTTTACGAAGAATGAGTGGAATGGTTGAAGATGCACAACTGCTCTATTGCCAGCAGCATTTATTTTGCTGGCATATATCATAGCAATGTAAAAAATAGAAACAACTTTGCTACTAATTATTTGCTAATGCAAATGAGCTGATTGAAAGTGCCATCTAATCACAGAGTCGTTTGTATTACAGACCACCTCAGTCAACTGTGGCAGCACAGTAGCTCGCTGCTATTTATGTGGATCTGGAGTGGAAAAGGAGCCATTTTTAATCTTCAGTGCACCTCTTGTTTGTGCTTACTGAGTTGCTCCTTCCCTTGAAACATGAAGTGGGGACTAAGTCAGTTCTCTGTAGTTTTCTCTTTCATTTGCAGCTGTTGGCAGCTTCCACTGTTTCACAGCCTTTATCTTGGAGTAGATATTGCACCACTTTCCTTTTTTAATGGATGTCTTGTTCTACTTGTTACACATTTCCCTTGTAGATTGCCTTAAGCTCTGTCTCCTGTTTGGGCTGAGATCTGATTTTTAAACTCATTCTGTAGGAAACAGACTTCTTGGGCTGGTTCTTCAGCTTTGTGCGTTGGCCATGTGGGAACCTGATAATGCTTAAGGCAGCTTTAAATGTTCCAGGCTCCTACACAAATGAGTGTTCTTTTTGCAGTGTGAGTTAGGAGCTATGGTTGGCTGGAGAACCTTCTCCAGGCTGCCTGTCTGGGCATTGCCACTTCCCACCAGGGACTGTTAGGAAAGAACTGGCACTGACAGTTGAGCAGAAAAGCTCCACTTAACTGCTGGTGTTAAAGAGGGCAGCAGAGCACAAAATTAACTTGGCATTTTACTCTTTTTGTTCTTTAATACAAAATCTTATTTTTTAAAATTCACCATGACAATTCTAACAGGTTGAAACTAATATGGACCAGAAAGCAGTCCCTATCTGCATAGGGTACAAACCTCAATTATTTATGTGCTTTAAATTCCTAATATTCAGAGTTGTTATACATTTTATTGAAGCTGCTGTAAGAAGGAATGTGTTTGTTATTAGTCCTTTCCAGGCACACTGTCATCGATGACACGATAGAAACACTCTCCTTCCTCCTACTCTTCAAGACAGGGTGGAAATTCATGAAACGAAATACCATTGTTTTAGAAGAGGAAGTAAAAGCTTTTGGAGGTACTCTCCATTGGTGGCACAGCACGTGGACACCTGCACTGCCATATGGTTCTTTGCTTTTGTTTGCAAATTCAAGGGGTACTGAGCTGACATTGTAGTCAAGTGCTATGGAGGAGCCCCAAGAACAGAGGGAAAGTTTACCAGTGGCTCATTCTGGATTGGTGCTTTGCAGAAAGCCTGTGTCTTCTGTGGATGCTTGAGACAGTGAAGGTCAGTTTATTGACTGAAGATTTTCACTGCAGTGCAAAAACTGCAGTTTCAGTCTGAGCAGAACAATCAAGGGAATAGTGATATGTAACGAACAGCAGACGGAAGCAAGGCAGTGAATAGCAAAGATATGATGGAAAGATATCCTAGTTTTGTTCTTCCAACAAGAAAAATGAGGCCAGCTTCTTCCATATCTATATGATATTTCATTATTCTTTTGTAGTTGCTGAGTTCTCTCTCCTGTGAGCAAAAACAAAAGCAAAAGCAAGGCTGAGACTGCTTTTTACTGCCCCATGAATCTCCAGGAAGTCATTTCCATGTTTTTTTGTAATGTGGAATTGTTTCAGTCACATGAAAAAGAAACCATGGGCTTCGTAGTACTGTGTTCAACTGAAATGGCAAAAGGTAAAATGTAAAAGAAGAAACAAACAGCCAGGCACTGGAAGCGTACCTGCTGATTGAGGCTGCTTACACAGACCAGACCTTCCTATATATATATGCCCTGACTCACATCTTGGTAGAGGAGATGCTGCTGCTGTTTCTCTCCTTGTTTCCACTGCAGCCCAGCTTAAATACTGGTAGTGTGAGTTGCATGACACTGATGACAAGCCAGAATTGCATGCATCACCTGAAGACAGCAGCAGGGAAAGGTTTCAGTCACAACCTAATGTCATGGGACAAACAGGGCTGAGAGCTGATGGTTCCTAGCTTTTGGTTTAGTGTGAGTGTCATGTAAAGGGAGGTGATTTGTCTCTTTGAGAGCCCGCTAAAGCCCTTGCTGTAGTGATGCAAGAAGCGTAGTCATGGATTGCTCCATTTTGTCTTCTCACAGCTGATGGGTCACCTTAGGTGTGCTGTAAATGTCATTCTTAATTAGATGCCTAGCAAAGATAGCTGACCTCAATTAGGACTGGCTTTTAAGGCTGCTGGTTGGACAGGTTGTAGGGTTTGCTGCAAGCTGGCATCGCAGCTTCTTAAAGCGCAGATAGCTCCGTGGTGCAAAGTCTACTGTTGTATGTTTTGCAAATTAGTGAAATCAATATGTGAACGTTTGAATGAGGTCATTTTGTGACAGTACTCTCCTGATTCTTGTGTAAGATATGGAAATAGCTCTTGTTTGTACTGATTTACTATCAAGTGCCTTCCTGTGTGTGGCAGTGCTTCTGTTTGTTTGGACCAGCTATGCTTCAATGCTGTTTGACTGTATAAGCAACAAAGCAAATGGCAAAAAATGGTTACACGCTCTCCTGCCCCTCAATTCTGGTATCGTGTTTGTTTTAGCACTGGATTTACAGATTGTTTGGATGCAGAAGAAAAAGAACTCTGTTAAAGAAGGACTTAGTAAGAAAAACATGGTGTCAGAAAGTGAGCTGATGCTGGAGAAGTTGGATGGGCAGCCAGCAGCTTCCTGAGCATATTAAGAGCTTGCAGACCTGTAATGACTGGGTGTGAGCTGAGTTGGTGACCCTGGACCAGCCTGTTTGGGAGGTGCTTGGAACTGAATGATCTTTGAGGTCCCTTCCAAACCAAGCTATTCCTTGCTTCCATTCTGTGATTCCATGAATTCATACTGGAGGTCTCTCCTGCTGTGCAGAGGAGTGAGTTGGAAGGGAGGCTCAGGATGGAGTATGTGCTCCTAGTGACATCTTCTGTGATTGTCCTGCATCACTGGCTTTTCTGGATAGGGCTGCCCCAGGGAGTGGAACTGGCAAAAGGGGTTTGACTCCACGCAGGGGCTGTGCAGCTCATGGTTGGTAAAAATGCAGTATTATAAAATAGCTGTCATCATCAGCTCCTCTCACTTGCAGTGATGCTGTGAGGGAGACTGCCTGAGCAGAAAAACGATGTTGTAGAGAAAAACAGTAAGAGAAGTCGGAAATGAGTAAGTCATTAAAGAAAAGTGGTTCTTTTCTTCCCAGTTCAGATTCTGAAATAATTGGCTATGCCTTGGACACGCTCTACAATGTCATATCGAATGATCTAGAAGAGGAGGAACAAGGTAAGCTGTGGCAGTAACAGCTGTAGTCACTCTGAGAGTGCTGTGTTTAATCACAAACGATAATACTGTACAGTTAGTAACACTCATACTTACTGTGTAGCTGTTAAGGCAATGCAAAACATCTTTGAGCAGGGCTTGCATTAAAAGTAACATTGGATTTCCTGCTGATTAATTTTAAAATTAAGGTTGTGTGAACACCAGCCAGTTTGAAATGGGCCTGCAGAGTTGGCCAAGGCTGCAGTACTGTCTATCCAGAGTTCTTTTCAGAGGCCTTTCTTGATCAGCTGACAAAGCTGTGAGGCTGGTAGCTGTGGAAAGTAATTCCTCGTTCTACAGAATCATCACTGCAAAAGGTGATAGTGGTAGGAAAAAAAATCATCATAAAATTAAATACATATACTGGAGCTATGAGTGCCCAGAATGAGGAAAAGCCAGATGGTTTGTAACATCTGCATTTGCCACAACCTCCTTAGTCCCTGACAGCTGCAGGAATTGCATTTTTTCATTTTCTGTCAAATGAGGTAGAACACGTGCTCCTGTGAACGGGCACAACGCAGGTAGCCCTGCATTTGGGTTCTGGTCACCTGTCTGCTGCATTCACTCTAAGTTATGTCTTCAAAGGATCTTTTACCAAGTGATAAATATTCTGATGGAAGTAGATGAGTAGATATTTCATGCAACATATTGCGAACTCTCTCTCCAGTTGTCAGTTTTCTTTGCTTTCTCACCCTTCTTTTCCTGCTCCTGGTAGTGCCTTGCTGCTGGGCTCCTTAGGAGAACATTACAGCAGTCTCAGTAAGAGAGAAAAACTATCAAGTTTGGGTTTTGTGGGTGGAAACATCAGTATTGGAAGGAGTTTGGGATGGTTCTCTCCAACCCCTGCTGGGAGCATTCCTGGATCATTCATTTCTGATGTAGGAGGGAGAGACTATTCCAAACATCAGTGTTGTGCTGTTAGAACGCTGCTCAACTTGTGAACCTCTCTCTCTTTTTCCTTTATCTGCACTGACAGATGATTCTGAAGGTAAAGGAACCCTTACTTCTATAAGCATAGTGCTTGTTTTGTAGCTGTAGTGCTGCTCACACCATAATGCTCTCTGCTGTTAGAAAGGACACTGCAAGGACCTGCTTTGAGGTTTGGTGCTTTTTGCATTTTGCTCTGCAACACAAGCTTGCCTTAGAGCAAGTTCCCTGTTCAGTTACTCACGTGACTGGGACATGTCAAATGCCAGCAGACTTCTTGAGATTGGAACAACAACAAATTATCATTGAGGATGTCACAAGAGTGCACAGACATGCAGTTTCTTTTTCCAGAAAGCCCCAAAGTTTAGCACAGATCCTTCTCAGTGTCCCTTTTAAGTGATGCATGGTAAAATTGTGCTCACCTCTGTCATAAGCTGGCCTCTAACACTTTGTTAGATGCACCTGGGTTTTGCTGGGTGCTACATATCTGGGCTAGAGGTATTTCTGCATGCAGTCTGTCCTCCTTTTTGTTACTTTCTGTTAGTAACCCATCATTCGTCCACTCCAAAATGTGCAGCAGTGTTGATGCTTCTCTCTCCCTGCTGTAAGCAACTTGCCTGTATCTGCTTCCTGGTAAGAATACAGCTAAACTACATCAGAAAAATGGTCAGCTCCAGCCTAATGATAGACTAAATAAGAATCTCTTACCTGTCCTGGAGTCCACAGGAGTAGGTGTTAGTGTCAGTATCATGAATCACTGTTTCAACCCGAAGGAAATGGGGTCGGCTGGATTAAAATTATTTTCTAGGCACCAGTAGAAAAATACTGTCAGTTTTCTGGTTTCTGCTTTGCTGTACCCCTAACGAGCTGCAGAGTTCCAAGGTCAGCTACAATCTTTGACCCTACATATAGCCACTCAGCTGCCAACAGTTTATTTGCAGCTATGCATTCTACAGCTGAAATGAGGGAGGAAAGAAATCCTCCCTTTGCCATCAGTTACCTCAATCAGCCCTTTAGATTTGGTCAGAAATGCAGTGGCTTTACTGCATATCTGTGCTCGCTGCTTCCAGCTGTGCTGTGCCATGGTTCCATTCACAGGCACAGGGTAGTGCTATAGCACAGGATGCAAAGCAGTATGTTTTTGGGGTAAAACATACAAGAGTTGAGTAGCTGTGCCTTTGCTTAGCCTGAGTTGGGATTGTATGTGGATGTGTCCCTGTGTTGCTCCCTAGCAGTTATTTCATATGTGTTTAGCCCCTGAGATTTCTATTCTGAGAGTGCAACAAGCAAGGAGCCCTTGCTCAACACAGTGTTTATTTCTTAGAGGTGGCTCCTCGTGTCCCATAGAGCTGAATACCCATCCCTTTTTGGTGTGACTACTGCTGGGTTGTTCAATTGTCTTCACTAGAAAGCTGAAGTCCAAGAAACTATTGGAGTTGCATTAGATAGATTTTCCTCCTAAAATGAAAACAGAATCAGAGAATGCCCGGGTTGAAAAGGATCATCCAGTTTCAACCCCCCTGCTATGTGCAGGGTCACCAACCACTGTTTCAGGCTGTTCAGAGCCACATCCAACCTGGCCTTGAATGCCTTCAGGGATGGGGCATCCACAACATCCTTGGACAGTCTCTTCCAGTGTATCACCACCCTCCGAGTGAAAGACTTCCTCCTAATATCTAACCTAAACCTCCTGTCTCAGTTCAAAACATTCCCCCTTGTCCTATCACTATCCACCCTTGTAACAGCCATTCCCCCTCTTGTTCGTGCGCTCCCTTCAAGTACTGGAAGGCCACAGTGTGGTCTCTCTTTAACTTCTCCAAGTTGAAAAAACCCAGTTCCTTCAACATTTCTTCATAAGAGAGGTGCTCCAGCCCTCTGATCATCTTAGTGGCCCTCCTCTGGACCCACTGCAAGAGCTCCACATCCTTCCTGTGCTGGGTGCCCCAGACCTGGTCGCAGTACTCCAGATGGGGCCTCATAAGAGCTAAGCAGAGGAGGACAGTTACCTCCCTCTCCCTGCTGGCCACCCATTTTTTAAATGCAGCCCAGAGAATCTAAAATTATCTTTGAATTTGAACTGCAGTTCCCAAATTTGTCAGTGGAAACTGCTGAATGTTGCTCACCAGCAGCACCATAATAACGTTTTTGGATAGATGACATTCCCCGCACTGTCTAGAATCCTCTCCATATGACATATGCTTTGCCTTTCCCACTCAATGCTGAAAGATCCCTATGAGGAATCTTCTCCCAGATTAGTGGAGCCTTGTGGAACCACTGGCACTTCATTTTCCCTATCTGCTCTTAGAATTGTGTGTGTCCAAATTCTCAGGGCACTCAGAACTGTTTGGTTTTATCTCTATCAGGGGACTGTGGGGCTGAGAACTGTGAATTTGGATAAGTGGAAATGGGATTTTCCCCCCCCCATCTTCCTACTGAAATAAGTTACTTTTTGGTAGACTGCTTTCTTCCCTGCTTAAAAACAAAATAGCTCTCAAAACTTGTTGAGAGCAGGACAGGCCCTATCTCTTTTTGTGCACAGTTGTTGCTCTGTCTGCTTGGAAAGTTACTTAAATGCACCACCATTAAAATTAGAGCAGTGACTCAAAGGCTTGTTTGTGGTTCATGGCCCTATTTTTTAGCCAGGGCAAAATCCACAGCTAGTTGAAGTTCCTCTAATTGTGTGTTGTAATGCACTGTTGGTGATTGCAGAGGAGAACTCGCCAAAACAAGGTGATGACTTGGGGAGTCAGTTCACAGAGATCTTCATTAAGCAGCCGGAGAATGTCACGCTGCTGCTGACACTCGTAGAGGTGAGTGACAACACTGCTTTTGGGATGCTGAGGGATGTGGTATTGCACAGAGGGGTGTGTTCTGTCATCTTCATGAACATGGCTTTGCCCTTTTGATGAAGCCTTTGTGTTAAGTGTACAGCGCTGTCTGACCTTACAACAAATGAAGGGATGGAGATGAGCAAGATCTGTGACCCAAATTAAATCTGGAATGATTTTTTTTTTTTTTTGAGACTGATAACATGGAAAGAATTTTAATTATTTGATGAGAAGTAATAAAAACTGTTGATCCACAACCACCTGCTGCTGTTGCTTGTGCCAGGATATTATTTGAGCTGATCAGTAAATAACCACGAGTTGATGGCTATGAGTGCTGGGATGCAGTTCCAACTTGTGTCCCACTGAATTCATGCTCAAGGTCTGCTTCATTACTCCTAATTGTTTAAAAAAGTTCTAAACTAAGTTTATCATAGTATAACAAAGATTGGAGAAGACCTAGACGATCATCCAGCCCAACCCTCCACCTATCACCAATAATTCTCACTAAACCATGTCCCTCAACACAAAGTCTACATGTTCCTTGAACGCCTCCAGAGTTGATGACTTCGCCACCTCCCTGGGCAGCCCGTTCTTTTGGAAAAGTAGTATTTTCTGGTGTCCAACCTGAATCTTCCCAGTGCAACTTGAAGCCATTCCCTCTACTCCTATCATTGGTTACACAAGAGCAGAGGCCAACCCCCAGCTAACCACAGCCTCCCTTCAGGTAGTTATAGAGAGCAGTAAGGTCTCCTGTGAGCCTCCCCTTCTCTAGACTGAACAATCCCAGCTCTCTTAGCCACTCCTCATAAGGCCTGTGCTCCAGACTCCTCACCAGCTTGATTTCCCTTCTCTAGACACACTCCAGGGCAAAATCCACAGGATGTGTTTCTTGCAGTGAGAGGCCCAAAACTAAACAGAGATGTGGCCTCCCCAGTGCTGAATACAGTGGGACGATCAATGCCCTGCTCCTACTGGCAACACTATTTCTGACACAAACCAGGACACCATTGACCTTCTTAGCCACCTGGGCACTGCTGGCTTATGTTCAGCCGAGCATCAATCAATACCCCAGGTCTGCTTCCTCCACACAGTCTTCCAGCTACTCTGACCCAAGCCTGTAACACTGTCTAGGGTCTCTGTGGTCAAAGTGCAGGACCCAGCACTTGGTCTTGCTGAACCTCATCCCATTGGCTTCAGCCCAGCAATCCAGCCTGCCCATATCTCTCTGTAGGGCCTTCCTACCCCCAGGCAGATCAACACTTCCAGCCAACTTGGTGTCATCTGCAAACTTACTGAGAGCATACTCAATGCCCTCATCCAGGTCATCAATAAAGATATTGAAGAGGACAGGCTCCAGCACCGACCTCTGGGGAACACCACTTCAGACTGGTGTCTGGCTGGATTCAACTCCATTCAGCATCACTCTCTGGGCCCAGCCCTCCAGCCAGTTCTTTACCCAGCAAACAGTGTGCCTGTCCAAGCCATGGGCTGCTAGGTTCTGCAGGAGAATACTATGGGAGACTGTGTCAGAAGTTTTGGCTGAAGTCAAGGTAGAACACATCAACAGCCTTTCCCTCATCCACCAGGCAGGTCACTAGATCATAGAAGGAGACCTTTCTTGTAGATGGGAGTTACACTGGCAAGTCTCCAGTCTTCTGGAACCTTGCCAGTTGACTAAGAACACTGATAGATGATGAAAAGCTGTCAGCTCCACCAGCTCTCTCAGCAGTCTTGGGTGAATCTCATCTGGCCCTATGGACCTGTGGCAGTCCAGTGGGAGTAGAAGGTCTTTAACTGTTTCATCCTAAATCATGGGTGGTTTATTCTGCTCCCCATCCAAGACATCTAAGTCAGAGAGCAGAGTACCCTGAGGATAACTGGCTTGACTTTTAAAGATGTACAAAAGGCATTGAGAACTTCAGCCTCTTCCTTATCCTTAGTGGTCCTGTTTCCAGCCACATCTAGTAAAGAATGTGAATTCTCCTCAGTCCTCCTCTTACTGTTAATATAGCTATAGAAGAGTTTCTTGTTCCTTTATATCCCATTGGCCAAACTGAGTTTAGGCTGGGCTTTTGCCTTTCTAGTTTTCTCCCTGCACATCCTAACAGCTTCTTTGTACTCTGAGTTGCCCATCCCTTCTTCCACAGGAGGTAGATTCTTTTCTCTGGAGCCTCAGAAGAAGCTCCCTGTTCATCCATGCTGATCTTCTTCCCTGCCAGCTCATCTTGAGGCTCAGGGGATAGCCTGTTCCTGTGACTTTAAGACTTCCTTCACAAGGGGCAGCCAGCCTTCCTGGACCCCTTTATCCTCCAAGACTGAATCCCAAGGGACACTTCCTACTAGTCTCCTGAGCAATTCAACATCTGCCCTCCAAAAGTCCAAGGTAACAGTTTTGCTGTCCCCTCTCCCCACTCTACTAAGAATCAAGAACTCTACCATTTCATGGTCACTCTGTCCAAGACAGCTCCCAGCCTCCGCATCTCTCACCAGATCTTCTGTTTGTGAACATCATGTCTAGCAGGGCACCTCCCCTCCTAGGCTACAGAAAGAAGTTATCTTCCATACACTCTAGAAACTTCCTAGTCTGCTTCTTCTATGTTGTATTGTATTCCCAGTATATATCAGGAAGTTAAAATCCACCTTGAAAACAAGTGCTGGCAGCCACACAACTTCCACCAGCTGCTTGTAGAACACCTTATCTGTTTCCTCATCCTGGTTAGGCAGTCTATAACAAACCCCCACCACGACGACTGCCTTGTTGGCCCTTCCCCTCATCCTTGCCCACAGAGATTCAACCGTATCATCCCCAGCCAAAAGCCAGTAACATCAAAACACTAACATGAAATGCCACACCACCACCCCTCCTTCTGTGCCTATCCTTTCTGAAGAGCTTGTAGCCATCTATTGCAACACTCTAGTCATGGGAGTGATCCCACCATGTTTCTGTAATGGCAGCTAAGTCATAGTTTGCCTGCCATACAATGGCTTCCAGCTCCTCCTGTTTGTTGCCCACGCTGCTTGCATTGATGTAGATGCACTTCAGCTGAGCTCCTTGCCTCATGTCCTGTCTTCTTACCGCTCCCCTAGGCTCATCTCTAGCAGGCCTGGTTTTATTCCCTACCTCATTCATATCTTGTTTAAAGCCCTCTTTACAAGCCCTGCCAGCTCCTGGGCAATTATCTTTTTTCCCCTTTGAGAAAAATTTTTATGACAATGCCATGAGGAAGAAAATGAGCTCAGTTGACAGCAAAAACGTGAACAAAAGGTGCCCTGCTGTTGCTACATGGAACTGTGTTAACTCAGTGGCATTAAGTATTCTCAGCATATCTGAGCCTTGATCCCTGAAGGCTGAACTTCAGTCTCAATGAATGCAAATACAAATCAGGAGCGTGTTTTTGGGTGCTGTGAATAGCAAATTAACAGAGTTAGTTTTTTGGAACTTCTCTTTGTGGTTTTCAGTACTATAAAACTACTTTGAGTATAAAAGCTGGAGTTATAAACATATTCCTGAGGCATGCAATGCAGTCACTATAGAAAAATTGATACAGTAGATTCATTTCTGTTATCACTTGGACTGAGGCCTTAATCTACACCAGGAACACTGTTGACATTATTAGAATCACTTACGTTGGAAAAGACTTCTAAGATCACTAAGTCCAACTCCTGCTCATCCCCACCATGACCACTGGTCACGTCTCTTGTTGCCACATCTACAAGATTCTTGAACACCTCCAGTGTAATACAATGGAAAGCACAGCAATGACAGCAGAGAAGCAAGACCCTAGGCTGCAACAAGGCTGCTGCATTTAAGCAAATCCAAACACGGTCAGAGAAATAAATGAAAGAAGCTGCTTACCTTTAGAAGGCCTCAGAAACACAGGAGCTACCAAAGAGATACCACTGCTGTTACTGCCAGCCCTTAAATGAGGTCTGGGAAGGGGTGGATCCTGGCTTCACCCCTCCCGGTCACTCTGGTGGATTGCATGCACCTGAGTTTCCCTGGTTTGGCCCTGCCTTCCCACCAGGTGCTCAATCACTGCTTTAGTCTGTGACTTAGCATTTCTGTTACATCCAGGGATTGTGACTCCGTCACCTCCCTGGGAAGCCCATTTCAATGTTTCACCACTTTCTGAGAAAAAAACTTTTTACAATTTACCAACTTAGCCCCCCCGGTATAACTTAAAGTCATTACCTCTTGCCTGATTGCTGTTGTTTGAGAGAAGAGGCTGACCTCCACCTTGCTACAGCCTCCTTCTGGGGAGCTGTAGAGAGCAATAACGTCTCCCCTGAGCTCCGTCTTCTACAGACTGAACAATCCTAGTTTGGTATCTGCAAATTCATGAGGGCGCACTCGATCCCCCAGTCCAGATCATTAATAAAGTACGAGGCTCAATACTGATTCCCAGAGAACACCACTAGTGCCAGCTGGATTTAAATGTATTTCACCACCACTCTCTGGGCCTAGCCTTCCAGCCAGTTTTGTATCCAGCAAGAGTGTACCTGTCCAAGCCGTAGGCTGCCAGTTTCTCCAGAAGAATGCTGTGGGAGTCAGTGTCAAAGGCTTTGCTGAAGTCTAGGTAGACTACGTCAACAGCCTTTCCCTCATCCACCAAGCGAGTCACCTGTTCATGGAGAGAGATGGGGCTGGTCAAGCAGGACTTGCCCTTTATGACCCCCTCGCTGTCCTGCATATGCTGCATGATTGCACTCAAGACAATCTGTTCTGTGACCTTTCCCAGTACTGAGGTCAGGTGAACAGGCCTGTAGTTTCCCAGATCCTCCTTCCAACCCTTCTTATAGATGGGCATCACATGAGCAAGTCTCTAGTTGTCTGGAACCTCTCTGGTTGACCAGGACTGCTGTTTAAAAAAAAAAGAAATAAAACCACATAGATAAAGGTTATAGATAGAGCTGTGCCTGTTTCGATTAGCGTGGTTTACAATGACACATACAGCTATGGCATGGTAAAAATACATAGTATGATGGTGGAGATCTGGAAATTGGCATTAGGTTTCAGTAAACAATTGTTTTTCTCTGTAGCTGTCGTTGTTGAGCATCCTCTTTATTAGCAGTGTTGTGCTGACAAAATAAGGCTTGTCTCAATTAGTGATCCAGTGCCTGACCATAAGTTGAAGTTGTAACACTAGCAGAGAAGCACAACAGGCTCAGTGGGGTGACCCATTGGAGTGTAGGGCTGGTCACTGGCTGTGGTGGTGTGAGTTGACCTGGGGAGGCCAGCGTTGTGGTGGTGGTTAGAGCACTCCTTAGTTCTTGAGCTTTCTCGTTTTGATTAGACCCAGCTTTGACATAATGTACTCTTCTCAATCTGCAAAGGAATTTGATTTCCATGTCCGTTGGCCTGGAGTGAAGCTCCTCACATCTCTCCTAAAGCAGCAAGGGCCTCAGGTACAGCAGATCATCCTCGTCAGTCCCATGGGTGAGTGCTGCAGTGTTCTATTGCTGAGCTTTAAGCTGAAAACTCAGCAAATGTGGTAAAGGGTTGGAGGAATCAGGAGCATGGGGTGCTAAAGACCTTTAGCAAGAAAAATCTGCGTCTTCTGCACTCATTTCTAATGTGTTTCTTGCAGGTGTGTCCAGACTGATGGATTTACTAGCAGACTCCAGGGAGGTTATACGTAATGATGTAAGTACAGAGCAGCAGTCATTTAGCCTTTATCATCAGAGACTGTCAATTGGATGGCCATGGTGGGTGGGATGCAGTTGTCTCTTGTGATTCTGGCCAAGGCTTAGGCTGCTTGTTTCGCATTCTTCTGAGAGCTGTGACTTATAAAAAGTGATGTTCTATAGTAAACTTGGTAAAACTTCAGTGTAATCACTTCTCCCCTCTGCCCGCCAAGGGAGTCTTGTTGTTACAGCAGCTGACAAAAAGCAATGCGGCCATACAGAAGATTGTTGCCTTTGAAAATGCCTTTGAGAGACTCCTGGATATTGTAACGGAAGAAGGAAACAGTGATGGAGGTATAGAAATATCTGAAGCTTTTCCACAGGCCTGTGTTTCTGTGCCTGAGTTCACAGCCAAATCTATTACATGTTGGTGTAGGGGGAGAGAAAAAAAGGATTAGAAGAATGAGCAGCAGAGATGCAGCACATGGGTACTGCTTTGTTTTTCTTAATGTGTGAGTTTGCCACAAATTGTAGTTTGCTGCAGGATCTGTTTCATTACAAAGCTATATGTCTGCTCATTGATACTCTGCAGGAGAAGTTAGTATACCTCTTCTCTCTTGTCTGAAGTATCACAGCTATGTTGGCAAGGAAGGATTGAACAAATCAAAGTTGCTATTTCTGGGCAGCTAATTGAAAGAAACTTGGTATGTCAACTCCTGTGTGCTGAGAGCTTGCTGCTTTCCCCCTCCCACATATGTTCCTCCTGCCTGTGCCTTGCTGAGAGCAGATTCCCAGCTGTGCTCTGCGACAGCAGTGGGATGGGGGAATGTGGCAGCTGCTCTTTGTCACCCTCTCTTAGGTCTGATACTGCCATGTGCTCTAATACGTGCGAAGGCCAAACCTTTGTCCTTTCCATAAAGTCCAGACTGGAAGGCATCCTAACAGTGGACTGCCTCTATTAGTGTTGTCTTCCAGACAGAATTATCTGAGGCTTGTCTCTGACAATGTATGCTCTTTGGAAAAACAATTTTTTGCTTCAGACTTGCAGAAGAGCCGTAGTTATGGTTTCATGTGAAATATGCCAGATCAACGTTGATGTATTTCAGTTAGTGATCTTTATTTGTTCATGCATGAGATTCAGTTCTTAATCAAAATATGATGCTCCTGAGAATGAAAAGTTCAGAAGTGTGGGCTCTGTTCCTTCTGAAACATACCAACAAGTAGAGAAACAAGTAGAGAAGTAGAGTAGTCATTGCTCTGCTTCATTTCGGATTCATTTTTTCCTTTGTTGTCTCACCAGGAATAGTGGTTGAAGACTGTCTCCTCCTCCTACAAAACTTGCTGAAGAATAACAATTCCAATCAGAATTTTTTTAAAGAAGGTTCCTACATTCAGCGCATGAAGCCATGGTTTGAAGTTGGGGATGACAACTGCGGCTGGTCTGCACAGAAAGTAACAAATCTCCATCTCATGCTGCAGGTAAAACATGGCACCTCACTTTTGTTAGCAATATCAGTAGGTGTCTTCTCAGCATTTCAATGACAGTGTACCTGTATCAGTGAGATACCCCTCCTGCTGCAGGAGCTGTTTCCAAATTGTGACCTTGCAATGGGTGGCATGTCAAACAACTTCATTACCTGTAACTTACAATATAACAGTGATTGGAATTAAGTATATCACCAGGGATGTTTTATACAGAATCTGCCTTTATGAGTTTGTATGCAATTATGATGAGCTAAGTATTAAAAGAGTTACAGCCTTATTTCTTATTACTGAGTTGCAGCATCTGCACTGGGGTCACATACTTCAGAATTTTGGAGAGCTACACCAAACTCAGAATCAGATGGGTGAATTTAGTTCTGTGTTTTGGAAGCTCTTGGGTTCTCCTCACATATGCACCTTTCTTTTTCCCCCCAGCTTGTCCGAGTGCTTGTGTCCCCCACGAACCCCCCAGGTGCTACCACCAGCTGCCAGAAGGCCATGTTTCACTGTGGGTTGCTACAACAACTCTGTACCATCCTGATGGCAACTGGAGTTCCTGCTGATATCCTGACAGAGGTAGCAGGGAGCAAATTTTTCCCATATCAAAATGTCAGACTGAATAATTGTGTGGTTTGTAGATCATTGCTCTTACTGAACTACAAAATGTGTAGCTATTGACTTGTTGCATTTTTTTCTCTGTCCTCTTTGCAGACCATTAACACTGTGTCAGAGGTCATCCGAGGGTGCCAGATGAACCAGGATTACTTTGCTTCTGTGAATGCACCTTCAAATCCACCAAGGTAGGGGAATAGAAGTGTATAACTGTTGGGTAATGATGTGTTGACAGGCAGAGGCAGTGTCCTGTAAAGGACTTGTACATCCAAGACAAGACAATAGCCAGGTCGTTTGGGGGCTAGAACTGGAGTGACTTTAAGGTCACTTCCAACTTCCAACTTGAGCTGTTCTATAATTCTAAGATACTTGTTTTTTACCAGCCATTGTTTCCACACACAGTTCTATCCTGATGGTTTTCTTTTCCCTTACCAACAGGCCTGCCATCGTGGTGCTGCTGATGTCTATGGTGAACGAGAGGCAGCCCTTTGTGCTCCGCTGTGCCGTGCTCTATTGCTTCCAGTGCTTTTTGTACAAAAACCACAAAGGACAAGGGGAAATTGTCTCAACACTTCTGCCATCGACCATTGACGGTATGCAGACAATCACCTCTGCAGTGAGAGCTCTGATCTAGAAGAATTTCTTACTGCATCAGCTGTTATGTTGTGCAGAATTATTTCCTTGCAATTGAGTGTCAGATCCAAGTGCAATGATTTGGTTATGATTTCTCTAAAACTTGAAATAGATGGTCTTCAGTAAATTAAAAGTAAACCATAGGCTTACTTCGTACATATTTAGCTGATTGTCTGTCTTGTCCTAATCTGCTGTGTGCCTCTGGCCTCTCTGGCAGCCACAGGGAGCTCTGTGTCAGCCGGGCAACTGCTCTGCGGGGGCCTCTTCTCCACGGACTCGCTCTCCAACTGGTGTGCTGCTGTGGCCCTGGCCCACGCACTACAGGAGAATGCCGCTCTGAAGGAGCAGCTCCTGCGGGTGCAGCTGGCGACGAGCATTGGCAACCCACCCGTGTCACTGCTGCAACAGTGCACCAACATACTCTCACAGGTACAGCAACTCTCCAGCCTGGCCTTGGGCTGAAAATCCACGTGTTCGGGAAAAGCATTCTTCCTGAGCAGGTGCATTGCAGGAAGGATTAGTGTCAGCCTGATGAGAGGGAGGGCTCTCTCCTTCTGATTTTAGGACTTGCTTAAAGCCCCCTACTGTTGTGGGTGGGGAGAAGAGGCATATTCTGCTTTTCCGTCAGCAGAGCCTGATTGGTGGTGCAGGGGATTCAGACTTTGGGGAATGTTTCTGCAATGTGTTCTGCTCCTAGTTCCTGAGTAACACATGTGTAACTTGCAGGGCGATAAGATCGACAGACGGGTATGTATCTGTTGGCACAACTGCGGCACTTCCTTGCCCAAAGTGGCCTTTTCTTTTGCCTTGGGTTTGCTGGGAGGTTTCCCTAACTGCTCCTCCATGTGTTCCCACTCACAGCTCTGTGTTGCAGTTGGATTTGGTTTTTCCTGGCACAGCCATAACCACTTCTTTCTGTGTCTTCTGGGGGTGCTCCACAACACTCTGGGATAAGGATCTTGGGATACACGGGTGCTTTCTTTCCATGGGGCGTACTCATTCACCACCTATCCACCTCATAGATGGACATGTAAGACAAATTGCAGCTATTACACAAATTACAGTCAGAAATGCTGTGTGCTCAGGCTGCCTGCAGCCAACAGTTAGTGCCATCCAAATTGGAAATGTGCTGCTAATCTCTGGGCTTCTGAAGCAAACTTGTGCTGAACCTGCACTGAATCCAATTCCTATGTTGTACATACATATATGCTGTAGTGTTGTCTGTAGGGCAGGAGCTCTGGGGAGAGGGGTTACCAGTGGTTTAGGGCCAGTCTGAGATGTAAAGAAACTTAATCAGGAAAAAAGAGCTATCTGCATCTCTGTTAGTTGGTGGCACTTGCAGATTGAGAGCATCAGGGCATGTTCTTCACAGGGGTTTCTGTACCATGCTGAGTTACACAGTTGGCTGTGCCATGGGGCTGTTATGCGTCTAATCAGTATGTATCAGTACAGGCTGGGGGCTGAGATGATGAAAAGGAGCTCTGTGGAGAAGGACCTTGGGGTCCTGATGGCCAACAGGGTGACCATGAGCCAACAGTATGCCCTTGTGGCCAACAATGCCACTAGTATCTTGGTTGACTGACAGCTGACCAGCAGTTTACCATGAGCCAGCAGTGTGCCCTTGCGGCCAAGAAAGCCAATGAGACCCTGGGACCCTGGGACACATTGCAAAGAGTTGCCAGTGGGTTGAGGGAGGTGATCTTCCCCCTCTGCACTGCTCTGTGAGGCTACAGCTGGAAGATTGTGTCCAGTTATGGGTTCCCTAGTTCTAGAAAGAAAGAACTGCTTGAGCAGAGGGCCACAAAGATGGTTAGGGGCCTGGAGCATCTCTGTTATGAGGAAAGGCTGAGAGACCTGTGGCTGTTCAGCCTGGAGAAGACTGAAAGGGGATCTTTTTGCTGTTTATAAATATTTAGAATGCAGTAGTCAAGTGGATGAGGAAAATGGATTGCAGGAAAGCTGTGGACAAACCCTGAGCAATAATTGCTAACTCAGTGTGCAGTGCTTATTGTGCACACCAACCAAGCAGGCGGGTGCTGTGCAATGCTGCAGTGTCAGTGGCTGCATTCTGTGCTGTTCTGATGTGGCTCACCTGTACCTCTGGAAGTCAGTGGGAAAATGATGAAGACAGCTCCAAATGCTCTCCTGTCCTCATACACAGTGTTAGGGTTAGTGCGACAGTCTGAGTGTAATTCAGTGGTGGATTATAATATTGTTTTTCCAAGTGCTCATGACATGCTGCAAGTTTCAATAGTTGGCACTCAACACTGCAATTAGCACTCCCTTTTCTGGTGTAATGTAAACGTTATTTTGTCTGAGTAGAAAGGTATTTCAGTGTTTGTTTACCTAGTACAGAGCATTAGGAATGCATGACAGTTCTTAGGCAGCAGCACATGGAGGTGTTCTAACAGTGTGCTTCTTAAAGGGAATCCTCAGCTGAGGTTTTGCACCTTGTTCCTTTCTTACAGAGCTGTGTGTGTGTTCCCTCATGTTACTCTGATATTAATATAAATACAGAACTAATTGGTTATGGTTTTCTATTGATGCTAATTTGCATTGAGTCACATTTGACATCTGTGTTGCTTGTTGGTTTGCACTGAGAACAGCTAAAATGAATGGGTTCCTACTTGTGTCGTAGAGCTGTGCTCAGCAGAACTAACAAATGGGGATTGTCAAAGGTGTGACTTGTGTTTTTTTACACGAGTGAAAAGGTGAGTTGTGAATTGGTGCAACTCTGGGCTATGAGAGCCTTTCATTGTGGGAAGAGAGTGATGGGGATTTTGTTTCTTTCAGGGCAGCAAAGTGCAGACCCGAGTTGGACTGCTGATGCTGCTCTGCACGTGGCTAAGCAACTGCTCCATTGCTGTCACACACTTCCTGCACAACCCAGCCAATGTGCCCT
This sequence comes from Lagopus muta, assembly GCF_023343835.1. NCBI lineage: Eukaryota > Metazoa > Chordata > Aves > Galliformes > Phasianidae > Lagopus > Lagopus muta. Next base: position 25,318,269 of record NC_064436.1, on the reverse strand, counting down.
TTGTATCCTTGACCTGTTTGCAGGTTAACATCACTTGCCTGGAAGTCTCTTGAATTATTCCTGTTAAAATCAAATGTTTAAGTCAGTCAGTTTGCAGGGATACTTGTCGATGTAAAAGCAAACACACTGGGGCAGGAAATAAAAGAAAACTTCGGAACAAAGGACTGTGTATGCACTGTGCTTATGGAATATCTCCAGTGTCCTTAACGAGAGCTGCAGCTGACAGGACAGATTGCTGAGAACCTGGGAGAGGAGGAACAGCTGGTTCAGGGCCTCTGCGCACTGTTGCTTGGCATCTCCATCTACTACAACGACAACTCTCTGGAAAACTACAGGAAGTGAGTGTGATGTGAGAATAAGAGCGAGCTGTCAGTGAGGGGCAGATGGGGCTTTAAGGGTTGGGAATGTTTGAGTGACTGTTTGCCATGTGCATTCCTTCCAGAGTGCAAATTAGTGGGCACAAGTGGGGAGAGATCACTGCTCTGCCTCATAGCTGTGAGCAAATGGCACACTGAGCGATGTCGGCTGTTGAATGCTACTGTGGATAATCACAGTTGAACTGGGGAAGCAACTGTTCTATTGTTTCTCTCAAGCATGGCATTATAGAATAGAATCATAGACTCCATAAAAAGGTTTGAAAAGACCTCTAAGATCACCAAGTCCAATCGCCAACCCATCCCCACCTTGCCTACTAACCATGTCCCTCAGTACACATCTCCATGGTTCTTGAACACCTCCAGGGACAGTGACTGCACCACCTCCCTGTGCAGCCTGTGCCAATGCCTCACCATTGTGATGTGTCTCCTCCTTTCAGAGAGAAGCTGAAGCAGCTCATTGAGAAGAGGATTGGGCGGGAGAACTTTGTTGAGAAGCTTGGCTTCATCAGCAAGCACGAGCTGTATTCCAGAGCTGCACAGAAGCCACAGCCTGGCTTTTCCAGCCCTGAGCACATGATGTTTGATCATGAATTCACTAAGCTGGTGAAGGAACTGGAGGGTGAGAGACATTGCTTATTTTTATATTCCTTGTTATGAGCTGATGGCTGAACTGCTGAATGTCCCATTAACAGCGGTGTGATGGAGTTAAAATGCAGTACCTTCTCTTCTGTTTTTTAAGACTGTGTGCGACCACTGTATTTTCTCCAAAGTACATACTGTGTTTATCGTTTCCTGCACTGAGTTACACTGGGGGGAGGATGGAACTGCTATGAGGACAGAACAGATGAATGAAGCAGGCTGTGGCTGACAGCAGCTGTTGTTGGCAGGTGTCATAAGTAAAGCTATCTACAAGTCCAGTGAAGAAGATAAAAAAGAGGAGGAGGTCAAGAAGACCCTGGAGCAACATGACAACATAGTGACTCACTACAAAAAGGTCATCAGAGAACAGGTGAGGAGCAGTGGCACCATGCTCTCTGCTCTCACCTTTTGAAAGGTGATGGCTGAGATGTGCCTGAAAGAGGAAATAGTGGAGAAGTAGAGCTGAGTGACTTCTCTAATGGTGAATGCAATAGCACCCCATAGCTCAGGGGCCTGACATGGCTGCAAACCAGTGCGGTTGGGGTTAAATAACACCTTCAGACCTCCAGGGAGGTTTATTGAGCATGTTCTAACTGCAGATACCTCTGCTGCTTCCGAGGCTTTGTGAGCCAAACGTGTGTAGGCTGCTGTGGGTGCAAAGAAAAACCCAAGGGCAAGATTTCCTATCTCCTTCTCTCCCTGTTCCTGGTGTGGGGATGCTGGAACTCTCTTCCAAAGGTCTGGAAGAAGCTGGGCTCTGTACCAAACTGCTGCGTCTCCCCCCAGCCCTTTGACCCAAGAATCTTGTCTATATTGGTATGGAGTCCTCCTTTTCGTCACAGGCAGCACTGACAGCCTCACTGAACAGTGTGTTGCATTCTGGGAAAGGGTTTGCTCTTCTTTTGCTTCCTACAGTTCTATATTCCAGTATTACTGCAAGTGCTCTCTTTTTCTTTTCCAGGATCAAGAGCTTGAGGAGTTAAAACAACAAGTTAGCACATTAAAATCTCAAAACGAGCAGCTTCAGGTGACAGTCACGCAGCAAGTGTCGCAGATCCAGCAGCATAAGGATCAATACAACCTCCTTAAAGTGCAGCTAGGTATGCTTCAGGAGGAATAATGAACAGTGGCCTCAATGGTACTGGAGATCTTGTGTAGGTTGTGGCAAGCTATGGAAGAAATACATCCATCAAGGGTTAACAGTGACAAGTGAGAGCTCTATACAGGGCTTCTGGAAGCACTGAACAATTCCCTTTAGCTGGGTTCTACAGTGAGAATGGCTTGTGTGGCTCTGTGAAGGGGAAAGAAGAGGGAAATGAGTCCATTCATTTTTGGGATAAACGGTTTAAATGGTGTCACTGACCTTTGTTATAAACTGTCTGCTAGGAAAAGACACGCAACACCACAATTCCCATGGTGACACACTGCAGGTGAATGGCATTCAGGTGGAAGAAGTGAGCAAACTGCGAGAGGAGCTGGAGGACTGGAGGAACAGGCATGAGCAGCTGCAGGGGCAGCTCAAGGAGAAGGATGCTGTGATTGAGAACCTGGTGAGAGCCAAAAAGCTGTCCAGATGTTGATGTTTTTTCCATCTCTTTTTTTTTTTTTTTTTTTTGCCTTATACGGTGAAGGTCATCCCTGTAATGGCATCATGCAGCCATAGCTGATGATAACAAATATGGTGAGGGATGGCTTAAGCAGAGGCTTCTTTTTTGCTTCACACTGTTCCTGGGAGTAGTCTGTGTAGCTGTGAGCTGTGGTGCTGTACGATCTCACTTTGTGTTCAGACCACAGAGCTGTGTTTACTCTGTATACTTAATGTTTAATATTCCTGTTGCTATTACAGAAGTCCTTGCAGTTGGAAACAGGGACAGAACAATCCTCACAGCCGAGCAGCTCTGGAGGCATGGAACACAGTGCTGAACTGCAAAAGGTGAGCAATATGCTTTCAACAGAGCTATATGAGCAGCAGTAGTTCAGGATTGGACAGAAGTTGTGTCTGGCTACAGAGCTGAGGGTGGAGTGCTGAGCACCGTGGTCTCACTGATGGCCCTGGTTTTGGTGGTGATGCCAATCTCAGAGCGTTGAGATGGTGTACCTAAAAACAAATCAGCTGCCTTTGCCAAGCGGCTTCATGCCAACAACAGGAATTCAGCTTCCACGCAGGACTCAGGGGAATCTTTCATTTTCTATTGCAAAATATTGTCAAGTATTTATAGGAAAGTTTCCAAGTGAGAGATTCACAGTACAGAATAAGTGCCTGCATGCCTGTGGGCTCCATGATTTCAGGTGGCTGCTCCTCAGCAAATACCTGGCAGTGTTTCAAAAGCAGACTGGACATTGTGATTGGGAAACTGAGGCTGGGGAGCAAATGGCCTGGTAGATTTAAATTAACAGGACCCTGGTGTGAAGAACTACTGTCTCAAATGAAACATGCATTTCTTTTTGTTTCCCAAAGGAATTGGAGCTGCTTAGGACTCAGATCCAATTGCAGGCAGCAGAGATCTCGAAGCTTCAGGCTGAGAATCAGAAGCTACAAGCCATGGTACTGGTGACACCTTATCTTTCCTTTGGGGACAAAACCTTCTTGCTGAGCTCTTGGTAGCTCTCTTCCTACATCAGACTTGAGACAACACACATCAGCAAGGCATTTCAGCAGCGTTAAATGAAACAAGGGGTGATCTAGAGAAATCCTTTCTAAGGCAGGAGGAGATCTGACTTCAGTCAGTGCTCTTTGAGGACATTGCTCATAGTGGTTTTAACACAGGTATCTATTGTTCTGTGCTTTGAGCTTATACCATGACCAAAACACCAAAATTCTCCCATTACATTTTCGTATGGTTATTCTATCAAATATCTGAGGATATGAGTTTGGAAATGGACACACGACAGTTTGGCCAACAGCAGCTAAATCTGTCTGTACTAACCTGCAACTGCTTCAGAACTTCTTTAGTTGTTCCTTTATTGAAAAGATTTCCCACTAAAGCCTTTGAGAGTAACTTAGAACAAAGTGGCTGTGTTCTTAGCACCAGCTCATGGCATTAGAAGGTCATTGTTCAAGCTGAACACTCATTAGCACACTGCATGAACACACTGCTGCTGTGGTTCTCAGCAGATCAGCTGCAGGTCCATGGGCATGTGCACAACTGGAAGGACAGCATTGTGTGGTGGTTGTGCTCAAGCACAATGTGAGGGTTCTTCTGATCCCATCTTCCTTTCTGCAGAACACAGCTGTAGATCCTGCATTGGGTGCCAGTGGTGCAGTGGCATCAAGGAGCTCAGAGAAGGAGGGCCGGCTGCTGCAGGAGCTGGGGGAGCTGCAGGTCAGTCATGTGAGCACAGAGCCATCCTTGGGCCTCAGCCCACAGCCATGGCCATGCAGAAGGGGGGGCTGGTGGGTTGTACTACCACCATTGTGTAAGCTTAGGGCTATGCATGGGAGGTGTACTCCTCTCCTCTCTGGAAAATTTCAACATGGGGGTTCTCCTATTGCCAGAGTGAAGTCAAAGCCCTTTCAGAGGAAAAAGTGTCACTGCAGCAGCAGTTGGACTCCTCTAGCAGCACAGTGGCCATCCTTCAGGATGAGAAGAGCAAACTGCAGCAGGAGGTGGCTGAGGCCAAGAAGGAGCAGGATGACCTGCTGGTGCTGCTCGCTGACCAGGACCAGAAGCTGTCTGCCCTCAGGAGCAAGCTGAAGGACCTCGGGATGCCGGTGAGCAAACCAAAGAGTTGAGTAAGGTCTCAGGCAGCCTAATTTTTTATCAGTCCTTTTTGGTGCGTTTTGCTTTTTGGGAGGTAGCAGTTGATCTGCTTTGTCTCCAGCTGTATGAATGATATGTCAGTCTGGGGAATATCTGTGGCAATTGCAGAGCTGTCACTGTAGCTGAGGAATTTTTCCAGATGTAGGACAGACAGAGGAAAGCCACCCCAGCAAACACTGAACACTTCCATTGGTGGCATTGCAAAGCACTGCACAGAACTGCATGGAAAGCTGAGGTGCTCGTGGCGCTCATTGTTACATGTGAAGGGTAGAAGGGGGGATGTCACTGCTCACCACAGATCACCTTAATTTCAGGTGGAGGATGAAGATGACATTGAATCTGGAGATCAAGCGGATGAAGATGAGGATGGGGATGAAGAGGAGCAGGACTGACGTTCTGGTGTGTGTCACCATGGACATAGGATGGCTTTATTAGTGGGGGGAAATCTGTTATTGATGTACAGAGCAAAAAATCTACATGCAGGGAGCAGAGGGAAAGTGGCAACTGCTGGGCTGAGCGATGTTACCGAGGTGTTGGGAACCTCTGCGGAGTGAAGCAAATAGACACTGCTGTTCAGTTCTACATGAGCACCCCATGTTGTTCCTGTTTAGGAGTTGCTGTGGGCAGCACTTGAGGCATGGGATGGCGATGGTGCTGCACAGTGAGTTGTCATGGGCAGAGCTCTGTACGTTTGTCTGCGTTCTGAGCTTCTGGAACTGTTAATTAAATACAGAAGTGTTTGGTTTAACTGCTGTCCCCTGGAGTCATTACCTCTGCCCTTAGCATGGAGTTCCAGAGTAGTTCATGGCTTCCTTCGAAGAGGTGGAAGGATCAGGCAGCTGCAATATACACTGCCCACAGCTGTCCCCAGGATTGGGCCTACAGATCCGGGGTTGTGGCTCCAAATGAATGCTCACAGTGTGGTGCCTTGGCACATGGCATGGCTGTGTTTGGTACCTGTATGGGAGAGGAAATCCACACCAGAAAGGTAGTAGCATTGGTAAGGAGAATCTCTAGAAAAACCAAGAGCAATATACTTGTCTAATGACCTGATATGCTGCCATATCTGCATAACCATCAGTAGGCTGCTTCAGGAAGGAGATGAGAAATGCTGTGATTGCTATAACTCACGGACTCTTCAAGAGTGAATAAAAGATGAAATTTAAAAAGAAAATACTGAATAGACTAAATGTATCAGTTTCATTTTTGGTAACAACAATCAGTATGGCCACTTGGAGCTCACTGAATGCTCTTGTCCTGTTTTAATAAAATATATTGTAATATGTATATAAAAATAGTCTAAGATGCAGTCAGGCATTAACATGAAAGTAATAAAATACACTGAACTGGAGATATCTCTCAGCAAATGAGCACCCAGTGGCAATGGCTCAGCTTTGGCTTTTTTCAGCCATGTGGACTTCAGCAGCTGCCAAACATGCGCCTGTTTGGGAAACTCAGCAGTTCCTTAAGCATAGGATGATTTGATGTAGAACAGAGACAGACAGATGTGTGACTTGCTATGAATACATCCTGTTTGTGTGACATGAGACGTCACAGCTGCAGAAGGACCGTAGTGGAGGTGCTGCAATGCTGCAGCTCAGTGTGGGACAGTGTTCTGGGAGCAGTGATGCTGAAGGAGCTACGGCCCAGCAGTGTGCTTGGGGATGGGCCAATATCCCCACTGTTGGGAGTTCTGAATGGGGCTGCTGCTCCCCGAAGTCCTGCTGGTACATAGCACTAAGGTGAACATTTACCCAGCGTGGCCACCAGAGGTCTCGGTGTTCCCGCACACAGCGTAATGCCTGCAGCTGGAGGAGTCCCCGGTTGGGGCTGAGAACTCCTGAGATGAAGCTCCAAATATTCCATGAATGTCAGCACTCCAGAGCTTGCTCGATGTCGACTTTTGGATTTAAACAGAGCCTGGCTGCAAAAGCAACTCAAAATCCCAAACTTAAACCCTAGATTTGTTAACTGAGACCAAGGCAGGATAAGGAAATGTTCCTGCATGCACAGCTGACCTTGGGCATCTCTGGGTTCCAGTGCATATGGAGGAGCTCAGAAGTGTCTGCTCTGTTTGCAGCACAGACTGCAGTGAGGCAGTCCCTGAGCACAGCACTGGGTGCAGCTCCACTCACATCTTACAGGGCTCTGATGTGGATGAGCTATGCTTCTGGCCGGGACAGGGAGAGCTTCAAATCCTATGGGACGGAGATCTCTGCTGTTGCTCCAATAGAGGCACTACTGGTGGCTCCGGGAACACAGTGTCATGCAGGACTGCGTCAAAGGCCTTACTTAAGTCCAGGTAGAACTGTATTTTTATAGCAAAGGGCTGCAGTGTGGGCTGTGTCCTGGAGATGCACTTACGACATTTATGGGATGTGACTAAAACACTGCACCTCAGAGATGATTTTGTGTGTGTGTGGATACATATATCCATGACTGCACCTTTAATCTGTCTCTAATTAACATTTATTGCTGTGGCTTCAGGTCAAAGAAAACACCTCCACGGTACTTCCATGCTAAGGAAATGTGCTCACAGTGCACAAGGGATTGCCAGGAACAAACCCAATGTTGCAGCAGGAGGCTGGAGCAGCAGCCACCAGGCAGAGGCTGGAGGAGAGCGACCAGGAGCAGTGCCATGAGTCTGCTCTGTATCCTGCAGCACTGCTGTGTGCCACTTCTCCACATGGGTGCCACGTGCTTCAGAGCTGACCCAGGTCTGAAGAGCATAATTAACTGAAACAAAGGGCTGTCATCAGATGAAGGTGCTCAGCTATACCCAAGGTTTTTCCCATGGCCCAGTATTGGGTTGAGGGCACATTTAGTGTAACTGTGCACCTGGTGTCATTACAGAAATATTAATCTTTGGAAAACATAATTGACACTTTGGAGCTGATGCACCGTGAAGGTGAAATTAAGGAGGGGAATAACACACTGGAAATGTTTGGGCAACTTCCTTCTGGCAGAGAACCGCATGTTTTGTGACCTAAAAGCAATGTTCCCAATAGCCCTGCATAGGGCTGTGGACCACTTACATTATTGATAGATACTTTGATGCTATTATCTTCTTTCACCTCCGTTGTGTGGGGACTTGTCCGGATGCTGGCACAGAATCTTATTTCCAGGCATGGGAGTTCTCAGATGCTGCTTCCATCCAGAAGGGATCTGCACCGTCATTGAGATGGACCTGGATGATCCATACTCACAGCAGTCACTTTGAGTGTCTGTAAAGCGAAGGGTCATCAGTGACCTACAGCATCTGTCAAGGTTGAGCAGGAGTAGAATGCCAAATGAGCCCTTTCCCTTTCCTTTTTCCACTAGCACAAAGGAGAGGAGTAGCATCGAGGTCAGACAGGACCAAGGTAACTTCTTACTCTGCTGGAACTGTACTGTGCAGTGGCCTTTTAGGAGCAGTCCCTGTGCTTGCATGTCCCGACAGCAGCACAGAACATCAACCATCCATCAGTAATTACAGCAACAGAGGGCTTGAGATCAAAGGATGTTTGGGAATGATGTGGCACAGCAAACGTATGGAAATCAGGTTTTATCTCTGAATCTGTCTGTAAAGCTGACTGCTCTCCGACTGTAACTTGCCCTGGGAAAGCAACTCTGCCTCATCGCCACTGGTTGTTGCTTCTAGGGTATGTTCCAGCCTCCACCTGTCAGTATTCTCCTATCGGAGAATATCATGGGTTTATCTTGCATTTTTTCATTAGTTAATCACTTTACCCATGGTGCCAAACTCAGCCACGTGCACTCTGTGCCATCACTCCATAGGTTTTCTGTGGCAGTGTCTCCTCTCTGTACATCCTGTCATGGAGAGCACCACTCATGGCCAAGGAGATCCCTCCAAGCCCTAACTTGCACTGATTCTCCTCCAGCTTATTGGTCTGGAGGGTTGCCCAGGGCGGTTGTGGATGCCCCATCCCTGGAGGCATTCAAGGCCAGGCTGGATGTGGCTCTGGGCAGCCTGGAATAGTGGTTGGTGACGCTGCCCATGGCTAGGGGGTTGAAACTAGATGATCATTCTGGTCCTTTTCAACCCAGGCCATTCTATGATTCTGTGATTCTTAGCAGCTTTGCAGCCTTGCTTTCAGTTCCACTTCATCCTTTCAGTTCTACTTCATCTGCACCATGGCAATAAAATACCTTTTTTGCCATTGGCCTTGATGAGATGATTGTTGCCCACTGAGCACAAGGAAAAGAACCCTCGGTGCTTGTTAGCCTTGAACACAATATAGACAAAACCCCACTGAAGGAGCTTCTTCAGTGTTGAATGCTGCCCATGGGATCACATCTTTCCAATGCAGAACAATGAAAGCATCCTGCAGTGAAACACAGGGTTATTGTTTATGAAACTTGTGCTGCTCCAGACCTTTAATTAAGTGCTGAAATATTTGCCTGACTTACAGCATATGAGCACTCACCTTCATGCCACAGCACCCACCAATGATCTCCTTACAGTGCCGAGAAGCATTAAGAAACACATTAAGAACGTTTGATCCTTTACTATCCTTGGTTCCTCACATGTCCATGTCCAAGTGCCTCATCACAAAGCACTCACCACTCCCTTGAAACTGTGCAGATCTTCTCTAATTGCCTCTTTCTTTCCCATAGTCTTGCTGGCAGCAATGTCTGAATGTTGCCAATACAATAACCATTCATTGGGATTTGTTTGCCTTTAAGCCATGTTGAGTTGGATCTGTCACATCTGGAACAATTTATAGAGCAGAGAGGGCTGAGGGTGAGCTCTAATCCTTCCTCATACTGTGCTGATCTTTGAGGCATTTTTGCTGTGAGCATTTCTTGTAGGTATAAGCCTGGTACAGGAGCAGCATGAAGAGCTTGGTTTGAGTTTCTGGTAATGGGGAATGTCAGATTTTACAGCTGTGTCCTGACTGCTACGTTCAGATTCATCACATTCTGTGGAAAAAAGAAAAAAGTTAATTCTATGCCCACCTAATGAAGAGTTTTTGAGTCCATAATAAGCACAGAGGGATGGATGTAAAATGTGTGCCAAATGCCAAACTTGTACCTAAAAGCAGTAGAACAGAAAGTCGAAAGTGTGCAGACACAGCAGGGATGCATTGCTGATGTTCTACTGTGGCCTTTCAGTAAGCAGAGCTGGGCCAGGACACCCAGCTATGCCATGTTCTCCTGTATGCTCATCTGCTTCGTGTGTCCATTAAGGCAGTAGAGCTCTTGCGTTGCAGTTTGTTTGCAGGCGTTTGCTCCAACAAGATCTTTAGTTTAGCCATTTCCTCACTAGATACTTTGGGCAGTTCTCCAAGAAAGTGGCTGCTCCAAATACAGAAAGGCACCAGGAGAGTTGAGCAATGTGCCCTATAGACCGGTGTGCCCTTTTATCACGAGGCTGTGCGTATGACTTCATCCAGGTACCGCATAGCATCCTGCTATATGTGTGGCACTTTGGACTGATGGTCCAGTCCAGTCCTGGAAAAGTACTGTGAGCAGAGCTGTGGTACAGACCATGGTCCAGGGTGGAGACTTTTCTCCCAGAGCAGATGCAGTTTGTTGTGTAATGATGCCTGTAAGGTTGTGCAACTCCCTCACATCCTGGGAGGACTTGCTTGATGGCCAGGGTCATTTCACTTTCTCACATCTACCAGAAATTCCAGGCCAGGGCTCTAACAAGCAGCAAGTGATCTGGGATCTCGTGGCTGCTGAACACCAAAATATCTCAGCAGGAGGCCACAGTCCTCCTCCTCAGAACAGTATTGGAACCATGGATTGCTCTAGAAGCATGAGATTGTGACCTGAAGCCCATACTTGCCCAACATAAGTCACAAGATCTTCTGAAAACATCAGCTCTAGCCCCCAGGTGACGTCCCTGCCCTGGACTTCAGGGAACACACTCAACATTCCTTCAGCAATGAGGCATGGGCACAAGGGGCACTGCATCCTCCTTGCGTGGGACCACTGAGGGCCACTGCATGCATTCAGTCACAGGTGGCTCCTCCAGGGAAACAGCTGTGTAGCTCCAGAACCACTTCATGGTGGTGATGGGCCAATGGTTGGACTTGATGATCTTAGTGGTCTTTTCCAACCTTAATGATTCTCTCTTTCTGTGATTCAGCAGAACTGACCTTGTTTGGATGATGTTGCTGGGTGAAATGAACACAGGAGAGCCTGGTGACTGTATCTTATAGGTACGATTCTGTATTTAAGCTATAAAACAGCATCTCACCTTCCCTGAACCCATCCTCACCTCTGCCCTACACTGATCCCCAACAAAATGGTACCTGCACCAGTGCCACCCAAGCCTACAATCTATAGTGACTCATTGTCATCTAATCTTATTTAAGCACTTATTGACCAGATAACTCTCCATTAGACTAATGAGTCATTCCTTTACGCCCACCAAATGCATAGCTGGGATGCTGCTGCTTTCTGCTATTTATAAATTAAGGGGAGAAGGAGAACAGCATCAATCCAGAAAATATTTCCTCTGCAGAAGCATCGGGGTTCTGTCATTCCCTACAGATGTCTGTGACCACCACAAGGAGCAGAGCCCTTGCCATCCCCTCCTCCTCTGCATCAATGGGAAATTCCCAGCTGAGCTCTGTGTGGCTGGTTGCTGTTTGTGGTGGCAGCTCCATGTTCCACATTCAGGAATTGGGGTTTCTGTGTGTTATATGGAAAAGCAGAGTCTCCAATGACTGCTGCAGAGTTGGTACCACAATGTGGTATGTTTCTGCAGACCAACAGAAAAATGCTTGGTGTAATGCAGCTATATGTGTGCAAAATCCATGCAAGCATCTCTGACATAGGAGATGGGGCACTCTTGGTTCTTGCTGGCTTGGAAATGCTTTGAGTGCTCCTCAGCATCCCAGAAGATGAGGATTTCTGACCGAGGCATGAATCTGTTTTTTCCTTCATACAATTTTCACTTCCTTAGGGCTGAGAGCAAAAACTTTAAGAAATCAGTTGTCAATACAAAAGTGTCTCTAAGATATAATTTGCTGAGAAAAAAAGAATGCAGTTTCTCACCTGAGACCCAGATGTTCTGCTTTTTATATGCTCGACGTGGTCTACAACGTGTGGCTGTAGCTGAACAATTCTGACCTCTTCCAGTCATGCTCTGTTGTCAGGGAGAAGCAAACGACCAGTACCCTGGTGACAGAAAGAAAAGTGATGGGAGAATTTCTGCTGACCTTCTCTGGTGCGTGCTGCTGATGGGTCCAGAGTGTTACACCAGAGCACAGTTTCACACTGACCATAACTTCACACAGAGCACTGTGCACAGCAGCTGCTTCCCACAGACGGGCAGCCCAAGGCTCCTGGGATTGGTGCAGCTCCTGGAGCTGCAGCCTCTGGGCTCGTTGGGATGATGCTGCATTGCTGTACTGCATGTGGGCCCTCAGGGGGTGCTGTTCTTTCTTTAGTAAGAAGCAAGATTCTAGTAAATCCAACCTCTAGATCATGTGAGACCCTGCAGCTGCTAAATCTCTGCTGCTATATACATTTGGTTTATCCACTGTGGTCTTCGGTGGACTCTGAAGTACTGAGCTATCTATAGAGATGGACTCCAAAGTGTCCTACGCTCCTGTATGGAGCAGATGGTTCTGCTTATATTTCCTGTTTCGGACAGTGGAGAAGGCATCTCCATAGAGATATTCATTTAAAAGGAGATTTCTGAACTAATTCAAATGAATCCAGCCCTGGGGATGCTGCTTGTTCTTCCTACTGGCTGTGAAGAATGGCAGGCAGAAGTACTGTGCTTTGAGTGTTTGTGCTTTGTGCTGTGCCACTGCATCTCTCTTCCCACAGCTTTGAGAGCTCCAGGCGCTGTCAGTGTGAATTTTTTGTGAACTGTTCACCTGGAAATGAGAGGAGGAGCCATTGCTCATGGGAGAAACCACCCCAGGTGCTGCAACGCCCACCCCACTGCTGGGCACAGTGCCTGCCCTTCTCTCTGCCCTCCAACAAGCTTGGACAAATACCAGACATATTTTCTCCTCCTATTGAGGGAGCACGCACAGCATCAATTAGGATAGGGCTTCCCCATGTGTCTGACACACTAATCCCCCTTTGAGAGCTGCACCAGCGGCTTTGCTTCCTGCACAGTACAGCTCCTCCAACACTTCCACTGCCTCCAAAACAAACAAGGAACCTACACAGCTGTGCCCAGTGATTGACATCGAAGAGAAGACACAAGAGACACAGCAGAGGAATGTGCTGCATGCAAACCTGGAAAAGTGAGTCCGTGACCAAATGCATAGGTCTTCAAACACCTTCAGTCCAACATCACAGCCAACTGCTCAGTCATCTGGAGTGTCACTGCCTTTGTCTCTATGGCAGCTGTGTGCTGTGGGAGGAAGAAGCCATACTTAAATGCAAAAATCACAGCTAATCCCCAAATCTTCATAGAATCAGAATCATTTGAGTTGGAAGGGACCCTTAAAGGCCACCCGGTCCAACTTCCCTGCAGTGAACAGGGACACCTATAGCGACATTAGGTGCTCAGAACTCCTCCAGCCTGACCTTGAATGTCTCCAGGGACAGGGCATTCACCACCTCTCTGGGCAGCCTGTGGCAGTGCCTCACCACTTGTGTTGTAAAAAAACTCTTCCCTGTGTCTAGTGTAAATCTCTTAGTTTGGAACCATTCCCCCTTTTCCTATCATAACAGATCCTACTAAAGAGTCTGTCCCCATTAAAATATTGAAATGTCACTCTCAGGTTTCCCCTGAGCCTTCTCTTTTCCAGGTTGGAACAGCCCCAGCTCTCTCGGCCTGTGCCCTTCTTCAGTGACTGCGACTGCAGACCCAAGCAGCTGCTGTTGCAAAGCTCAGATATTGCTATGCTCACCTGCTGCCCTTGGACATGCACACACCACAGTCTCCATGTGCTGATCTGAATAGCACTCAGATTGGCTGCGTGGATACCAGCACCCAATTTGCTGTGATGGGAGCGGGTAGAAATGGCAGTGATTTGCCAGAGGAGATTCAGGTTGGATGTTAAGAAATACTTCTCCGAGAGAGTGGTCAGGTGCAGGAATGGGCTGCCCAGGAAGGTGGTAGAGTCATTGTCCCTGGAAGTGTTCAAGAAACATTTAGATGTTGTGTTGAGGGTGGTGGTTTAGGGGGAAATATTGGTGATAGACAGATGGTTGGACTGGATGATCTTAGAGCTCTTTTCCAACCTTGGTGATTCTATGATTCTGTGATGCACACAGAAGGCCCCTATGTGTGCTTAATGCGAGTTGGATCCTTGAGCCAGGATCCCCATTACATGTGCAAGCTTAGATACACTCACAGCACTACAGTACCAAGGCAGGATGGCACACAAACCTGCCATGGTGGCTTTAGGAGAGTTGGGCAGTGCTGAGATGAAAGACTGCCACAGTAATGCACTTCTGACTACACAGGACCAAATTTGGGCTGCCTGATGCCCTTGGGCTCTGTTCATGCACTCATTGCTCACGAGAGTTGAAGGAGAAAATGGAATGCAACCCCCCTGACCTTCTAACTCTTGCAGAGGCAGAGCTGTGCAGAGACATCTGGATGTGCTCCTGCAGCTCAGCCATGGAAAGCAGTACTGCTCAGGCTTGCAAAGCAGTGTGAGAGTGTGTACGTGCAGTCTGCAGCCTTCTTCCTCATTCCCAGTTTCCTCCGGTGCAATGCTTTGCTATAGCTGACCTCTTCCTGCTCCATACCTGCAGATCACCCCTGCCCTGCTGCGAGACACTGATGCCAATCGGTGCCTTTGATCCATTCCCCTTTCAACTCACACTGCCATCTTCTCCCTTGTCTTCCTGCAGGCTCTGCTCCAAGCAGAGACCATACAGCTGCCACATCGCTCATTAGTGCTAATGGCCATTGCACAATGCCCAGCTGCAGTGTGGCTGTACAGTGTGCTAGGAGTATATCTCACCTGTATAGTGCAGGATTGCCAGCCAATGCGTTTAAATGAGGGGCATCCCTTGTTGCAGCTGAATTCATCATTCACGGAAGCCTTGAGAAGTCAAAGTAGGAAAAAGCCTTCGTGGTGTCTCTCTATTTACATCTGAGCTGTATCTGTATCCCCTCTTGCATGAGGCTTTGCTGCCCCACAGCCAACTGTTGCTGCACTGCAGTAAGGGTGGAGCTGGTGTGCAGCAGTTCACACTGTTGAGGGCACATCGCAGAATGTGTCCTGAATGCGGCTGAGTGAAACGAGTGCTGGGGCTGAGTGATGAAGGCACAGGGCTGTGGGAGTCTGATGAATGCTACCGTGACTTGGAAACAATGGAAAGTGTTAAATAAGCCCTAATTCCCCGCTGGCACATGGACACACTATAAATAAACATTGCAGGCACGCAAATAGCGCACAGCTCCCAGGAGCTGGATCACCCTGCTGAAATAGCAGAGGTGTCTGCTGCTCGACAATGGAGGGATTATGTAGGGCCAAATGATGCAATTCATTTAAATGCACACTGTACGGCAACATAATTGTTGGAAACCATAGTGTTTGCCCCTTCACAGCGATTCCCAGAAGTAATTCCTGCAAGGAGCACACACCCAAGGCAGTCAGAAGTTCTGGAATGGCATTCTTGTTGCTCAACACCTGGTTATGCAGATAGAGGAGAAAACAGAGTGACACCTCAGCCCATAGAGCAGATAAGGGTGTGAGAATCCACTCGCTGGCTAGCACATGAAAGCATGATGACCTCGCCCCACGTCGAGGATTGCTCAAGCCAAAAGAGATGGCAGTATTGATACACACATCTTCGTTTATAGTCAGAGGGTAACACTCTTTCCAGTGTATGCTGCTGCCCTCAGACCTTAAGCCTCGAATGGAGAGAAGGTGCAATGTCTGTTGAGCAAAGCACTTGCCAACTTGTTCACAGCTGCCTGCAGAGTGGGGTCACCAGAGTTCTGTCTTTCATTATTCCATCCAATGGAAGACTTTCAGATAAACCCACACGTAATTAGAAGAGGTTGAAGTAACAGGTTCTTAGTTTTCTTCAGACTGAGATTGGTGGCTCTGCTGTATTATTCTCCCACAGGGTGAGAGGGTGATCATCCCCGCATTATGTAGAAAGGAGATCCTCTGGGTCATAGAATCATTGCATGTATTCAGGGTCTTCCTAATAAAGTAAAGCTTGAATCAAACAGAATTTTGTGTGTGCCCTCAGTATTTTCCAGGAATGGTTCCTGGAGTTCTTATTTTGGTCCACAACTTGAAGAAATACCAGTGGGTTAGTTTATTGACCAGCAGATGTTGACATCTGTGGCTCAGGAGTTGGAAAGAGGACAAGGGAGATGGCACAGTGTTCCTTCCTCCTTGTCCTAGCCGAGGTACAGAGATCATCTTGAAAATGTGAGATGCGAAAAAATAGGTGGAGGATAGAACCTGGGACAGAAGCGACACCCAAACCCTTGCGCCAGCGAAACACAGGGAGGTGTTGGAGCTGATACCAACTCAAGAGTCCCCCAGGAAGATGCTTGCAACAGATGCTGATACATGTCCCAAAGCACTGAGGAGTCCCTGGGCTGTAGGCTGGCCTGCAGCTCCAGGTTTTCTACACTTCCCTAGCAATGAATCAAATCCTTCGTTCCCAATCCTGGCACAGGTTTTTCAAGTTACTTGAACGTGCTCTGAGGAAGAGACAGTAAAGGTGATGAATGAAGAAAGCAAAAGGGAAAACTGATTTTTCCCTTTCTGATCGTTTTTAGTCATTTTAAAAGCTGCACTTTAACTGACCAACAGAAAGTTATACAGGGGTCTCCTGTTGGTTATAATGTGAGGTTATAGCAGAACACTGCTGCATGTTTCCAAACTGTGGGAGATGGACTGGACCCCTAGTTATAATGAGGTTCTTGATGCCTGCTGGAAGAAAAGGATCTTTGGGTATCTGGACCTGGCTGTCTGATGTCTTCATTTCAAATGTATTAACAAGTTGAGTCAGTGGCCACATCAGATCATGTCCAGACTTTTCTATCACGGATTTGCTTCAAATCAAATCAATGGCACTATCTGGTAAGCAGATATTCTTTGTTGATGTGCACAGAAGTGTTCAGTGAGAGGGCACTTCAGTGTGCAAGCATGTGTGCATTGGTGGGCGTAAGCAGCACTGGGTTCATTCAGAATGTTACCTATCCATTAGCCAAGATAATGAGAGAGTAAAGGAATTATTTAAGACATCATGACAATATGGAGGAAGCTGTTCATTGCAAGCTGGCTGAAGTATGGACAGAAATCCCTGACTTACCCACTTGGAGACACTCTCAGTGTAGTGGATCCAACAAGCAGGTTCTCCCTTGGTGTTAGAAGTGGATGCCACTAGAGCACAGTCTGGGCAGCAGTGATTCAAGAAGTTTGTTTCAGGACAAACACTGCTCCTACTTCAAACAGCTGCAGATGGTTGCATGGTTATTCAGACCAAGCAGCCAGGGGCTGTTGACAGCCAGCTCCTGTTCAGGGCAAAAAAATCCCATCCATGGCTTTTTAATGCTTATTGGCTAGCTCTCACTCAAAAGGCAGAGCATGGCAGAAGTGCTCAAGGGTATTCATTTCATCAGAAAAATCTGTTTCAGTGAGAATATAGATTTTAAATAGTCCTTTGATTTTAAATTTAATAAAATGAATCAGTGGGAATGTGTGGGTTTACCCCCAAAATGCTGCTCTGCTTGTTAACTGGATGAAGGTACGAGGGAGGCTCCACCCTGGTATTGCTTTGGTTGTAGATGCTCTCTGTGCTCTCTGGAAACAGCAGAGGTTTCTAGAGCCATTAAATATTTCCGTGCGTGACTGAGGTGCACTTTCTTCTGCTTACCTGCACTGCTAACGCACTTTCCCCAGGAGATGGAATGTTTGCTGTACCAAAATAGCAACAGGATGAATGAAAGTTCAGGCAAGGCTATATATAGAAAGGGCACCGGGTTTCACCGTGCGTACATGAGCTGCCTCACACCCACTTCCTCATCTGCCATTAACCTGGGGAGCTGAATGAAATCACCTTTCTGCACTTCAGGAGAACAAATATCAGGACAATAAAGAGACCAAATTGCTACAGAAAGTCACTGAATTTCTGTATAGGGAGGATGGAGAGATGATTACAGATATATAGAATGCTGTGCCCCAAAACCGGGGCTGCCAAATGGTATAAACATCAGCAATGCTCACATGGGAATCTAAGGATGGAAGAATGAAAATGCCTCGGGCAGTTTTTCACCTTCCCCATTCCTCTTGAGCAGTCCCTCTGGTGCATGCTGTGGGGCAGAGCCGGCTGCAGCCAACCTCTGCTGCATGGTGCAACCGTCACCATAAAGGCTCATAAACCCTTTGACGACAACACACTTCCTGGTGTTTCCTCCAGACTGGCACCGTCCAGGAGATCTCTCGTGGAAGGATGTCAATAGTCAATAGCTGACATCAAGATAAAAAAGAAATAAAGCTGAAGAATGTGGCTGAGTCAGGCCAGATGAGATGAGGTGGAATTTACTACTTTTAGTCTTGCTTGTTGGAAATGGAAACCAGACAAAATCTCACTGAGAAGAAACTCCTGCCCAAAATGCAGGCTTATAAAAATGTAATGACGAGCCAAGGGGCTGGGTTTGTTATTGTCTCTGCATGTGGCCTGACATCTGCATATGCAATGGGATGTCCTTTTCTCTCTTTATTGAGGTTGTTTGAAGGCTGGCATGTGTAACACTTGGCCCTGTGGTAGTTTCGTGCTGTTTCCAGGTGCAAATGTGATAATGAGTAACAGAAGGCAGCACCACGACATGTCTCAATGCGTCTCGTCTGCCGATGGGAACCACACACCACTTGTGCATGGCTGTCTGAGCGAAGCTCCCTCTGATCCTTATCATCTCACTCCCAGCAATGGAAGTGGCTGTACGTAGAGAAATTTTGACTTGAATAATGTTGAGGAAACCAACTGGAAATGCTGACAAAACAGCTTCCTGCCTCCTCTCTGAGCCGTGAGCACGCTGGGTATTTTCTCAGCCTCCTTTCCATCTGTGTGCTTGGCGCTGGGGCTGGGTGGAGGTGTGCTGCTGCACCACTCCTTGTTACCTTGGGATTGCATGTGCCAGGTCAGAGGGTCACTGCTAGTCTCTTCTCTCCCTCCTCTATCCCAAAACATTGCCACAGGAAAACTGTCAGAGCGAGAAAAGAACTGTCACAGCATTTATAAAAGTGCTGCAATATGAAGCTGTTTATCCAGGGCTTGCACTGCTGTACACAGTGTGAGCAAGGAAATAATCTGTCTGGGAAGGTGCTGCTGTACATGAAAGCATCTGCCTGCAGCTAGATCCATCAAAGAGGAGATCTGCGGATTGATCTTCCCAGTAGGACATCTCCCATCTGCAGAGCATTCCAAAGTTCTTTGATTGGCCCCGCTGTTGAGCATGACTCCAGCAACATGATGAAACAGTGTATCACAAGGCACAGCTCCACCAGCACTGCCCCATAAGCAGTGCAGAATGTCCTGTGGTGAGGTGGTAGCAGAAGTAGAGCCCTGGTAACAGGGACAAGGGAGGAGCACATGGAATGCTATGAGCACAGGCAACGTGTGTGGTGACATTGAGCACTGGAAGCAGCATTTCCCACTTTAATGCTTCATGGAAGCCCACCTATCTGTCAGAGACAAAGGCCAGGAGTCAGCCTGTGCCTGCACAGCAAACACAAATATTGTGACTTATTGTGACTTCTGCCAGTGGAAATGTGAACTCTTATTTATCATTTCTACCTCTCCATTCTGGTTCTCTGCATGCATGGGCACCTTCCTGCACATTTTTCTTGCATTTGCAGTGATGTCGTGGACAACCTTTTTCTAACTTATGACCCACAATAAGCTGAGTTCCGCTGGCTCATAAAACAATGGAGATGGAAGTCGGTAAGGATGTAGGAATAAGGTTAGTTGAATGAACTCAGCAAGCAAAAGGACAGTGGTGACATGTTTGATTCAAGTTGGATATTAGGAAAAATTTCTTCTCAGAAGGAGTAGTGAGGCACTGACGCAGCCTGCCCAGGGAGGTGGTGGAGTCACCATCCCTGGAGGTGCTCAAGAAAAGAGTAGGCGTAGCGCTGAGGGACGTGGTTAGTGGGCACGGTGATGGGGTCCCATGGGGATGGGCTGGGGGTTGGACTGATCTTAGAGGTTTTTTCCAACCTTAATGATTCTGTGTGATTTCCACAGTGACCTGCCACGACTATGTCAGTAGTCAATGGATAGTAGAGGCTGTCACAGATATGGACACTGCAAAACACATTCCCTAGGGCTGAGTCTCTGAAGCTTGAACAGCCACATCAAGCAATTCGGAACACGGTATGCAGCATGTCAATTTGCTGGGGACTGGGCTTTGCCACAGGACATGCCAACACCATACTGGAGATCTGAAAACCCTTGGAGCAACCACACCAATTTGCATGTTCTCCTCCAGGAAAGGATTTTATTTGGTGGCTTGGGACATTTATTTAGCACCAGTATACTCAACCTTTCAGTAAGCTCAGTCATTATGCTGTCACAATATGGTCTCTTGTGTCATAGTGAAGATACACTTAGCCGTTCCCTGTGTCTTTAATTTATGGGAGGGAACACGTTGTTCCCCAAGAGCATTTCCTACTGATCCACTTCTCCTTATCACCCGGTTTCCTTACAGGTCTGATCTTGACTGCTAACCACACCCAGGTTCCCATTGACTTCAAGGAGCAGGATGCTGTGGGGGCAGCGTGGAAGTCACCCAATAGAGGTCTCAAAGAGGAAACTGCTGAATTCAGCAGCAGCAGCATTTACATAGATCCCAAAGATGCTAACAGGTTTGCTATGGCAAACACAGCATGCTGCACCAATAGTGCTACGACCAAAGGAAGAAGGACCATTCATTCATTCCAGAGGAGTCCTGGGCAGGCAGACAGTGCCCTGTCCATTGGCTGAAGGCTTGTACAGCCATAATGACAGCAGTCATAACCTTTCTTAAAGCAGCTCAATTGTTGGATTTCCCTGAAGGTGAATGCTGGGCTGGGTGCAGCGCTATTCAGGAAACAACCCACAGTACCACCAGCTGTGATGGCAGCACTCCTCAGCTCACAGTAATCCTTCCCTTCTACAGCTGCAACTCCTGCATGTATGCAAGAATCTCATCTCATCTTTTTTTTTTAATGAAAAAAAAAAAAAGGAAAAAGAAGCATTTTTACACCCCATAGTCTTGCAAAAGATATTACAAAATGGTTTGCTTCAAGGCCTCCAGTCTCTGGAGCCATCAATCTTTTTCATCTTTCTCGTGCATCATTTACGTGTGGAACTCATTGCCACTGCCCATATTGAAAGTCCAAAGTGTGAACTGCTCCAGAAATGACCTATAAAGATCCAAAGCACATGCACCCAGGGATCATAATGGTGTGAGTGTTATGTTACTGTCTTTAATTTCTTTTTTCTTTTTTCAAAGTGTATATCCCACAGGCAAAGTGTATGTTATCAGTGTTACTTCTGGTCTTGAGAAGATGTTGCTGCACTTATCCATAGCAGGAATAGGGGTTGGGGTGGAGAAAGACCTTCCAGGCCCACATCGCATGCAAGGACCACTGCGATGCATGTACTGATTTGATGGAGGGGCAAGCCTTCACCTGTGTATGCAGTACCAGGCTTCTGTGCCAGGAACTGCACATTTCTTTCCAGCAGAAATCCTAATGGTCCTGGCACCATTGTCCTCAAGAGCCCTGAGACAGAGCTCAGAATTCATTCTTTGATGCCAAGGTCCAGCCCTGTGCTCTGCTGGGGGACAGCGTGACTATGGTGAATGCTATGTGAGTACCCACAGAGAAACCACTTAGTGGGCTTCTGCATGGCTGTGAATTCTGATTCATCCTAAGGCACATGGAGGGTCCTGAAGAGTTCCTTTCCATCAGAGTCCCAAAGATAAATGTACTGAGGTGGTATAATGCACAAGGGAATGTAGAGAGGTGACTGTGAGACCAATAAAACTGAAAAATCCATCCCAGGCAATGGTTTTTGGACAGGCCAAGCACATAGAGGCTATTTCCTAACACCAATCCCCAGGTCTTGACTTCCTGCTCTCTATCAGGAAGGCTATCTAGACATTACTCTGTGACAAAATGATGTGCAGCAAATAATGACATAGGGTCATTCGGTGCAACTTATGCAATTCTGGCTTGCAGAACGTTTGCATGACAATGAAATCCTTTCAATGGATTGCAAGGCATTTTCAGGGGCAATAGAGAAAAACTGATCCTTGAGGTATGCCTGCGCTGCAAGTGCAGATCTCCACCAGCCTTGTCTCATTCCAGCTTCTAACATCGTTCATCCACAACTGTGCCTGGGTCAAAAGAGAACCTTCTCTCTATTCCACCCAGAGTAACAGGCTCCTGCTGTGGAGCTTGCTGCTTGCTGAGGCAGCAGAGCTGGTGTTGTTCTCACAGCTGGCTTGCCCTTCTGCATTCCTTTTGGCCCAAAAGCCTTTTGGCCCAATGCATTTTGCCTCTTTTGCTACAGTGGAGAGAAAGATGGTATCGCTGTGCCAAAGAGAAGAGTTGCAGGTGGGAGGGAGGAAGGGGGATCACGACCAGGAGGTCAGCAGCTCCATCACTCAGAGACAGCTCTGAGACAGGAATCACTGAAACCAGCAGAGCAAGCCTGGAAGCAGTGCTTTATCTCAGGCAGGTACCCAGACTGACCGGCTGCAGGTTGGAGCACTTTGCTCTCTGTCTATCTTCATTAATATAAAGAATTTGAGCTGGGGGTAAGAATTCTGATGTGTGTAGCCTGGGTTTGAGATATTGTCATAGGGGGTGACCCTAAGCATCACTCAGATCTCACAGAGCTGGCAAAACCAATGTGGAAGTATGGAGAAAAGGAAGAATAGGAGATGCAGAAGGCTTAATAATCTACTGACAAATGTATTCTCAGAGCGCATCTAATTTGCAGCACAAATTTAGGCCACAGGTGCTCTTCCAGTTGCTGGGAATGCTGAGAAGACTGAAGGCAGACCAGTATAACTGTCCTCACCCACTATGCTCACTGCCATGCTGCACAGACAGCCAGGTGGTGGAGTTCACCCAGAGCTGGTTGGATCACACGTTTCTTCAAATAGAGCCACTGTGAAGGAAGTGGGATACTTCCTGTATTTGGGTACCTTTGGAAGTAGCATGTCTGTACAGCACTCATTTGGCTGCCTTATGTGTATGCCTGATGACAGAGCCCCATTACACACACAGGCAACATTTTATTTCTGCCTCCTTTCCTATACAGGACAGGGCCTGCTCTAAGGATGAATCAGAGGACCATTGTCTAGAGCATCCCCTCTTCCACATCTGGGTTGGAGTACCCCTCTTGCACTGCAGCTTCCTCCCTCCTGCTGGTGAATGTTTCCAGGATCTGGCAGAGGGTATAAAGAAGACCCACACTGTAACCTGGCTTTTTTCCATCAGGAGAGCTCAAAGCTGGAGGTCCTTTCGCTGATCTGGAAACTGGGGCACAGAGAGGTGAAAGTCAACCAATGCACAATTGGCATCCAGTACATCAGGATGTCATGGTCATACTGCGGCCACAGCTTGCCAATGTCTCCTTCTCTCAGGGGCAACTGCAGGACTCCAGATGGTCTCTCTGGACAGAGATGGGGCTGAGCTTGAATCTGCTGCACAATCCCTTTGATCTCTGAGCCTCAGAAGGTTGGCTGCAGCCCTGCAGGTGCTCAGAAGAGCTGGAACCATCCCCAGTGTGGGTCACCACAGCAGCTGAGGGAGTGTTTTGTTTCACTGTAACTATGGTTGCAGCAGCCCATAAATGTGCACATTTCCGTTCTGGAGCACCCATGGAGTGATACAGATGTCCCTGGTGCCTCAGGGCTGGTACCATGCAGCACAGTTATTTGGTACAGCAGTGACACACCACTGCTGGGCATGCCAGGCTGTGTGTGCAAAGTGAGGAGTCACCCAAGGTTTATGAGAGGAAGGAGTGTTCTCACCTACTCAGGAAAGGAATTAGGTGAAAGGTGGAAGTTCCTCCATTTTCTCAGCACCAGCCCTACATCCTCAGTGCACAGAAACCTGGGGTTTGTGCTGGGGTGAACTGTGAAATTCAGAGTGAAGGATTCCATGATTTATCTCATTAATGATACATCCAGGCAATGGGCTCAATATGTATTTTTCAGCATCTGTAAAGGAGGACTCCTGTACCAGGAGTAAGAGTGTAAGTGCGTCCTTTGCCCACCAACGTTAGTGAGAGCACATGAGCCTTTGGAGCAGCTTCGATGTGGCAGTGCTCCTCTGCTCTCCTGGTTGACAGGAACCAGAGCTGCAGAGGTGACACTGACACAGTGGCAGATGGCAGAGCTTCCTGGCTGACCCTGGCTGGGAGGAGATCCTATCTCCTGACAAGTTTGTCTAGCCGGATAATGACGGTAATTAGCCAGGAGGCAAGGGGGCGGATCGGAGTGTTCTGCATGAGTAAGAGGGATGTTTTATGGCATGGAATTAGGAGGAGGATGGAAACTGTTAATATCCTCAAGAAAAGCGCTGGAATAGCACAGAGGACTGACCCTGGCAGGAGATCCCCCATTCCGTAAAGTGGACAGCTTGGAAAGAAAAGTAATGTTGTTCAGAATAAGCCCATACTAAGCCAGTACCAGCACTGAGCAGCAGCATGGTGACCCTTATCAGTACCTCTGCAGTTACAGAACTGCTCGGTGGAGCATGCCTCCCACTGCGCCAGTAGATCATCACCTATCCTTATCTCATGTCGTTTCCAGTCAAATATTTGCAAAGTGCTCAAATACCGGGCAGATAACAGCCCACAGACACGGAGAAAAGAGAATGTTTAATTCAAAAGGGCACGGCTTCTCTTCCTGCAGAAAAATGCCTTTCTTTATAAAGCAAAGGTGAGACATTCTTTGCAAACAGGTAGCCCTGGTGGCACAAGGCGATGCAGTTTTGTCTTCTTGGGGTGCTGCCAGACACCCTGAAATGATAGTGTGGAAAGGAGGAATGTGAGATTTCCCCTTTCATCATAATGGTTGCTTTGAAGCCTAATTATAGCCATTTGAACACCAACCCATTCTCCATGCTGCTGCTGATCACTGGGCTGAAATGTACAGCCAGACAGGGTAGTCCTCAGCTGGAACTGGTGTTGTGGCTCACGGATTACACAGGAGTTTGGAAAGGGCATGGAGCAGTGGAGGACTGGGCCCAACTTCCCCACTGTGCTGAGATGCACCATGGGTCATGTGGCAGTGTGGCCGCTGCATGGTGGTGCTTGGCATGCAGGCTCTTGTTCATCACTGGCAAAAATGCACAGCTGACGGTGGTGACTATGTTGAAAAATAGTGTTTCGTAGCTGAAAATTTGCTCTATCAAATAGTGTTATTGTGGTCTTTGTATCTGTTGTATTTTCCATGGAAATAAATGGAAAGCATTACTTTCGAGCAACCTATGTTTTCTCTATGAGCCCCAAGACTATTCCACTGTGACCTAAGCAAGCCAAAAGGTTGGACATTCATGCACATGGTCACACTGTAACATATCTGAAGGCATCATGGGTTTACTTCCTCAGGTTATTTGGATATAACACAGCACAGTATAGCAATGCTGCCTTGGGACGAGGTGGTGTCCTCTGAGGGCTGAAGCAGGAACAACAACCGCTGTCCCAACGTGTTCCCACTGCTGAGAACCAAAGCCCTTACTGAGATCGTGTCCTGTCCAGACACGTCTGATGTTTGTTCTTGCAGACATAACATGCAGGCAGGGATCCATCCTTTCTCAAGTGCATCTTTATTTCTCTTCTGCAATGGGAGAGGAGCACAAACTGAGACGTGCGCTTGCTGAAAGGTTGGGAACAGGAAGTGCTGATTAATTTGCACAGTCACTGGTTTTGATGAAAAGTAGGAAATGTGAATAACAGCCTTTTACTGCAATTTTGGCATTAAAAAATGCCTTCAGGGTAATGCCCGACTTCATGCTGCGTGGAATTAAGCCAATGGCGTTCAGTGGAAAGTACAAGACAAAGGCTTGGTTCTGGGAGTGCTTTACTTTGTTACATTCCCCATTCAAAACTAAGCTTTGAGAAACCACAGAAAGAGCAGCACCATCAATTTGCTACTAGTGGCTATTAATATTTTCACATCACTTTTACCTTTAAAAGGCATCTTCCCTCTTCCTGCCTGACAACTTCTCAGTGCTTAGGAAAAGCCCTTAATTAAAAAATTTTGAGGAATAAAATCAAGATTATCTTTCCAACCATAGTTTTCTTCTCTTCTGATTTCCTACTCTTATTTCGTAGAATCATATACTCATGGAATCTTTAAGGTTGGAAGAGACCTCTAAGATCATTCACTCCAACCTACCACCATTATTGCCCACATATGCCTTAGTGCCTCTACCTTTCCTTTTCTGCCCTTTCCCTGAACACTGCAGGGATGGTGACTCCATCACCTCCCTGAGCAGCCTATTCCAGTGCCTCACCACCCCTTCTGAGAAGAAATTTTTCCTAATAGGCACCCAGTTCTATTGGCCTTGTTTTCTGTCTTCTCTAATCTTCTACTTCTTCCGTGGAGGAATGTGTCTGGTTGTACCGAAACTCTGAAAGCGACACCTGACTTTTAGATTGCAGATGAGTGGCTGAACACAGAAGCACCTGAGCATAAGTGAATCTGCACTTTGCATAGTGCACTGCTCATGCCACCTGAAGTTCAGTCTTGGCTTTAACCCCTGTGGATTACAGACCCAACACCTATGTAATGACACTGAGCGATTGGGGCTGATGTATAGATGTGATGGTATGACCCCAAACATGCTACCCTAGCACTGAAAAGTAAGGACAAATTTCTCTTTGTTTTCACTTCAAACAACAAGTCTATGTTGTGTGTTTGAGAATCTGTGTGTTGCAGAAAGGGGAAAAAAGCTAGAGACCTGATAGCCCACTGTCATGGCAATGGCCATGCATGACCTCGGGGCTGTGAGATACTGAAGTGTTCCAAATGAGCTGTCCTTTGAGCAGTTGAATTAATAAATCCCAGTTCTGTGGGTCCCTCTACTCCATCCAAGGGATGGAACACCTACCCTATGAGGACAGGCTGAAAGAGCTGCAGTTCTTCAGCCTAGTGAAGAGAAGGCTCCAGGGAGATTAGGCCTTTCCTTATCTAATGGGGGGCTATAGGAAAAGAAGGGGACAGATTCTTTGGTAGGGTCTGTTGCGACAGGACAAGGGAAAAGGGTTTCAAGCTAAAAGAGGTGAAATTTAGATTAGATATAAGGAAGAAGTTATTTACAGCGGGGGTGGAGGGCACTGGCACAGGCTGCCCAGAGAGCCCCATCCTATGGAGGAATTCAAGGTCAGGCTGGTTGGGGCTCTGAGCACTCTTACGTAGCTGTAGGTATCCCTGTACACTGTAAAGGAGTTGGACTGGATGGCCTTTAAGGGTCCCTTCCAATTCAGGTGAATCTATGGTTCTATGATTCTATGATTCTGTCCTTAGTTCTCCCACCACCACAAAACCTCTACTGCTGTGTAAAACTGAGATGAAATTAGTCAATGTATTCAGCAGTTATGATGAGGAGACTGACAAAGGATGAGATGTAATGTACTTGTAGTAGGCTGAGCTTCTTTGGAATCTGAGTTGAGAATGACCCAGACAGCCTCTGCCCAGCCCAGCAATTATCACTTCCAGCAGTAAATAGAAACACAATATAAACAACTTGAGTTCATCTCCATGCAAATATTACATTGGTATTCCATGCATGGGTGTAATGAGTGTTATTGGGGATATACAGTTCTGAGATGGATTTTATTAACCATTCCTGTGAGTGATAAGGAATCTATCGATACCAGCGTTGTTAAATACAATAAAGATGTACAGAGTGGAAATAGTGGCACGGGTTTCAGAATCACAAGGGAGAGATCTTGCGTCATGCCTAAACGCATCTGAAGAAGCTTGCCCTCACAGTGATGCCACCTCCTGAATAGGACCATGCTTTGTGTGTCTTTTCTCATGGTGGTTGTTCTGAGAGCTTGGTTCTAAAGTCCCATGTACTAATATTCTGCCATTTTTACATGTATCTGTTCATTCTTAAGAACATATCACTATGGAATTGGTACAGAAAGAGAAGAGTAACTTCAAGAAAGGAGTAAGTGTGAGCAGATGGCCATCACTGCATGTCCATAATCATTATTCAAAAAAATTTCTAAGACTTTTGGTATGGTTTGGGACCTCAGGCCTGAGTTTCCATAGCTGATGTTGCTGAATGGTGCACTCCTGCTCTTAGCTCCGCAGCTGCAGAAAATATTCCCCTGAAGCATTCAGTTCACAGAAGGACCTCAGGCTTTTTTTCTGCAGGGCTCTACCACCAAGTCTGGCATTGCTGAGCACCTCCCTGCTGCTCACATCAGCAGATGCTTCTGCCTACACTTAAGTACAGGCAAATCTGGGGGCTATGAGGTTGGTTTAAGTGCTGTATTTCTGTATCACCTGTGGAAGCTTTGAATCTGATGGCTTACACAGAGGTATGCCAGAATAAAGGGGCTGCTTACATGAGCAGCGCTGTTCCTCTGTATGGTGCAGCATGGGAACATGATTTGGGTAGAATCATAGAATCATTAAGATTGAAAAAGACTAAACCTCCTCTGGTGCAACTCAAGGACATTTCCTCTCATCCTATGACTGATGTGGCCACATGGTGTGGTGCAGAGAGATAACAAGGAGGTAAGCAACTCTCATAAAGTGATGTGCTGGGGTGGGAAAACCTGCCTTAATGATTTGTGCTGAAGTATTTCAGGTTGGTATAACCAAGATGGGACAGTCCAAGTCGCATTCCCACATCCTTCCTGAGGTGTATGTATTTTGTTGGAAATTTCTGTTCAGTGAAAAAAGGGCAGCTATTGGACTTGGGGTGGGACAAGGAAAGTGCCATGATTTTTGGAGGAAGAAAGACCTACTAACCCCGCTGTTACATCTGCAGAGGCTCAGGAGGACCAGAACAGCCACACCAGTCTTCTTCAACTCAGGACATAGTTTGGGATCTCTGGAAGCCAATGTTGAATGTCAATGCCTGGGCTGCTCAAGGCATTGATGTCCAATTCCACAATTTTTTTCCCGTTCAAGGAGCCCAGCACCAGTGTTTCTGCTGGTCTTCTGTGTTAATGCACCTGGCCTGCTGAGCTGTCTGAAGGTACTAGCTGCAGGTTGTGTCTTGCTGGCATCATACTGTAGGAATGTGAGAGCTGATAAAAAAAAAAAAAATTAGAATGGAAAAATAGGATTTCTGCAGGCTGAATGGGAGAGAACTCACTCTCATCTTTGCTGTGCAAACAGTGTGGATCTGTGCCTTGCAGCATGTCCCCACTGCGTGGCCACCAAGAAGCTCCACAGCATGTTCAACCAGCTCTTCCACTGTGCCTCTAGGCTGCAGCACGCTGTCATTATATCATGCGTGCCTGAAACATCTCAGCAGAATTGGAAGCTTGGAACAAAAAGACATGTTGCTGACTTTGCTCCCACCAACAAGCAGCAGAACTGTGTGGTTCCTGGGTGGCTTTTCGAATGGGTGAGGAGAGTCAGACTGAGACCTCAGGAGCACCTGAATCTTCCTGCAGTACTTCTCCCTGAGTTCTCTTCTGGAGAACTGAGCTATCCCAAGAAAGTGTGCGCCTTGTTATTGTGCATACAAAGTCTTTCATTAATTGAGTTCAGCCTGTGCCACAGACGAGCTTTGTCTGCAGTATGTGTGTGGGAGAGCACATGCATGCACACTGAGGTACACTTGTATCATTGTTGAATTCTCTTCTGGGTAGACTTCAGATTCAGAAGGAAAAAGGAAAAAAAAAAGAAGCCTGGACAAATGCAGTTATAAACACAGCATATTCTCCCAAGATCCACACAGCCACCTTCATGGGAGAGCAGGAGTTTGTCTACAGGATGGGCCCTGTCATTTCTATCAGGAGATAATTTCTTGTGCTTTCCTCATTCCTTTCTCCTGAGTAATACCTTCTCCTGTAAATAGAGGAGAGAGGGAGGGAAAAGGAAACCAAGCAACTTCTTCACTGACTCACTAAACACGAATATCCCCAGAATATTTGTTTGGGCAAATAAAAAGGATTCACTGGACCAGGATCAAAGCCTATTGGTCCCCTGTTTGCAGGTCACCCAGCTCACCTGTAGCTAGCTGGCTTTGGCATCAGGAGGAAAATGGCCTATAGACCAGAGAAAGGCCAGGAGGCACAGCGTCAGCCCTGCCATATCTATATGAATCCAGCAGAAACTGAATGCTTTGGCATTTCCAAGTGGAAATCACTGGTGCTGAAAGTTCTGTTCTTCTCCTTTCTCCAGGTCAAAGTCAATGCCAAAGAAGAACTTATAGGATAAGATAAGACTAGAGGGAATGGCCTCAAGTTGTGCCAGGGGAGGTTGCATTTGGATATTAGGAAAAATTTATTCTCAGAAAACATGGTTGGGCACTGGAATGGGCTTGGGAGTTGGTGGAGTCATTATCTCTGAAGGTGTTCGAGAGCCTTGGAGATGTGGCACTGAGGGACATGACTTAGTGGGCAGTATTAATGGTGGATGTGTGTTTGGGCTTTATGATCTTAGAGGTCTTTTTCAACTTTAATGATTCCATGATTCTATGACTTCTATCAGCACCAGAGCAACACTGCACGGATGTGCATAGGGATTGTTTCTGGGCTGCCCATCTCTTGAGTGTCTTATCATCAAGCTAGTTCAGAGCTTTGCCAAGGTTCCCTCCATACCCAGACCCACAGTAGTTCTTTATCATCTCCTGCTGAAATCAAGAACCAACTGGTATCCTGCTGGTGTCCTTCCAGTAGGTCCTGCTCTTCATACCCACTCCATTCCTGGAGTGCATCCTAACAGAGAACCCTAGGGATCTGCATACAGACACAGTCATGGGTGAAGCAACAACAGAACAAAACAACGCAGCCCAGTGCAGTGCAAACCTGGGTAAACTCTCACATTAAAAACTGAGGCTGGAGATGAGTAGAGCTGTCAGACCTCACTGCTTCTCACAGCGGTGACACATTTCTGACTGTGCCAGAGGTGAGAGGATTGCATCACAACTGCTGAGAGTTTTCAGAAATCTTCAGCACGGCCTCCAGCTTTGGCCCTGTTGGGATCAGTGGGAAAATGCTGCAATGCAATGCTGCAACCTTAGGGTGTGCTCCAGGCTTCTGAAAACTGAGCAAGTATTTCAGTAGGACATCTGCTGTCATCTGTGAGACTTGTACCAAATGATGTTATTTTTGGAATAAATAAAAAACGTTTGGTTTGAAAAAGCTGAAATCAGATGTTTCTACATTTCTTTATTCCTGGGCCAATTTCACAGATCTCCATAGATCTCTTCATAGAGGTGTTCTGAGCAGAAGAGAGAAAAGTAGCCTGCTCCCTGTGATGCCTCAGTCAAGGATGAATAGCAAACACTTTACGAGCAATCCTGACTGCTGATCCTAGGACAGATTTCCTCCTGCACAACCCCCCATTTTGCAAACTCCTAATGAGGAACCTTCACCCTGAGAAGTGCCCCAGTCCAAGGACAGAGGTCAGCTGAAATGGAATGGCAATGACAACTCAGAGGCTATGCCAAAAGGGCAAGTTCCTGCTCACACCGACTCAAATTGTGATTCCTCACTGTCCAGCTAGAAGCTGATAAATTCCACATCAGACTTCACTTCCCACTGTCTAACTTACATCCCTCTATCTTCAGTGTCTGGATAGCTGTTCCTATAACAAATCCCATTCAAAGGTGTACAGATTTCAGACATTGTGATATGACAAAGGAGAGAGGTCCCACAAAGCGTGTGGGTTTCCCTAATTTTTTCTTGTTTTCTGCTGGGACCATACACCTCTGGGTCTCGGAGAGAGTAGGACCTGGTTTATTTATGTGGCTCTCGTCTGTGCACTAAGCTCTTTAAATAAGGCAGACTGCTCTGCCATGTGGGCGCACAGTGGGACCCCAGTGAAGAGAAGGATTTTGCTTTTCCTTTAGGCAGTTCTCCTTCCACTGGCTCTTTAATTTGCATTCATATTCCAAGCCAATCTGAACTAAAAATAGGATTCCTTACTCAGAATGGCAGTGGCATGGCTCACCTGCTGCTGCATTCCCATCTCACACTGCATCCTCACACCTCCGGCTAGAGGAGTGTGCTGCAGCAATCATTCACAACTATGTGCTCTGTGAGCAGGTTTTGAAGCTCTGCCACCCCTTGGAAGCTCCCACTACTTTTTCTTTCATGTGCTAATGCAGTTTGCTGTCTTATCTCCTCTCACATCCTTGGGGCACTCCTCATTGCAAGGCTGTACACCAGCAACCCAACTAAGTGGGAAAAACACACAGAGATTCAACTGTCCTCCCGCTTCACCCGTACACTTTGGGGCAACCTGCAGCTCTCAACTGAAGAGTGTGCTGTTTTCACTTGCATTCAGGAAGAAACAATTTGCTGCTGGAAGGTGCATCCTTTGGCTTCCACCAGCAGCCACTCCTCCTCAATGCCTCACAAAATGTACAGGTGTGGGAGGCAGACAGACCTCCCGCCAGCTCTAGTTCAATGAATCCTACATGAGGTCTTGTTTTCTTTTTCAGTGCTCTTTTGCATTTTTGCACACCACTTTCTAATGCAGCGATGTGTTTCCTCCTGCTGTCCATGTGTTGCAGCTGACTGTCATTTATTTGCTCTGATAAGGGGTTAAATATGCACAGGTACACTTGGGCGTGTGTTTGTGATGCAGGTGGCAGAGATACTTTAAAGGAAGAACCTTCCTTTGTTCCCTTAATGATTCATTCATTGGGAGTGTGGGAATTAACCTATATAAATTTTTGCTAGTAGGTAGATACACCTAGATCCTGAAATAGCGGATGGGTGAGAACCAGGTACAGAGACTGTGCATTGCCCTGGTAGCAGTGAAGGAAACAAACTCATGTGGCAGGCTGGGAAGCAATGACTGCTCAGTATTTCTCACGGTGTGGTCTCATTACCTTGTTTTCCGGTGACTCACCAAATATCCTAAAGGGCTGTGAGAGATCCTCTGAGAAAGATCTGGCTTTGCACGAGATCTTCAGGCCCTCGTCTGGGGGCTGAACTCTGGTAGCTGGAACTGCTCAAGGAGTAACTGAAAGAACTCAGGCTCAGCAGTGAGCATGGCAACTGTGCTTCGGCTGCACAGCACTGGGAGATGGGGTTGAGATTGCAGCAGAAGCCCAAATGAGAAAAGGATGGGCTAGCCCTGGTATACTCACTGGAAATCTGAGCATCTGAGGAGCTGGGCAGGCTGACAGAAACACAAGGCACTGGCTAAGAGTTGAGGCTCCTGGGGAATGCATTGCAACTGGCAGATCAGGAGGGCATGTGTAGGAGACAGAACACACACAGGACAGAAACTACAGCGAGGAAGAATCATAGAATCATTACATCTGGAAAAGATCTCTAAGATCACCAAATACAGCCCCAACCCATCCTCACCATGCCCACTAACCATGTCCCCGAGTGCTACATCCGCATGGCTCTTGAAGACCTCCAGGGACAGTGACTTCACCACCTCCTTGGGCAGCCTGTGCCACTGCATCACCACTTTCTGAGAAGAAATTGTTCCTAATATCTAACCTGAACCTCCCCTGGTTGAGGCTATTCCCACATATTCTATCACTGTTACTTGGGAGAAGAGGCTGATCCCCCCCACCTTCTCACAATCTCCTTTTGGGGAGTTTAAGAGAGCCATAAGGTCTCGCCAAGCTTCTTCTCAGGCTGAACAGCCCCGGCTCCCTCAGCCATTCCCCATAAGACTTGTGCTCCAGACTCATCACAGCTCTGTTGCCCTTCTCTGGACATGTTCCAGGACCTCGGTGTCTTTCTTGTAGTAAGAGGCTGAAGAAGTAATAGAATGCCAGGGATGAACCCTTCCTGGCAGACGGCTGCCAAGAAACAAATGCTTCCAGTGTCTCTGCTCCCATGGCCCTGTATTTGTGCTCAGCCGCCCCAACCACACCAACTAGGCCTCAGAGCTGCCATCGGCCACATGCAACCAAGCAGCGTACTTGTGGGCTGCAGGCGCCCTTTGGAACACATCAGGTCATGGCAGGAGGCGTGTGGGCACAGCAAGCCAATGCAAAGCATTCTCCTTCATCCTGCTTCACTCCAAGACACGTACGAGGTCACCGTCTGCTCAACAGTGTGCATGGATGATACCATCTGCTTAAGCAATGCTCTCCTCGCTGTGAAGCCAGCCCAGGTGCTTTGCATTGGAGACAGTTTTTCCAACAGTAATTAGCAGGGTGAAGGAGGAAGCAATTGTCAGGCATCTTTTTGCATGGGTCGTGGCATTGGCAGCAAGTAGCCCCATCCCTGCTTCCTCCTCCCCCAACAGCTGTGGGCTTCCCCACACCTCACTTTGGTGGCTGCTGCACAGGGCCACGTCACTAACAGGACCTAGGTTCAATCTGCTGCCTTCTCTCCTTCCCATCAGAGGAAGGATCTCCAAGGACCAGATTGGAGAGACTGCTCACTGTGATACTCCTCAGAACCAGGCCAGAGATACTTAGATCTGATGCACATGCATACAAAGAACTGGCATCTTCAGGGTTCCCTAAAGCTTCATGCTGAAACATATCTACAGTGATTTCCTCCCCACTGCTCCAGCTGTGATGGGAAGGCTCACAGCACAGAGATGAGTGTGATAACCTTGCAGCCAATCTGACACAGCCACTCTGAAGGAAGGGCTGCAGTGCCTCCTGTTGCGTTATCGGTGCCACCAGCACAAAGCAGCTGAGTTTAGCTCTCACGAAACAAGAGCCTAGCTTGTCTGTGTTTTGGCAGATGTTGGCCATGATAATTCTGCAGCTGTGATGGTGACAAGATAGCAACTGGAAGAACTATCATTAGTGTTCCACTGATATCTCCCTTTGTCCTGCTGCAGCCAGTGAAGGGCTGACCCCTCGCTGGGTCCCCAGGGAGCCGCTGTTCTATCTCAGGACCCATGGATCACCCAGTGCCATGCTTCTGATGCGGGAAGTGGCTTCCTGCAGGAGCTGTGCGGGAGGAGCTGTGGGAAGAGCAGCCAGAACTGGTCCCACCAGCCCTGGAGCATTCCTGCCCTGTGCTGATGCAACTTGATCCCATCTGGCAGAACAGCAGTGCTTTCCAAAGAGCTCCCTCCACCTGGAGCTGAACCTGGAGATGGCAGTTAAATGTGGGCCAAGGGACGGAAGGCCCTCACCCACTGATGGACACAGTGCTTGCTATCAAATTGGCTGCTCCCAGAACTTAGTTTTGCTTTATATTCACTATTCAATGCATGCAGCTTCTCTCCAGTGAGACCATGGGTGTTGAATCACAGTGTAGAACTGTACGCAACCACTTGGGACACATCCCACAGAAGTGAGAATTGTTGGAGAGTGTTGTGCAACACAGAAGTGAGACAGGAAAGCACTAAGCTATTTCAGTGGCAATGCTCAACCCACTCCCACTCAGGATTTAGTGCATGGCAGCTTTACACGACATGTTCTGCAACTGAGGATGGCCTTAAATGCGTCCTGAAGATGAAGCAGCTGAACTGTGAGCATTGCTTATGTGTGCTTCAATACCAGGCAAAGAGAGAATGCGATCAGATGGTGTGGATGGCTGAAAGCTCCTTCCATCACTCCCCACCACCCGTCCCTCTTGTGCTGTCTTTGTTAACAGACACACACCATCAAACCTTGTGCTATGTGCTCCTTAGTGTTGTAGTGACTTCTCATGTAAATTGTACCAGCCCACAGTAAAACCAGTTCAGTTGCAGTCTGCACTGCTGGGATGGACACAGAACAGAGAAGAAGAACCAAGATGCTAGTGATGGTTTTTTTCTTTAAAAACATGAAAACCGAAGACCCTGTGCAATGAAATACTGCAAGACATATCCCCAGCAAGCAGAATCACCTTTCTATCTGCAGAGACCTCTCCAAATGCCAAATTCCAAAGGCTACCTGTTTGCAAGTGCCGTCATCCAACTTGTACACACAACAGCACCTAATTAGAGGTTTGAAACTGAAGAGTAATTTTATCTGTGGATCTCATAACTCTCAAATCTCTCTTTGAAAAGCATGGTTATGTAGCTGATGGTAACACTGCTTTTCCATGAAGAATCTCATAAACAAAAAGACTGCAAACATGATTAAGAAACATAAGCAAGGAGCCATTGTTTAAAGCCAAAGGGACATTATCACATCTCATGGCAGGAGTATTTGTTGGAGAATCAAAATGCAAAATCCTGTACTTCTGGCCTGCTTTGCCTAGGTCTAGCACTCTGTTTCTCATCTCACCCCTTTCCAGCTGACATCCCAGGTGCTGCTGCTTTGTTCAGGCAATGTGTGAGTGCCTGCACAGGACATCCCAGCAGGATTAAACACACAGCTACTGTTCTTGAAAAGCTTTCATCACAAATGAGAGGGACTGGGCCCTGGGAGGACACTGTTGCCCTGAGCCCTGCTGTGGTTTTACTTCGTTCCGCTCCACCCAGGAGCTGTCTGCCTTTCATCCCCAACAATAATCATCTCTGGGCGTAAGACAGGAAAGTGCCTTTTGGCTGGGAGAGCAGCCAGATCCACAGCAGGCAGATCCTGCATGAAAGCAACACAGACAGATAGCAGCAGGAGCCACACTAACTCTGCGCCTATGGAAATCACATCTGAAAGTTGCATTTGCAACTCTTTCTTTGCATTTTCCATGTGTGCCTTTAATCATTTCAGAACATAAATCATGCTACTTAGAGATGCAAGGGCAGGGGATGCACAAGGAAGGGCAGTCTTGTGACTGAGATGTGGGAGAGCTGCCAGGTGCATTTCAGGTTCGCCCATCACCACTCTATCTTATCATCCCAGTGGTGAAACAGGGAGTGCAAGGCAGATCTGGCAACACTTTGTACAGTTTGGGATGGTTTAGAAGTGCTCAGACCATATGCCGATCAGAGCTGTGTAATTGGATAATCTAACAGAACACTTCAAATTGCATTAATTGCTTTAGACACCTCAAAAATCACAAATCTGCTGTTTGTAACACACTACCCTGCAGTACTGGAGTGATCCCTGTGGTGGATTATGAGGGGTCTGGAGCACAAGACTTAAGGGGAGCAGCTGAAAGAGCTTGGGTAGTTCAGTCTAAGAAGAGGTTCAGATGAGACCTTATAGCTCTCTACAACTCCTCAAAAGGAAGTTGGGGTGAAGTGAAGGTCAGCCTCTTCTCCCAGGTAACAATGATAGAATGAATGAGAAGGGCCTCAAGTTGTGCCAGGGAAGGCTCAAATTGGATATTAGGAACAATTTCTCCTCAGAAAGAACAGTGAGGCATCAGCACAGGCTGCTCAGAGAAGTGGTGCAGTCACCATTCCTGGAGGTGTTCAAGAACCACGGAGACGTGGCACTGGGGTACATGGTGGTGGGCAGTATTGGTGATAGGTGGACAGTTGGACTAGATGGCTTTGGAGTCTTTCCCAGTCATAATGCTTCTATGATCTCATTTCCTAAGCAGGAAGAACCTGATACCAAACACATCCTTGCTGAGCTCTTACAAACAGGAGGCTTGCCCATGAACCAATTGAATCTGTGAGTGACTGCACTCTGATATCCTGATAGAAACCAACCACCAGCTATGTAAGAAAAACTACACCAAGAGAAAGAAGCTGTACTTCAAGGTCTTCACCAAAGCATCCATAGGCAGGAACCCACCAGCAGATAGAGGTAATGACAGCATTACCTGGCTCTGCATGCCCAGAAAGAGGGCTCAACACTTACATTGATTACACAAACCCTGCTTTTTGGCATTAGCCCAGAGTACAGCAAGCCAACAAGAGCTGCTCCCTCTGACACTCACAGGCACAGCTGCCTCAGCTGAGCTACCTCCCCAGTCCTAGGCAAAGCCAGACCTGCAGTGAATGGGGATTACTCACTGGAGGAAGGTGTA
This sequence comes from Lagopus muta, assembly GCF_023343835.1. Taxonomy (NCBI): domain Eukaryota; kingdom Metazoa; phylum Chordata; class Aves; order Galliformes; family Phasianidae; genus Lagopus; species Lagopus muta. The sequence goes on along the minus strand of NC_064436.1, from coordinate 25,280,597 downwards.
ACCAGCAGAGGAACGATAGGTATGCGGAGCTTTATTTGCAAAATGAGAAGGAATCACACTTTGCTTATTAAAGGATGTCTGACCCTTCTGTCACTGATTTATCTCATGTGAAGGGCCTCTACCAGGCACAGTGCCCTTACACCAAAAGCATGCTCAATTACTGCACTTGTCCGTAGGAGCTCAAAGCAGAGCAGAAGATGGAACTGCTGGAAGGAAGGCTACAGAGCTCATGAATAGGCAGGAAGCAGTTCAGCTCATAGACAGCTGCAAAGCATGAAAGAACTCCCCAAATGCTCACCAGGGAAAAAACAGTGTGAGGAACTACTCAGTTTCCTAAAAGATCACAGAGAACACAACACATAGGAGAGGAGAAGGTAGTGTGCAAGAATAGATGGCCCTCACTGTACCATAGTTCTAGGATGCTGAGCTAGGTACCAAAAATGCTTTGCAGAAGCAGCCACGTGCACAGGAAATTGTGCAAGAAACATCAGGTGGGCACTTCATGCCTCACAGGGGGCAGCTGCAAAAATGGGTGTTCAAGGCTAGGTTGGATAGGGCTCTAGGCAGCCTGACAGCTGGTTGGCACCCAGCCCACAGCAATGGGTCTGAACCACACCATCTTTAAGGCCCCCTCCAACCTAAGCCATTCAGTTATTTTACAACACGGTCATAGATGCTCTCCAGGCAGAATAACATCATCACTAGAAGGCCAAAAAAAAGTGCAGGGGCAAAACCTTCTGATAAAATGTGGGACCAACAACCCATGCTTACTGCAACAAAAGCAACTGCAAGGTGAGAGAAGCAGGTTAGGAGCCAAATGGCACCTATCCTGAAGAGCAGACCTGGTTGGGCAGAAGCATGGAACACAGAGACTCAACTTGAACAGCAGTAGTACATGGACAGCTCTGCTCCCATATAAGTGCCTCAACAGTGCTGGATGGGACTGACTCACAGCAAAAGGCTTCTCTCAGATGCAGCAGCCCAACTTTCAGAGAATCAGAGTGTAGCCTGAATCCTGAGAAAAGAACAGGAAATTCACAAGATGCACTGCAGTAGCTACACTGGTGTTAAGCTTTAGAGTTGGGGAGGGAAAAAGGAAAATACATCTTGTGACAGCAGTGATTTCACTTGTAAAGTAGCTTCGCTTATAAAGTAACAAACCTGGTATTTACACTAGAAAGAAAACAAAAGGTAGAAATGACTGAGGAAGAGCAGCCTCATGGCTTTCAGGTGAGAGGTGTAATCCATTCCCAGGCTCACGGTGCTATTGCTCAGCCACCACCGAGATTAGGCTTGTTTACAGAAAGCAAGAAGCTTGGCACGACTTATAGCAACAGATTTCCTTGCCAGAGCCCTAATACCAAATGTCTGTGCAAAAGCCGTTTGGAGAAGTGCTATTTACTTTGGTAATGAGGTGAGTTCCCTGGAATGTAGCATTGCAGTGTTCCCAGAAGATGTTGCAATCCACTTACCTGTGTCTCAGCTACGTACCATACCACACAGGCACTCAGAGCCTGAGAACTGCTCAGCTGAGCCAGGAGACAAAGGACTGAAGCTCAGATCTTCCTTACAGCAACGTACCTCACTCCCACAACAAGCACACAACCTGGGTCTCCACTGAAAATTTGCTTGGGGTTTGGTTTCTTTATAAAGTTTTCCAAGCTGCCACAAGCTAAGACATAGAAATTAACTCCAATAAGGGACCCCTTATGGGAGACAGACCCCACAAGAAGGTCCTCATAAATCACAAAACCCATAAGTGTTATGAACTTGTCCTGTAGTACCTCTTTTTGGGCAGCACTGACCTCAGACCCCAGCTCTCTCCTGGTAGCACCTAACAGGAATACCAGCATGCAGTTGGACTAATGATTACCTGCAGGAAAAAGAGAAATTAAAGGTAGACTTTAGAGGCCAAGGCTCCCTTGCCTCTCCGAGTCATGGGCCTGGGGCTACTCCACTCTTTCTCATTTAGGATGGAATCCCAAGCCACTGCTCCAATCCTTTGACCACACAGATGAAAGACTCTCCTACTTAAAATCCCAGCTCTCCACTTATTTGCTGAAACTTCCATTTGAAATTTTGCTCCCAATAAGGTAGTTCACCAAACCCCTCCCTGGAGTCCAGTACCTGGAGGATTCCTTTGTTGTTGAATTAAATGGACTTCCTACTGAAACAAGTACTGGCATCTGCAGATTTTGTTTACAAACAACTTGCATTCCTATGAGAGCACTGAGCTCTACTTTGCACAGTGCTGTAGTTCTTCATAACCCTGTTTCATGCTCTTAGAAGTGTTGAAACTCACACTTAGAGGAGAAACCAAGCTCTAATTAGAAGTGTTTACATGTACTCCTGAGAGCAAGAACAAACTCTTACCATGGTTAGATTATGTAAAAAGTTTAATTATAAAATAAATAAGTTTGTTATGGAAGCATTAAATATTAAATACAATAATAAATATTTACACATTTACAGATATGTCTTGACAATTAATGGTGTTGCTCTGCTACCAGAAGAATTCTGCTCTGTTTATACAGAACACATTCGCTCTTCAAAGAAGAAACTGAACTCAACTACTACAGCGTGCACAAAATTTCACGGACATCAAGAAACTGAGGATAGCTAGGTCAGAAAGGTTTGAGGTAAGTCACGTTCTTCACATCGTAATGAAGAGCATAGGAGACCACTGCATGCTGAGTAACAATGCTTGAATTTAGTTCTTCAAAAAAAAAAACAAAAAACAAAAAAACAAAAAACTGGTTTTTGGTCAAGTTCTCATATTGCCAGATCTGATTAAACTGCTCAAAACAGCACTAACCATCTGGATTACAGAAGCACTGTGTTTCAGCCAATGGATAGATGCTGCAACATCACTGTCCAGACTTATCAGCTTGTTTGATCACATGTATTCCTTCAGTGACAGAGCTTCAGATCTCACATCTGTTGTCTCAGCATCTTGAGATGAGTCTTAACTCTGCATCACACACACACACACAAATTGATAGCTCCACTCACACAGTCCTATTGGGTTCAGAGGGAATACCTTCCACATGTACAGTAACAGAACCCAGGTGTGGTTGACAGACCTGTCACCAACACCCTGCAAGTCAGAATTAGAGATGAAGAGATGAAATTCTTTGAAGCAGATACCGGCAGGGAGCACAGCAACAGCAGAATTTGGTTTTGTCCACTGAGGTCCAGTGAGATGAGCTCTTCCCTTTTCTACCTTTGAGGAGAGGTATCTCCTCCCCTCCATCTTGCTCTCCTGGGAGCCACAGCTTCTGCCCCTCGGAGCTAGAGCTGCCAAAGGAGACTTGCTAGCAGAAGAAAGTCCATCCACATACGAGCAGAGTCTGGAGGTCCAGCACCAATAGAGAAAGCTCAGGAGTAGTCTCCAGCAGGTCTTGATAGCAGCCCTCTACCTTTATAGTGGCAGCTCCTTCCACATTGTTGTACCAAGTTGTAGCAGTTAACTGTCCTCCCCAGCAAGTGATTCAGCAGCAAATGGCACATTGGGCATCTCCCTGCAGCAGCCTGTCTTGATGAATCAGGGCTTAGTGGCAACAGCTCCAGCCCAGTGTCCAGGTAGATGTGTCAGGTAGCCAGAGGTCCCCTGCAGCTTGGTAGAGGCCACAGAGTTGTTCTGTAGAGGGAAGACCAGGCACATTAACTATCACTCAAAACATGAGCACTCCACACTAGAACCAGAGCAAGCCTACATCCAAGGCAGGCAGCTTTGCCTTTGTCTACAGTCTGTTAGCACCAGGAACTCCCTAATGCCTTGAGGAGATGTGGAAATGCTCATTCTTGCCTAGATTAGTTTTTATTCCCCAAAAGGGAATTTCAAATAGAGCTTTCCGTTAGAGGAATGGATTACTTCCCCTTTGGTTTTTAGCTGTCTTTAAAAGTGCTGTTGAATTCACATGCATAAAATCCAGTGGTTTTAGAAAACCAGTGAGCTGGGCCATACACATGTAATCTACATGTTTCAAGGCACATTGAGCGCTAAACAAAACATGAAAGGTAATGCTAGCTTTGCTAAACATGCATGCAACTCCTGCATAGGCAGCTCCAGCTTGGAAAAACTAAGACAAGTTGAAAGTTGGCTCACATACCTGCTTTCTCCTCATTTACACACCAACATGGCCATTTCTGTTCTCTTGTCGAAGTTTTTTCCTTTCTTCTTTCTCTTCATACTGAGGACACTTTTTCCTGACCCTGTGGAATTGGAGGGCATAAGATATCATTTTAAAGCCTGGCATCCATCCATCCCATGCTCTGTAGCTATGCTCTTTGGATCCTCAAGCAGCTCCTAGGCACCAGAAAGCACTGAGCACATCAATGTGAGTGTTTAACTATTTAGCTATGAGATGTTATCAAGCTATTGGATACATCAAGGAGCCTTGGGTTAAGCAAGGAGCTTTGCCACACATATCTGGGGCCTCCTGATGCAAGCACCATCAGGTAGCAAGAGGCTGGGAGCATGCAGAGCACAGGGGGCCAGATTTTCTGGAGGCTATAGCAAACAGCTGCAATGTGCAGAGCCCCGGGAACTTCAAAGAATTCAAGTGCATGTGTCCCATGAATACATCAAAAGCCAGCTGCTAACAGCACTTCTCATTGTTAGGTCTTCACTAGTGTTCCCAATAGACCACCCAGCTTCTCTAGAGGAAGGTACAGTAACATCCATCTCACTGTTTAAGCCTGTGAGGGTTTAGATCGTGAAGAGCTAGAACAACCGTCCTACTGCATGGCTTGCTTCAGAAGCAAGCAATGCTCATTCTCACTACAGAACTGGTTCTTTCTCATAGCAGAGTGGAACAAAAGTGTTCCTCCCAGCGTGCCTCAAGTTTAGATCTAAATATGAAACAGCAAAACAAATGCACACCTTGTTTCCTGAAATGCATGGAAGAGTACAGCATGTACCAAATTATGTTGGTGTACTTTGAGATCTAAAATTAGACTGCACTTCTGAGTTCCACCTGCACTACCCAAGCCCTGCTGCAGTGCCAGACCTGGAGGACTGCTTCTGCATTCAGAAACACCAGAGCCAGGTTCCCAGTGCAACTACTTGAACTCAACACAAGTCCTGGAGAACCAACTGACAAGATGCAGAGGCACAGGCGATCAGAAGCTGCTGGATACTGCTTGTCAGCAGGTAGAAGATTGATGGAATGCTTGAAGCATGCACTCAGTATTTTTTTTTTTCCACTTGATTCACAGCAGGACCTCAGGTTATCTACCACACTACAGCTGTTAATCACAGAACAATTGCTTCCTTTCTTAGCAGCAAGCAGTACAGCACTTCAAACTGACAGCACTTACTCTCCCATTTGATACCCCTGCAGTGCTAGTATTTAAATCCAGCAGCCTCCATTAATTAATGGTCAGCTGGAGCACTCATTCCTCCCAGCTGTGCAGCCAGCTGTTGGATCACAGCTACACACTGAGCAGCTATACTGCAGGCAGGCCTCTTCTACACAAGGATTGGGAAATGCACTGCTGCATCAGCATGAATGCTCCTCCTCCACCTCCTGCTGATGCTCTGCAGCACTAAGTGCTTTGGTTGTAGTGGGAGCAGGAAGACTTGTTTTAGAACTCCACATTCATAGGTTGGCCATAGGAAAAAAAAAAAAAAAAAGGGGGGGAGGGGAAATGAACAGTCAGTAGCTTAGAGACTTCTCAGACCTTCTGCTCTTAAGACACATGCAAGCCAGAATAAGAACTTGTGCTTCTGGAGATCTTCCACACACAGGTAATTCAGATAAGCCATGCATATTTTGCAACTACTGGTCACAAGTCCTGCTCACACTTGAGCCAGACGTACACTAAAGAGCATAATACTTACTGCACTATCACAATGATAAGTACAGCAACAAAGCTGATGCTGGAGAGCAGGACAGCTACCACAACCAACACAGTCTTTGAGTAGTCTGCCACATCATTCTTCCTTTGAGTCTTCATGAACTGTTCACCACAGCGCTCACCAAAATAATCCTGATAACACCTGCAACAAACATCAATACAAGTTCTTATCAGCTCCCATGCTGTCTGGAGCCAAGGATGCCCACACATAGTCAAGGCTGACTTTGACATCCTTAGAGTTGCACATGAATCTCAAGATGCTCACTTGGAGCATGCTCATAGAACAGTCACTGCTCTAGCAGAAGATTTGTCAGTATTTCAACAAGTTGAGATTAGTTTGGGCGTGATATCCCAGCAGGACACACCTTTCCATTCTTTAGGTTCAAGTTTATGACCAACCGATGAGTTCAGTGGCTTGTTATGCATCTCAGATTCCATCAGCACTTAATTTACATGGCAGAAAGATTCTCAGTCAAAATACTGTAGATGTATCTAGGCCAAGCTGACACCAATTTTTCCCTCTAAGCCCTTCTATGCCACCAGCACATGCAAACCACACCTCACTCACTGCACAGAACTTACTTGCAGGTTGCCATCTGAAGATGCTGTAAGTACACGCATTCACCATGGATGCAGAAGTTTTTGTACTCCATTTCACAAGGAGTCCCTTTCTTTTTGTTCTTCCCTTTATTCTTTCTCCTCCTTGGTTTGCCAGCATTCTTCTCGTTCCCCCTCTTCACTGGCTTGGGTTTAACCACAGGCTCCACTGGAAACAACAAAGTCACTCAGTCTAGCATTGCAGAAAAGCTAGATGCTGTGAAATGCTATTACAGGGTTTGGGAATTATTGCAGGAGAACCACTGAGCAGGAAGCATGGGATGCAAGTCAACAAAAGCTGAGTGCTTTATATCCAGCACAGAGACAGCAGGCTTCAAGGCTCATGGAGTTCAACTCTGCCACCACACGCTGAGCAACACAGAGTGGTGTGAGAAGATGAGCTGTGAAGGCCACCAGAGATGGAGATAGAGTGAAACCGTATAGGTTCAAGCAAGGACCTGTGCTGAATATTATGAGGTTGCACTGAGCCAAACCATCCCTTCGTTTTATATCGACTCAGACACAAAACTAACCAACTCCATTGCTCTAAACTCTCTATTTGCATCAGTGATGAAAGGCATTGTGAACTGCTAGATAGTCCCAGGCGCTTGTAGAGGCACGACAGCCTGCTATCCCACTTATCAGACTTGTTTCTCCCAAATAACCTGCAGTGCTATCCTCAGCAGAAGAGATGCTTCATTTCCAGTTCTCCTACTTTGAGAGAGATGCCAAGCGCACCAAAGGGTGAAAGCAGGATCATCCACAAGAGACAGGTTATTTGTTCTGCCACTTGCTGTTGCCCCTCATTATCTCAATTAAATCTCCAGAAGAGTGTGGTTTAAAGGCTGGTGGTGACTTAGTAGTCTGTGGCTTTAAGGAAGGGCAATAGTCTTCCTTGCACTGGGAAAACAAGGCAGAGGAGTACCAACACCAGAGGAGTACAGTACTCCTCACCAACAGAGGAGTACAAGCTACATGCAACAAAGCTCTGCAGCATTCTTACGGAGCAGTTCAGTCCAACTCTGGCTCTCCAAACAAGTCATCTCTTTACCACTAGCCATAAGAGAAGTTCTCCCAGAGGGATGCCACACTATTTGAGAACGGCAGTCAACCAGGTAAGTTTCAACAGGTCTCAAAATAGCAGACAGCTGCAGCAGTCTTCCCAGCTGCTTATTTCTCCATTGTGCTACAGAGATAAGTATAATGGTTTCTAACTACTTCATAGCCCTATGTGTCTGGTGACAAGCAGAGATCCTGCAGAAAGAAACAAGGTGTAGCTCACTATTGTCTAGACAGAAAGCATTTTAAGTTCTAGAGCAACAAGCTTGGCTTGAAGTCACTTAAAAGCAGAATTGCCTTTAGCAACCAGAAGTCTGATTCAAATGGTATAAGCTATATTAATATGCAAAACCAGGAGCACTGCCCCTGCAGCAAGGTTTCCTATCCCTACGATTGTGAATTCACAGCAGAGTCCTCTCTCCTGTCCTGTTCGACCTGATGCTGAGGTTCACACTTGGATAATTGAGGCTGTTCCCATTCCCCTCTTCAAGGCTGAGGTTGTCAGTTTGATCTATGCCCTGTATGTAAGCTGCAAAGCCAAGAAAGCCATCCACAGTTGAATCATGACTTGAAGGATGTACAGATAAACCTTTTGGCAAGTAGAAGAGCTGGTCTACAAACCAACCACCTCGGTAGCAAGTCTGGTTTCTGTGCAGTTATACAACACCAGTCACCGCACCAGTAGTTCTGCTGGCCAAACTGCTCTCTAATCTGATATTCCTGCTCCCCATGGAGGCTTCACACTCCCAGAAAACTGGAGTGAGCATCCATTATTCCAAGTCAGCATATGGAGTAGAGTCCCTCTGGTCTTATCCACATCTCAGGGTGTTCCCTCCAACAGTGGAGCCCACCCTGGAGGGTAGCAGCACCCATCTACAGAGTTCTGTAGAGGAGCAAATCCCTTGGAGGCTGAGGCTCAAGAAGTACCTCCATGGCTCACTTTACAGCCACATGACCAACCCAACGATCCTACCCCTGCCATATCACTGCTTGGGGGACTGTTCAGGTGTCCTCGTGGTTCACAGGCAGCTTTACAACACATGCACACAATTTAGCATGGCCTAAAGGGCGCTTAATGAGCTCATTTAAACGCCAACTTCGGGGCCGAGCAACACGCTGAGCTCTTGCTGCTGCTTCCAGCCACGCTGTCCCCTCATCACAGCCCGGCTGGCAGGATTAGCGCAGAGCAGCGGCACGCTCAGCCCACCCGCAACCCTCACGCACCTCCACGCCCCTTCCCGACGCTCACCTCTGACCAGGTCCCCCACCAGGTACTGGTGCGCGAGCGGTGCCTCCTCGTACTCCTCCTCCTCGTAGTCGGAGCCCGGCGCGGGCTCAGGCTCCTTTGGGCTGCCGCGCCGCTCAGGCTCGGTGCCGTTGGGCTCAGATGCAGCAGCGGTTCGGCAGGCTGCGGGGACACAGACAGCGCGGTGAGCGCTCCGCAAACACATCGACATCCCCCCTTCCTCCTCCTCCCCGCCCTCAGCCACGCACCTGCGAGCACGGCCAGCGCGGCCAGCAGCGCCGCGGCGCGCATTGGGGCGACGGAGACGCGGAGAGGACGCGGGCGGAGCAGATACCCGGCGGTGCGCAGCGCTCCATAGGGGCCGCCCGCCGCCGCCAACCGCTTTATAGGCGGCGGGGCCGCGTCACGGGGCGGAGCGGGCAGGTGAGGGCGGGGCGGGGCGCAGGTGAGGGTGGGTAAGCAGAGATGATGGAGTGTGTCTTTCCAAAGGCAGAGATATGGGCCTGGGGTTTTCTCTGCCCACAGTTGGGGTTTGCTCTGTGGATACGGCCAAATAACAGTCCGTGTACTGAGACTTTTCCCCACGATGTGCTCCCAGGATGGGGGGATGCAGCCTCCCCAGTCAGTCTTCTGATTTCCCATCCTTTGATCAGAAGGAGATTGACCAGAAAAAGACACTTTAACAGGGTCTGTTGTGATAGGATAAGGGAAACGGTTCCGAACTAAAAGAGGGGAGATTTAGATTGGGCATAAGGAAGAAGCTTTTTATGATAAGGGTGGTGAGGCACTGGCACAGGCTGCCCAGAGAGGTGATGGAAGCCCTGTCCATGGAGATGTTCAAGGTCAGGCTGGAGATGCTCTGAGCACCTGATGTAGTTGTAGGCGTCCCTGTTCATTGAAGGGAATTTAGCTAGGTGGCCTTTAAGGGTCCCTTCCAACTGAAATGATTCTGGATATATATGGATATATGCTGGATATATGAATTTCACATAATTTCTTCCAGATCAACATGAGAAGCACTGAAGGTTTCAGCCCAGCACTGTGCTTGATATGCTGCTAAGCAATGGAAAATAGCGCCCAAAGGGGAGGAAAGGTTGAGTGACCCAAGTGCAAGTGGCCGTTAGCTGCAGTGTTTGGAGAGCAAACACAGCACATCCCGTGCCTGACTCATTCCTCTCTCCTCCAATCTCCAACCAATAGCTCTGCTCTGCTGGCTGGCAGTGGCAAGGAGTTTGGCTCAGCATGCTCTGAATTTCTCCAGCATTTTCTCTACTTCCTCTTACAGCCTACACACTGCAGCCCCTCCTTAGAGAGGACACTCTGTGGAGGTCACCTCTTCTGGGGACATGCAAGGTCCCTCAGAGCCCCAGTGCTTTGCCGTACATTGCCCACACCATTTCCATTGACTGTAGAGGGAGCCAAAGGAATAGGAAGATTTTGGAAACTGCATTGGGTTTTGCCCCCGGCTGAGCTGCTGGAGGACTACCCCAGGGGTGTGGAAGGAGAAGAAGCCATGAAGGAATGTAGGACTCTCCCCACGGACCATCCTGCTGTGGTGGTGCAAGGCTTGCCTTCAGAAAGATGCTCCTTCCCTGTGGGTGCAGAGTGCCACCTACTGAGCCACCACTTGAGATGATCCAAGTGAAACTACGTGCCCAGGGTGTGAAGTTATGCATGTTCAGCCTTCAAACAGGTAGAATACATAGATGACATTTCCCCTGACCTGACCCCGCTATAGGGGGAGCCACCTTGCTCCCACCCTGCTCTGCCCCTGTCCCTCAGCACCATGCAGCAGCCCTTGAGGTGTGGGCAGGACTTGCCCAGTGACACCAATCCTGATGGCTCAGCCCCTATGGGGCATCACGTCCTCCAGAAGTGTCCATGTGCCAACTGCAATCTCATTATTCACTTTCTTTACTTTTGATAAATCCCCAGAGAAATGCGTGAAGGGAAAGGAAGTTGCTGCAATTGCTGCCCATTAATTTTCTCTACTGACATCAAATGTTTGTTCTGTAGGGGCGGGCGCAGCTGAGCTCGGTGTTTGAGCATGAGTTATCCTTTCCCATGCATCCAGGTGAGAACAGGTGGAAGGGGGATGACTCAAGCAGTGTCTGTCTGGGCAGCTCATGACTTTCTCTCTACTTCTGATCTGCAGATGCCATATCTTCTGCTATCAGAAGCCACCTCACAGGCTGGGAGAGGGCTTTGAAGTGTGGTGTGCGTGACTCCAGTTCCTGCTGATGCAAGCCAGGAGTGCCATAATAAAGGGGACGTGGAAGCCCAGCCTACATGCTGGGGAGGAGGGAAGGGGAAGGGCCCGGATGCTGCATCTCTGGAAATCAGCGCAGATCATGCTCCTCTTTGCAACACGCAGGCATTCAGATTCCTGCTCTGAAAATCTTCAACAGCAATGTTGCTCCTGAGATGGCGACAGTTCCACAGTGCACCCTTCTTTTCTCAGACACCTATGCTGGAGCAGGGCTTGAATGGGTAAAACCAGTTCAGAAAGGGAATAATGTTATAACTCAGGTGAGACAGAAGTTCTGCCCAGTGCTGGGAGGATGTTTGGAAGCTGCCTGCTGTGAGCACTGCTGTGAGCACCAGCTCTGACTGCTCCATTTTTCATCAAGCATGCACCCAGCATGTCTCATCTGACCCAACACATCCTCCAGTGCTTGCCCACTCGTTTGTGTGCAGTAACTCAGCAAATCCTTTGGGCAGATTCTGACCCCAGTGGTCATTGTAAGGTACTGAAGCAGCGAGCTGGGTGAAGCAGCGTGTAATTACACCAGGACAGCTAGCCATCCTATCGGGGGAGCACTAGGACTCGCTGTCAATTCCTCCATCTCCTCGGGTGATCCACTCACTGGAATCTTCCCTAGCAATCTCAGGCTGTGTCCAGCCCACATCCTCCAGGAGGCAGCTCTCCATGATACCACAGCACAACGCCACTTCCTGACCATGATGCTCCAGGGGTGACACAACAAGGGGTAAAGGTATTAGACAGGAAACCCTAAAGAAACTGGGACCTCAGTATTGTCATCAGTGTGAGCTGATGCACCAATGTCTCTCTGGCCCTTCACTTTGCACATCAGTGTTTCACCTGCATCCTGCACACAGTTTGATAGGACATGAGGTAATGGCTTCAGGTTGTGCCAGGAGAGGTTCAGGTTGCATACTAGGAAACATTTATCCTCAGAAAGAGTGGTGATGCAGTGGCACAAGCTGCCCAGGGAGGTAGTGCAGTCATTGTTCTTGGAGGTGTTCAAGAACAATGGAGATGTGACACTGAGGGACGTGGTAGGCAATATTGCTGGTAGGTGGACAGCTGGACTGTTTGATCTTAGAGATCTTTTCCAACCTTAGTGATTCTATGATTCTATGATTTGATATTACATATTGAGAACACCGTGTCACCAGTAAATGAGCATCCAATCTCAGCTCGGACAATGTGTGTAACTACGTGTGCACTGAGGCTGTTGAAGACTTAATGTCTATTGTTGGGAAAACATAGGCTTTTTCTTTCTCCGGTGTCTTACAGATTGAGTTGGAAAAGACCAGAGCACAAAACATCAGATTTTAAGAGCCCCACCACAAACATGCAAACAAACAAACAAAACCCCAAAGTCCTGTAACACTGCATTTTTAAATGTAAAATACAGTTGCCTCTAATACTTGCAATATTAGTTACATATCTTCTGGTTTCTTTATCCCGTGCAACTTTTGCACAATAACCCTTTTTTGCACACTGTGACAAAGTGACTTTCTGTCAGCAAAAGCCCTTAGGTGGTTGTTAATTATCTCATGTTGAGTGCAGCCCCGCCTTTGTAAGGAGTACTGTGTGGCACAATCAGAACCAAACACAGCTGCTGGTTTTCACAGCAGAGGGGCAATCTCTCGTAGCCGCAGTACAAGGCAAAGTTCCTTGGAGTGGCCTTGCACAGATAGACCAGCCATCACTTGGAATAGGTGTCAGGCTGCCCCTGAAGGACCTTGACTGTGGAAATGAATCCCAGATGGAGCACACTGGTGCCAAAGGAAGCTGCAAGGGATGGATTGGATAACTGAGTCTCTTAATGGGGTGAATACCACATCACATTTCTCACTTCAGTGACTTGAGCATAAAGTCACCACGGGGATGTGTTATCAGCCCCTTTGAAAGCACACAGCATGTGAGTGAATGACACAGTGCTAAGCATTTTGGGAGACTCCCACCTCACATGAGGACTGGGAGTGTGTGACCAAAACAGCTGATGTTTTCCTTCCATGTCATGGGTTATTTCCATTATGGAAGTGAAGTACATGTGAGAATCATTTGGGAATTCTCTCTTGGAGGTGCAGCAGAACTTTCAGCTTTTTACTTGAATCACCTGAATTACCAGGATGGGGTTGGCATCGGTAGCGTCATGCCACAGCTGAGTGTTTCCCACTGCCCTCCCACTGGTGCATCAGTGGTGAATTTTCTTTACCTACATGAAGTCATTTTGTGTGAAAAAACAATGAATCACAAAGAGAAGCCCAAAGCAATTAGAAATTCCTTTCCTCTCACCTTTGCCAAAGCAGGATTTTTTCCCCAGAACAAAGTCTGGGCAAGCCTCCTTACGCACAGCAATGATTACGTAGGTTGCTCTGGATTTTGGTTTTTTTGTTTTGTTTTGGTTTGGTTTGGTTTGGGTTTGTTTTTTTTTTGGTTTTTTTTGGTTTTTTTTTTTTTTTTTTTTTTTTTTTTCCACAGACCATGAGTAAGCAAAGAAGCTCAGGAGAACACTCTACTTTATGAGCAGTTTGTTACGCTTCCTTGGAAATCCCATTGTGCTGGCAGTGCCTGAATTGGCTGCAGCTCCCATGCCCCGTGATGCTGGCTGCCTCCAGCCACACACATCCATCAGTCAGCAGTGCTTCTCATGTCCCCTCTTCCTTCGCATTTCCATCTGTCCCCAGCAGGCTGGAGCATGGAGCCAGTGCCTTCCCAGCAGAGGACTGCTGAGACACCTCGTGAGTAAGGCCTTGTTTGCATAAAGATGGCACAATCACACATGAAGGTGGCTTCCAAAGCACAGTCTCATTTCCTTCTGCTTTTGCTTAGGAAAAGTCCATATTCTTGAAACTTCTTGTACTTGTTGGCACTGATGTGCTACAGAGGTGTCCTCTAATGTAAGAGCTTTGGTGAAAGGTTTTCCCCCCACCCTGAATAGTGTCTTCTGACAACTTCTTTCAAGATGTATCTGTTTCAATGGTAGTGAAGAGTCTCTTCCATTCTTAACACCAAAAAGTTATTTCCATGCTCGCTAAAGTTGCCTGGAATTAACATATTTCTATAGAAAAAGAGGGAATTTAATAAAATTGGTCTAAATTTAAAATATTTTAGAATTTAAATATTTAGACTCACTGAGCAATAGAATCACAGAATCACTAGTGTTGGAGGAGATCCTTAAAGGTCACTTAGTCCAACTCCCCTGCAATGAGCAGAGACACCTACAGCTACAACAGGTGCTCAGAGCCGCACCCAGCTTGGCCTTGAATGTCTCCAGGGATGGTATTTCCATCACCTCTCTGGACAACCCATTCCAGTGCCTCAACATCCGTACTGAAAAATACATCTTCCTTGCATCTAATCCGAACCCACCCTCTTTTAGTTTGAAACAGGTTCCCTTGTCCTATGAGGATTTAACAATCCTCATTTAACAATCCTATTAGGAATTAACAATAGACTCTGCAGAGCACTACAGCCAGAAAGACATTTCCGCTCAAATCAGTGGAATGCTGGAAAATAAAATTAAAAACACTTAAAAGAATGGGCTGAACTTGAAAACATGCACAGGGCTTTGTATGGAAACTCAGGAATAGCCAGATGGTTTCCATTAGAGAGTCGTGTTTCAGTAAACAGACCCACATGAGTGCCAAGTGCTGCAGGGGTTATGTATCGCACACTGTGTGCCATGGTAAGCAAACACATTAAGAGTGTTGGAGGGAATTGAATGGACTTGAATACAGGCACTCCGGGGTCTTATAGGACTGCAGTCACAGCGACTTGCACTGAATGTTAAAAACGCCTCCATGGATGCTATCTGCACATAAGCTCCACCCCATTCCTGCTGCTAAATGGGAGGTCCACATTTTCCTAACATGTCCCCACAGATGCCGACCTGGAGTGCTGTGCCATCAGCCACGCTGGGTGATTGCTCTCACCCCCTGGTCCAGGCTAGATCTGCATGGGAGGCATCGCTGCATCAATGCAGAGAGGAGACTCAATGCTGTCACTATTCAAGTACCACCGATGGGCCAAGCAACTCCTGTCTGAGCTCATTGCCAAAGCCTGGAAGGACACAATGACTCCCACATTCTCAGACTGTGAGCTCAAGTGGTTCGTTTTGAAGTGGATGAATTTGCAGGAAGGGTGTCTGTGGGGTGTCTAAAATCTATCATTCCATTTGGTATCGCTGTTAGGCTCTGCTGAGGATGAGCTGAGTTTCAGGACACCTGCAACCTTGAGGAACAAGACTTCTGTGGCTGCAGAGATCTGCTGCCAGGCCCAGGCTTGGGAAGATGAGACTTATCTGGGAGAGAGATGTCAATAACCTGATCCCTTGGCTGCTCCAGGGACAGAGCACATGGGGGACAGGGAGGCCATTGGAGATGCATGTCGGATCAGGATGGACTGCAGCCACATATCTGTGCCTATGGGATAGTCTGACTTCCCAACTTCAATTTCCATTTTGTGTTACACTGAAATTTCAGAATTATTTTTTCCATGTGGAGTTGGCAACACTACAAATTTTGACATAATGCTAGAACTGATTTTCTTGGTGCACACAAAAGTATCCTTTATTCGGTGAGCTCAGAATGTTCTCTGCTGTTTTCTACACTCCTTTCCTACAAGAGATTTCTGCATGTTGCTCCTTTCTGCCATCTGGCTCCTGATGAAAGGATGAGCACACAGCACGATGCTCCACATCAAGAGATGAGGATCTGCAGTGAGATGGCAGTCTGCGATGTGACCACTAGGTGGGAACAGAACCAGCGGCAGAAGATTCATGGGTCGTAGCTGTACAGAAATACTGATTAAGGAAAACTTCTTTCTGTCCGATTTGAGATCACTAGAACCTTTCTAGCCTTCCAGCTGCTGAGGGTCTGAAATACCCTTGTTTGCAGGGTTCTCTTCCCATTCCAAAACATGTTACGAGGGAGAATGCTCTTGGAGCTGGTGCAGGAAGGGTTTGTGAGCATCTCTCTCAGCACTGCCTGGAAAATGATGGCTTGCATTCCCTCTGCCCAGATTTCTCTACTGGTGTAAATTGGTCAGATCTTCCAGCATTTGACCTTGCTCACAAAAGTGCTCTTGTCTTCCTGGCAATCTTCCTACAAGGGCTGAAACTTGCTGCCTCTTCCACCACTGTTTTAAAGATGCTTGCTGTTGGTATTGATGGGCTGGCTGGATTGGGAAGGCCAAAGATGCATCAATTTTGAGAGGCACTGAGTCCTCCCATTTGCTGTTCACTTTATTATGGTGTTCTTTTGACAATAAGATATCTCACCGACTTTTCTAGCCTTTATTTAAACCCTATCATTGCCTGATTTTCTGATAACTTGTTATAACTCTTTGGACTGGTTTTCACTGTCTCCTTCTCAGAAGCAAGTTGTTAGTATACTCGCTTCTTGTTTCATGCATCCCAATGGAGATCCATCTACCATTAGCTAGCTTATCTGCTAAAATAAGCCCTGTTTCCCTGTCCTCTGCTGCCTAAATGACAGTAGTTCTGGAAGAAGCAGTTAAACTGGCTTTTCTTCCTCATTCATATGTGGCTTATACAACTACCTCAATTTTCCGTTATAATAAAGAGCATTGATCATCAGCCTGAAAAACCAGAACAAAAAAAGCCACCATCATAGGACCACTAGCAAATATCTACAGACAAACAGTGGCTCCATGTTGAAGCTGCTGCTGGATCATTATTGCATCCTAAATTCTTGCTGCTTTTCATACCAACATCTTGATTCCCTCTGCTATCTGAATCTGAAGGATCAGACCAGCAGCCACCAGGGTGAGGCAAAGAGATTTCTCAATATTTTTTGGCCAATTGTTTTAATCTCCCAGTTTGCTGGGAAAGCTTTTAATCACACTGGATGGAATTATGTAATGGGATTGTTAGAGTAATGTAGGTTTGGCACCAGCTTTATTAAAAGAATAATGACTATTTTTGCAAGGCCAAACTTACACACTTTCCTTCCTTCCTTCCTTCCTCCCTTCCTCCCTTCCTCCCTTCCTCCCTTCCTCCCTTCCTCCCTTCCTCCCACGCATCCATCCATCCATCTCTCCATCCATCCATCCATCCATCCATCTATCCATCCATCTATCCATCCATCCATCCATCCATCCATCCATCCATCCATCCATCCATCCATCCATCCATCCATCCATCCATCCATCCATCCCTCCCTCTCTCCTTTCCTTCCTCCCTCCTTCCCTCCCTCCTTCCCTCCCTCCCTCCCTCCTTCCTTCCAACCATCTCTCCCTCCCTCCCTCCATTCATCCACCCACCCATCCTTCCATCCATCCTTTCTTCATCACAAACAAAGATGATTGCAGCTGACCCAGCCCAGATGTGCAATGAGTGCGTGACCTGTAAGCCTTTCCAGCCCATTTCAGCTCCCCTCCTCCCTGTGCCCCAAATCTGCCCTTCTCACGAGCAGTACTGAGGTGAGGCACTCTGTGCAATCAGACTTGCCTCTGTGCAGCTGACAACCAGCCCTCCAAACATCCTCCGGCGCTGTGACGTAAGCCAGGATCACCAGTGAGTCTTCCTCTGGCTCTCGGCACACTGGTGGCATCGTTGGCTGACACACTGCAAGGAAACCCGCTGGGGGGACACATGACTCACAGAGACTTCAGACTGCCGAAGCACCGCCAGTGACATTACCATGCAGTACGCAAGGCAGGAGAGCCTCCGGCCAGAGAGAGCTCGGCCTCCCGAGTTGCATGCCTGCACCGGAGAGATGGAGGTGGTGCCAGCAGAAACCATGGGAGGAATGAGGGAGGTTCACTCTCAGAGAGAAATTACACGGGTGTGTCAGAGGACCAGCCACGCGGTTGCGGGGCTGGTAGCCACAGTCCGGCTGGCACGCTGTGAGCTGGCAACCCGGTATGCAACCTTGAGCTCACCGCTTGCTCAATCGTATGCAGGAGGGAAGAAAATACAGGATTTGAAGGGCTGCTATGGGCTGGGATTGAGATGAGCAACAGGTAGGTGGGGAAAGCCCAAGCCAAACTAAGGCAGTCAGCTCAAAGTTAGATGTAAAAAAATAGTTCCCACCAGGGAAGCCTGTGCAAGCATGGGGCTGTGGCTGCCATCAGTTGTCACCCGCAGAACAGGTTCCTCTGTGACATTACAAGAAAAGGAGAGAGGAAGTGAAAAGCTGAGGAGCATATAATGAGGGCCTGTGACACATCACCCAATTAGCAGGGATTGACCTGCAGTGCTCTTCTAACTGGGTACCGGGGAGATTTGTACTGCCTCAACGCAGAGGCTCCAGGAGTTGGTGGTACCTCTGCTAGAGGGACCATGAGTGCTGGAAGGTGAACAAAGCACACACAAGAAGTGCCTCGGTGCTAGGCACAGCCCTGGAGGCCATCAGGGCTCTCCTGCTATGCACTGCCAAAGAGATCCGCTATGAGTAATGTCGGACTGTGCTCAGATTGCATCTTTGTGTTGGTTAGCAGACCTCTTTCCTCCTTACTGCTGCATGCACTGTCCACTGAGGCACCTGGGGAGGAGAAGCACAACAAAAGCAGGCAGAACCTGGGCAGAGCTGTTCCACTGCAGCCTGGTTCTGCCCAACCACACCTTTGCTTTGGTGCTTGTCAGTGGGAAGGTAACAGAGAAAGTAAGGCAAGGTCAGGAAGTGAGTACTGAGCTGAGAAGCAGCAGAGCTGTCATTTCAGTGACTCATCTTTTCCGAAGGAAAGGGCTGGCCACGTGTCAGGGCACTGGGAAAACCCATCCCACCTCACCTCCCAACTTCCTTGGGTCCTTGGACCACTTGAACAAGAGCTCAAAGCCTTGACACAACTGCCCTTCTGTTGGTTTGTTGAGTGTAAAAGAGCTCATGTGTCCCTTTGATGACAGTCAAGGATAGGCTGACACAGAAATAGGATGGTACAAGACAGGCCTAAGTCCTGCTGCCTTCAAGTTCACATAGAACTGTTTTTTGTGATGTCGTTCAGTAACAAGGACAGGCACCTTTTCCATTTGCTTGACATCAAGAGAATTTAAGACAGGACAGCATTTCAGTTGATGGAAAAAAAGGCAACTCTGTGATCTGCTGAGCATCAGCTCTCCCTACAGGTATGGCACCTTCTGCAGTAGCATTCTTGCTTTACAACATCTCAACCAAGCTTAGCTTCACTTTGATCAAAAACACACAGACATTCTGACATTGTTGAGAACTTTTATTTACAGGTGCAAAATTGTTCTGAGCATATTCACAAGAATAAATATAAAATTACTCTTCAGAGTAAGACGACAACTTTTTACAAAAATATATCTCTTTCGCACAGAACCACTGACGTGGGGTTCTCAAGAAATATTATTTAATAAAAAAATAAAACACTGCAAACAAAATACTTGACCTATACTGATTGGATCACCAAACAATTGAAATTTGTAAAAGGATATAAATATTGTAAATATCGTTAATAAAAATAACATTTAAATACATGGGGAGCCATAAAGTCCGTCCGGATGAACAGAATGCTGCTGGAAGTCACATTTTCTTCTACAGGGCACCAACCTCCTTGTACTCACTAGTGTTGGTGTGTCTCTTCTTGTTTCGGTACCTGAAAACAGAGAGAAGTGTCATTTCTGGAAAGCCAGTCATCCCAAGGGGCTTTTTAAGGAACAAATAGAGGGAAGGAGGAAGACAGAGAACTCAACATGACCTCTTTGTGTTTGTTCCAACTCTAGCAGCTGGGCTCTGCTTGTGCTTATGACTGGGTCTGAGATAACTTGCATGCAGAGCCTCATGTCTAAGCTTAGCCCTGAGGATTTCACACCTGCATTGAAATCTTGCTGCTGGTAGCAGGCTGTGAAATCCTGCTGCAGCTTTGACTGCAATGGGGCTGAGTGCTCCAACCAATGATGTCATCTTCTCTGAGATGAGATGTGCCATGGAGACTTCAGGCAAGGAGGATGAATTTAGGCAGCTACCACCTACCTATCAGATCCGTGAGGCTCAGATCTCCCTCTAGAGCCGTTCTGCCTACTTGGCTCTCTGTCTGCACCTTGCAATTAGTTATTAGCACAAAGAACAATTCTTGATGCCCTTGTGTCTGTTGGTGGAACAATTGCTGTCCCATGTGCTCCACAGCTGGCAAAACAATGCTTGCCATATGGCACAGTCACCACAGCACAGCAGATAGCATTAGCTATGGTAGGACAAGAGGGAATGGCTTCAAGTTGAACCAGGGGAGGTTCAGGATGGATATTAAGAATAATCTCTTAGAGAAAGTGGTGAGGCATTGGAACGGGGCTGCCCAGGGAGGTGGTGGTGTCACCATCCCTGGAAGTGTTTAATGGAAGGATAGATGTAGTACTTAGGGACTTGATTTAGTAGGCAGTACTGATGGTAGGTGGATGGTTGGGCTGTATGATCTTAGAGTACTTTTCCAACCTTAAAGATTCCACGATTCTATCCAGTTGATCTACAGATCCCGATGACCAAGGAAATGGCATTACCAAGAGAAGAAACTAGTGCTTTCCCACTCCCTGCCTGCTCTTTCATCTACTCCAACACATTCTCTTTGACAAGAGAACCAACCTGCTCAGTGATCCAACAGGGTCAGAGAGCATCTGCAGGTACTTGTGCCTGACCTAGCCTTCCATTTAGGTTATACAGTCAATACATGTTTTTTTTTTGCATCATGCCAGCAGGTTTCCTCATACTCACTTGATTGCATGGAGATAGTTTAAGTACCTCTGTCCAACTGGACATCTTACTATATGCACACTGCTGAACCACGATGGAAATGCTCTTACCTCTTGCAGATGTAATAGCCTGCGATAGAGATGGCGATGAGGAAAAGCAGAACAAGGATGACTGTCAGTGCCACATACTCCGTGCTGAGGGGCTGTCGGACGAGTTCTGAATGCACACATCTGACACCGGAGAAGCCTACATCACACCTGAGGATAAGAGAGACATAATTGGAGAAATTGCCACACGGTTACATTTCAGCACTCTGCAAAGCATGCTATACTGCTGGCTGTTTCCTTAGAGAGAAGCAAGTCCAACTTCTACAGTCAAACCCCTTGTGGGTCTTGGAATTCAAATCAATCAAGTAAGTGAGGAATACCCTTAAAGTGTCCAGAGGGTCTTTTTCAGAAGAGACCTCACTGCCTTGCCTGCAATCTGGACCTCTTGCTATTGTACATGAAAATGAACGATGAGAGTAACATCACAATGAGTGTGCTGTGCCTATGGTAGGTTGGTGACTAACCTCACTTGTCTTAGACTTTCACTTGGGTTTCACTGCAGCCAGCTCATATGCTTCATACTTGCTTAAATCCAGCCGAGGTCTGTTACAGATACACTGCTTCTCTTTATGTTCTTGTGAGTATTTAAACACTTTGCTGGGTCGGTGGTCCCCTAAGCGTCACCAAGATCAGTTAATCCAAAAGACCACATCAGGGAGGCTGCAGGGTACACTGTGCTCGGTCCTTACCTGCAATAGTGCTCATCCAGATCCACTATGTACACACACTGTCCATGGAAGCAGTAGTCTTTCATTTCAGGTTTGCATCTGGTTATCCCAACTTGAGCCACACGAGGACTGTTCTCTGTCTGGACTGCAGAGAGATTTAGTTAGCATCTCATCAGTTTCATTTTCCCTTTCCCAAACAATGCGCAAGCATTACATGTCCAACAAGCCTGGCTATTAACAGAGCTGCAATGCAGTGGGCACTGCAGCAGGTGAGCCTTTTGGATAGAGTTGGACTTACACTGACTCTTCCCTTACAAATCCCACATCACGTATTTCTGCTTTCACAGCAGTTCTCATCGTAAGACACAGATACTATGCTGAAAAGTGATACTAAATAGAACACAGCCTTAAGAAGGTTCATGTTCAACATTAGCAAACTCTCTGTGGGATGATGGGAATGTGGTTCAGCAGTAACCTATGGGTAGAGTTGAAGTGTTTTCCAGAGGCAACTCTGTGAGGCCACCAGCTTGAGGAAGATGGCAATCAAAGACTTGCTATTTGCAAAGAGAGCTGTGGAGTACACTTACCTAATGCTGTTGTGCAGTTTTCCATTTCACCAGGTGCACATAATGGGATCACTGTTGTGCCCATGACCGCTTGCAATAGGTAACCTATGAGAGAATGAAGTCAGAATAAGGTTGCTGTTGAGTACGGTTATGCATTGGCATGACAAACCGGTATTCATCGCAGGAAGTGATCAACATGGAGAACTCCTGGGGTCATGGCTGTCCCTGGACAGAGAACTTCCCAGGACCCAGCAGTCAGCATGGCAGTGCTGCAGCATGCTGTGAGGGTCTGTACTCAGCCAGGCTCAGTGCCCATCACATTCTGTCCAAAGGAAGATCAAAACAAAGCTGCTCTTCTGCAGGAGACAGCTCCCTCAGGCTTGCTGCACTCTGCCTGAAATGCTGACCAGTTCCTGCACTCACTCCTCTCCACTATTCAAATCAAAGCCCACTTGAAAAGAGCTAACATGAGACACCAAACTTTCTCTGCTCACTGGATTCAAGAGATGTCAACCCACTCACAGGTCATGGGCCAGTGTCACTCATCTGGGGAGGGCCTTGGGAGGAAATGAGGACACTGCTGCCCTTCCTCCACCACCCACACTACAGCAAGAAGAGGATGAGAGGCAACGGCCTGAGGTTCAGGCTGGATGTTAGGAAACATTTCTTCTCAAGAAGAGCGGTGAGGCAATGGAATGGGCTGCCCAGGGAGTTGGTGGAGTCACTGCCCCTGAAGGTGCTCAAGAACCTGAGATGTCGCACTGAGGAACGTGGTTAGTGGGCATAGTGGGGATGGGCTGCAGCTGTACTTGGTGATCTTAAAGGTCTTTTCCAATCGTTACAGTTCTGTGATTCTAAGAACTGCAGTTCAGCAGGCCTGGTGTGGGTACCCACCACACGGGAAGGGACTGCAGCATGCAGGCAGAGGAATCCGGCTGCATTTCCCTGGGGAGCAGGGGCCCTCCTTCCCTTCTCCCACAGATGCAGCCAATCATGTGTTTTGACATCTTTCGGGGTGTCCTGTGATGCTGCACAGGACAAGCATTCCAGTACTTGAATGAACATTTCCAAGAAGGATCTAAAGGCTCCACAACTAGCCTACAAGAAGCAATGAAGGCTCATCCCAGCTGAGCATGAATCCACTTTGGGATGATCCCTGCTGTGGTCACAATCTAACCTGTTCAGCTACCAGCCCCACACCACGGCAACCTGCAGTTGGTGTCTTTGGGCTTTTTGCCTCCATTAACTCATCAGCTCCTGCATGGCTAATAGATGGAATGTGCCTTCATAGTTTCTTGATCACTCCAACTCCAGTTGTTAGAAATCTTCATTACCCCTCGTTGCTAAATGTACAGCAACTCAGGAATTCTACGCAGCTCATCCATTTCTGGTGATCAGCAGGACATCCCTTAAGATGCTATTCAGTCAGATGCTAGAAAGGCAGAACATCTGCCTCAGATGGACAGAGCTTTTTTTTTTTTTTTTTTTTTTTTGTCCTAAATACATTTCCTGCACAGCCAGGTTACTACAGGGCTTTAGAGAAAGGACACAGACTGGGTGCACCCCACCAGAGCCACAGGAACAGAGTAGTGACATGAGGGACCATAGAAGAGCGTGCCAGAGACCTGAACAGAGCTCCTGTTGCATGACTCAGCAGGAGCTACCTCGCACTCTGACAAGGCAGGACCTGAAAGTTTACTTTCAGGGTGGGATTTTTATTATTATTATTATTTTAATTTTTATTTAATTTTTACAGCACTTTGTGCTCAGTACAGATTTCATGAGGAGCAGCTGCTGGCTGGGTAGATGAGTTTTAGGCCAGCAGAAGGTCTCTGTTCAGCCTACACACTTCTGCTTTGGCTTGCATGCTTCCTCCACCTAAGTGTGATCTGAGCAGTTCCTTTTTAGTCCAAAGCTCTCTGTTGGACAGATAACAGAACACAGCTGAGAAACCCCAACCAAGGCTGACTAGAAGTACAACTGAGAGGCAAGTCAGCCCTTCTCTGTGCTCGGAGCACCAATGGAGACAAAATACTAGACACTGTAATTGACAGACACACAAAGCAGAGCAAAGCCTGCCCCATCCCAGCAGCCAATAACCTTCACCTGACTGCAGGCACAGACCAGAGCACAGGTGTGGTATTTGCTGACACCCAGCAGTATTTTCGGCATTTGGGCAAAGTCCTTCCTGCTCTGCACCATTACATTTTGCCCTTTCCCCCATACACATATTTTTCCTCTGACATCAGTGGGAGGGGGAATCCTGCTGGAGGATTAGGGATCCACATGCTGCAGCAGCAGAGAAAAACCTTTCCCAGAATAGTTATCAAGTGATGTATATCAAACGTAGGACCTGGGAGAGGTATTTATATTTTTATTCCTTTGCTGTTCACTAAGTAAATACTGCACAGGGTACAAGATAACAGAAATGAGGTTGTCAGTATTTATTAATGCCTCTCAGGAATGCCAGTGTTATGCCGCCAGCACGCAATGCCTGGTAAGGTCCTGTGGATATCACTCTACGATTAACTCTGTTTCTGGAATGGGGATATTGCTGCAGTTTGCTGGGCTCTTCATGAAGGATGAACAAGAGACAGAACAGCTCCTCAGATTCCTGCAGCCTTTGCCAGAGGTGATGTGCTATGGTAATTATCAGATCAGCCACTATGGCTTCCAGCTGCAGGATGAGGGACATACAGGACATATGGAACCAAGAACTAGTCTCTCTGCAAGATTCACACCACTTTAATGGGGAATTGTTAGGTTTCTTAGAGGTGCTAGGTCCCCATCATCACTTGATTTGGTTTCACTCATCCCTGAGATCACTGGCCATTTACTGATTCACTTATAGAAAGCTCCTTAATGCTATTTAACATTTGGCACCTCGGTGCTCCCCCCATATGTTTGTCACTTGGGTTTCACTATCAAAGAAGTGCCAAACACAGTGGTACCCAGGTGACATCTCCCCGGTGGGCCTCAGTCCATTTAACTTGGGGGATGGATCCAGCTGGATCCCCACTATCTGGTTTCATACACTCAGAGCCCACCTGACTACCTAAGGCCTTCTTTGTGCAGAGGGAGCAGGGAACACAGGTCAGCCTGTCCCACAGGCTCTGTGCACACCACTACTACTACCATCCAAATTCAGTGCATCACCTTCTGTCTCCTTCCGCAGTGAACCACTCTGCCCTACCACACACCTCTTCAGGCCATGTAGACCAAGCAAGCCCTATTGGCAGTAAAGGCCAGGTGGGGTGCCTATGCTCCAGGCGGGGATCACAGAACCATAGGGTTGACCATGAAAGCCTTGCTAATGGCTTGCCCTACTTCAGCAAGTGGCTGTGCAACTCTGCCCTCACACCAGCACCTCTGGAGTTTGGGTTATCCATGTACGCTAAACACATGCCCTGGGAAATGGGATGCAGTCATTTGAGACAATTTTAACCACTGCAGAGAGAGCACGCCTCCCCATCCTCATGCTTGGGATATAACACCTTGCTTCTGCTTAGCGCACCAGGTGGGATGTACCTGTGCAGGCTGTTTGGCCATGCCCAGCAAACACATGCCTAACACTCCTCCTCTTCCTGGGATGAGACATGCCAGCGACACAGGCTACTCTTCCCATTCTGTAAAGGAGATGTTGTCAGCCCTCTATGCCCCCAGCTCTGTACTCTGTGTACATGGTGGTAAGGAGAGAGACTCAAATAAATTTCCCCCCCCCCCCCCCCCCCCCCAGGGCAATGAGCTGAAGCATCTGTACATGTTTCTGGGAAGCAGTGTCTACACTTCATCATGTTGTGTATTGCATCCATGACTTCAGAACTGCAGACTCAGAAACACAGATGCCCTAAAGCAGCCCTGCAGACAGCGGCCTGCATGAGATGACCATCACTCCAGCAGTGCCCACATGATCCCCTTGAACTCTGGGCCAGGACTTACCCTTAAGAAGAGATTATTCAGATAATTACTTATTATGTGCACTGGTCATTTCTGCACTACTTCCACCCCCCTGCAGACCTGCACACCAATGACTGCATTCACACACCACCCTTCCTTTCAGCACGGGACAGAGGGCTCTACACTGCATGGGAAGGAGAAATCCATTACTGCTTCCAGCCAGACACACCACCTGATGGTGTCTTCTGTATGTTTAGGTTCAGAGACCTCTGCAGTCAGCTCAGACACGACACAGGAAACCACAAAGTTCCCCTGAGCCAGTGACAGCCTGGATACAGAGCTGATGATGGCCACTGGAGTTAAGTCCTGCCTTGGGGCAGTGAAGCTCTGGAGCTTGGCACTACAGCAGCCATCAGCTGCTGTAGAGACAGATTTCCCAGCTGCACTATGGATTTCTGCTTGAACTGCTGACCTGGGATAGAAAGGCAGCAAAGTGCTCCCAGCACTTGCTATGAGGCCACCTCATTGTGACTAATCTGTCCCCTACCATTAGATTCTGTGCCTGCCCCGGAAATACATCAATCTGTCCACAAATCCATGAAGACATACCAGTTCCTTCCAGTGTCAGCTGTGTGCAAAGCACAGCTGAGTCACAGGCTAAAAGACGTTTAACCTGCTGTCAGTGCAGCAGCTGAGCCACGAGCCCTATGGAAAACCTGGTCAAGGGGAAAGACAGAAACTCCTGCTGCAATTGGTCTTAGGGTTGGCCTTGGGACTGACTGCCCCATTGCCTCAGAGCCTGAGCCCAGCACTGCAGGCATGAGAATGCACTCTGTGATGAGGACAGAGTGAGTGCTGCAGGTCTCAGCCCTGCCTCAAGTCTTGCTGCACACAGTGTGCATCGCCCCAAAGGGTCACTGCCTCACAGCCCCAGTGGAGCTGTAGGATAGTGATCAGCTGTGTGCTCCGGGACTCTGGGTGCTATAAAGATGCGCTGTTTGGTGCCAGCCGTCAGGAGCACATGCAACGCGAGAGATGCTCACTCCGGATAAGCCGGGGAGAAGTGGAAACGCCAACGGGCTGCTCTGCGGTAAGCAGAGGCCCCTCTATTTGGCTTCAGCACTGAACTCACCCAGAGCAGTAGGACAGGATGAGAGGACAGAGCAGCTCCTGCTACCGGGGAGGGAAAAGGGAAAGAGCGCACACCTTCCCCCATCACATCGCACCCCTGCACATCCAACATGCCAGGCACTCACCGAGAAAGAGCAGCAGGCTGCGGGTCCGCGGGCCGCCGGCGTCCATCGCTATCGGGTTGCTGATAGAGAGGAAGAAGAGGAGGAGAAGGAGGAAGACAACGACGGAGCTGCGGAGCGCTGTGAGGCGGCCGCGCCGTCCCGGTCTTTATGTGCGGCGGAGAGGCGGGGCGGTGCGGTGATGAAACCCGGCCGGGCTCGGAACAGGTGCCCGTCCCCGCCGCTTCCTCCCGCAGCGCATTCCGCCTCCTCCCGCCCCCCCGTGCCCAGAGGCAATGCCCCGAGGTGTACGGGGGCACCCTCGGCCCGGACTCCGCCTCCCGGTGCACGTGCTGCCATTATCTTTCTTTCAGCAAACATTGCTGCGTGGCACTCCTGGCTGTAAAAAGGGCTGCCAAGCGGGCCCGGGGACTCGTGGCCACGGTTGAGCGCAGCATTGTTGGGGTTGGGTGTAATGGCAAGGGGTTAGGCCAGTGCAAATGGGTGCAGAACTACTAGGATGGGGCCTGGGGACGCAGCATAGCCCAGCGCTGCCAAACGTTGACCAACAACGTGGGGCAGGCAGCCACAAACTTGCTGCCCTCCCCAGTCTCCTACCTGCTGGC
The DNA here is from genome assembly GCF_023343835.1 of Lagopus muta. Classification (NCBI taxonomy): domain Eukaryota; kingdom Metazoa; phylum Chordata; class Aves; order Galliformes; family Phasianidae; genus Lagopus; species Lagopus muta. Next base: position 25,252,815 of record NC_064436.1, on the reverse strand, counting down.
ATTTCCCATCACCCCTCAGCCCACGCGTGCCTTGAGCCTGGGCACTAGGTGCAGAAACGGTCCATTAGGTTCCAACACAGTCCGCAGGAATGTGGCACCTCACCTCCACCTGCTGGGATGGCTGAAGGGCAGAGTGCCCCTCCAGCGTTTGGCAGCGTGGGCAGCTGCTGTACCAACCGACCAGCACTTGGCTGGGTTTAGTCCTTCCTGCATTCTGCTGAAGGCCGTTGCTGCACTCCATTGCTAGGTGAAGCATGACCTCGTTGCCCACGCCGTCAGAGTTGGGGGATACGCCACCTCACATCTCTCTATACGCGTTTGTGACAGATTGAATGGCTTTTGCCTGAACTGCTCAGCAGTGGGAGCTGTTTCTTTTCCTTTTAAAGCAACACCATTACCTTCTTCATCAAAAATGGTAAGGTTATATCCTATTTATTACGGAACTGATAAGCCTACCTCATAGTGCAAGGAATGTGACTGTTGATATCGAGGTGCAGTTAAATAGTTGATAACTCCCATATTCATAGTTTCTCTACTACACAAGTGTTATTAATACAACAGAGTTCACTACAGAGGATACTGGAGAACATGACAAAGCATGTCTCCATGCTCAGGTTCCAGTTCTAAGTAATAAACACATGAATTTGGGGAGTTTGGGAACAGATCTGGTGCTTACAAGTCACTCTTTTGCTTTTTTTGGGAACGCTTTCTTAGATCCACAGAAGCGTGGAGATGCTGAAAGTAAAAAGCTCAGTGTGTTACTACTGCGTTACGTCAGCATAGCCTGTTAACTATGCAAACATAACAGTTGGCAAGATTGGGCACCAAAATAGCTGCATGCAACCGAAGTTCACTTCGTGAGGAAGTAGAACATAATGTAACCTGAATCTTTTCCCAAGTTCATTTTTGTCCCTGCAGCACTATGGCCCCAATATGATCACTTCATTGCATTAAGGTGAGCAGGTGGTAGCTTTTCTGATGCCACATGACTGCTTTTGTTGCTTCTTTAATTGGGGCTGATCCCTTTTATTAAGGACTTTATTGTCTGCTCTTTTGGGGCTCACAGTGAGTAAAGGAAGTAATTGCAATCATAGGAAAACGTTTCTGCGTGTGGGCATTTTCCAGGATGCCTTAAAAGTAACATCATTGCAGAACTTCCACTTTATAATTAATTTCACCCTTAAATTCCTGTGTGATTTATCCTCTGAAAAGAGAGCATTTAATTATAGTTCTGTACCGGTATCCAGATACCAGGTAACACTGACACCATTGAAGCCATTCATTGGAATTTCCTCTTTCAGATTTGAATCTGTGGGCAAGAAGTACCACATACAGATCTTTGCTTCACCTTTCTGTAATTTTCTCTGTCTTGTGGTGTATATTTCCACATCAGCCATCTCCACTTTCACGTTTCACCATCCTCTTCCACTACGTGGAGGTGCCTGTTCGGATACTGCCTGTACACACTCTAAGAGTTAATGTTCCAGTTGCTACTCTTCACACTGGGTAGCACCTTCCTGCACCAATGGATCCAATGTAAGGCAGATTCATTACATCCCATGAATCCAAGGGGAAAAGCAGAAGTTTGATGTACATTTTCCTTTGCTTGAGACTGCATTTCTTCATGGCGATTGGCTGTAGAAGAATACAGGTGCATTCCTAATAGTGAACTGTCACTTTATGTATGTGTTCTTGCATAACCAAATCCATACATGACAGATGACTCCTACTTTCTGTAAAACCCACATCCAGTTTTACACACTGCCATTGTAGCTACTGATCTGCATTGCTTTTTGTTTGTTGAGAATACCACCTATTTCCAAAAGCAACATATTTTTGTTAGAAAGTGTTTTTGAAAAGAGAAGAAAATCACAACCTTGCCTTGAAGCACTGGATAACTTTACACGAGAAATAAAAAGGTGAAAACCATGACCACAGATACTGTAAGAAGGGATATACCTAATTGGGATCCATACTTGAGATAGACTGCAGGAAATGGAGTAAGGAAAAAGCCTTGAGCCAGACTTACTCTATAGAAAGGTCAGACTCAAATCTACTACGTCTGTGATGAATCATTTAGGGCCAGTGTACTTAAACAACCACGCTCTCCTATAAATGATGAGAGTTCAAAACACTAACCCAAGGCTGAAAGTGGCTCTTCCTGGAAATGTGGGGTGAGGTCAAAGCTCCTGTTTAAAATAAGAATCACCTCAAATTCAGCAGGTTCTTGGGCAACTTCTTGGGCCAGCATTAAGCAGAAATTGAAATAAAAACAGAAACAATGAACAAAAGAACTCTAAGTCCCATCTATCTTGATGCATCTCAGAAGATGGAAAGGTAAGGGCAAAGGCAGGTTTTCATTCTGCTGGCATATAGGAAATTTCCATTCCTCTGAGCAGCTCCTGAGTGTCCCAACACATGCCGCCGGCAGGAAGAGCTCCTTAGTGCTCATCTGCTGTTTTCCCTTTCCTAATGATAGCTCTCTGCAAAGTGGTTCCTTCACCTCCAAGGAGGTGGCAGCTTCTTTCATTTACAGGATCTTTTCATGGCTTCTGTCTTGATGTGCTGCTAAGCAAACCTGTATTTGTACCCATGTGAAGGATGCACTGAACCAGGTTCCATCCATGAATTTAGTCAGTTTGGATTCTTTGCACCTAATTATTTGTTAAGACTGTGAGCAGGACCAAGGTGGAAGTGGAGTGATTTCCCCTCAGTGGGTGGCAAGAACTAAGCTACAAGCCATTCTGCCTTCCCCCTCTTTACCTGGTCTCACAACTGATACTTTCGTGCGTGCATACAGCAAAGGCTTAGAGAAGCATGATGCCACATTTTTGAATTGCCTTCCTCGTGATCTAAATGCATTTTATTGTTAGCAAACAGCAAGCATACCAAGACATGACAGTGTGTTGCTGGCAGCCAAGCTCGTGGCACTTCTGCTCAATGGCTCTGAGCACAGCAAGCCTCTGGGGACAGAGAAATGGCAGAGAGAGCCACTGCTGCGAGGTGGTGTGACTCAGCTGCACTCACTGCCTCCCGTTGGCTTTCTCCACAGCACTTAGCCCCAGCTGTGGGCTCTGCACCACTGCCCTTCTCTCCTCTCCTGCATCCTTGCTGTGGACAGCCTAGGGAAGGCGGAGGGCAAGGAAGATGCTCTGAGTGCAACCATCAGAGGGAAGGAGACAGCTTGCTGTGGCCTCCGCATTTTGTCTGTGACTCAGTGGTGAGTGCCACTCGCACGCTTGGCCATGTGCACAGAGATGGGCACTCTCAGCATGAGGTGTGGTGCTGGGGATGATGAAGTAAACAGCAATTCACTGGAACTAGATCAGCCAGCACACATTCCCAACGCAGAACCTAGGAAAGAGGCACAGGTCCGCGGTGTATTTGTTTGGCCCAGTGATGGCTGCTAGGCACGAGAGCAGATGCACTTAGTGGAATTCCCCCATCCACTGGCATTATGGGACACTCCTATTACTGTTCTTATAATTACTGTTAATCATTACTATTACTGCAGTGACCAAAAAGAAAGCAGTCGGGATCAGGCCATCATTGGAGCAGTGTTGTCATGGAGGGATGATGAGACAGCCCGCCCCAGGGAACCCATAAATGTGGTGCCCAATTCATCACCACAGTCACATTGCAAAGTAGGACACTGTAGTGCCCAATGAAGCTCCCCTACAACCTGAGCAAAAACAAATCACAGCATTCCCTTGGGCTGAGCTAGAGCAGCCTTGTTTGTGTCTGCTTGGAGCCAGGATGCTGGCATCACGCTCTGTGCAAGTGTGGCTGGAGGGTGAGGAGCTGGCCAGGATCATCTTGGGATCTAAGCACTCAACAGGATGTTTCCCTTCTGTATTTTCACTCTGCTAGTGCAACCTGCAATAGAACCCCATATTCTTTGGTCTTTGTGAATTTCACATCACCGGCTCCAAGAGCCAGCGGTGAGTCACATGCTATGTGGAAAAGTCCAGAGTTTGGGTGGGAATGACCAAGAGTAACCGAAATCATCTTTCAGTCACCTTCCCCTCCCATCCACAGTCTGAACACATCCCTGAAGATGATCTCTAGGTGATGGACAGAAGGAAGGGATGAGAAAGCTGGGTCATGGGTTGGGTACCAATGGGGAGCTGCAGGGAGAAGCTGCTGGCCTCTGTACAGCTGAGAAGGGTGGAGCCCTTCATCCCACACAGGGCCTCTTTGCTCCAACACTGATTTCCTTCCACCTCATTCCATTCCAGTGTGAGCTGAAGCTAAGGATGAAATCCTGGGTGAGGAAGAATGCACTCTGGGAAACACTGGACAAAGCTACAGAACACAGTTTTCTGAATCCAGTTCAATTCCTCAGCAACAATGGTCCCTCTGAAAGATATTCAGAGAAAGCAGGCATCACACAAAGAACATTTTGTCTTTTATTTTTAATTTCTTTTAATTTTTGTAAGATTCCAAATAGAGGCTGTGCACTGGATGCTCGGGATTTTCAGCCACCAACTTTCAGCATGCCTACAGCTGCGGTCACCCCTTCATACATAACACATGTTCCAGCTCCACACCCAGATTAATCCACCCTGCCCAACCAGGTGTACAGGCAGCCTGACATCAATCACAGCACAGAGCATTAAGCTAGCACCAGAGATGGCCTGTGCTCAGGTGGAACATGCCAGGCAGCAGAGCTCATGCAGAAAACAACCCAACTTTTTGCTCCATCCACACCTCCCAGCCCTCCCTGCTTTGTTCTCGTAACATTCCCCTGCGTGGACCAAGGAGAGCAATTTCCAGGAAGGACTACTGCATGCAAAGCTAATTGCCTGTCTTTCCAAATCAACTCCTTCAAAGGGCACGTGGGTTAGCTACATCAGAAAAGAGGTCTCTGCGCAATTCTCTCTCTCCTCTCTCATAGAGCACTCTTACACAATGCACTGCACACGGTGGCATGCATCTGATTACACTGGAGCAACTCTGATGACCGTGTGCAGTAACCATGTGACATGCCAGCATCGCTGACTGCATTGCAAATGTGGGAATTGTCCTTTACGTAGATCTAAATAAGGTTGGAGCCTCCAGGCAATGGCCTTCGATTGTTTACAGTTTTCATAAACAGGATGCTAAGAATTTGTAAATATCCATTGGAAATCCATCAGCTGTGGATTTCCAAGTTCACGATAGACCAGTTTAGTATATGCTCATCTGCAATGTCTTTCTCTTACTAAAACTTCAGTGTTAACATTGCATGACCATTTCTGACCACAAGGACATGTTAGAGTACGTCCAGAGGAGGACCACTAAAACGACCTCAGGGATGGAACATGGAACGCCTTTCCTACGAGAACAGGCAGAGAGAGCTGGGGCTGTTCAGCCTGGAGATGAGAAGGCTCTGGGGAGACTTGAGAGCAGCATTTCAGTATGTAATGACAGATAATAGGAAAGAAGGGGACAGACTCTTTAGCAGGGTCTGCTGTGAGACGACACAGGGAAATTGTTTCAAACTAAAAGAGATTGAGATTGGATGTAAGGAAGAAGTTTTTTTACAGTGAGGGTGGAGAGGCACTGGCACATGTTGCCCAGAGGGGTAATGGATGCCCCATCTCTGGAGACATTCAGGGTTAGGCTGGACGGGATCTGAGCACCCCATCTACTTGTAGGTGTCCTGTTCATTGCAGGGGAGTTGACTGGATGACCCTGGAAGGGTCCCTTCCAACTGAAACGATTCTATGATTCTAATTGCATGCACCAGTGATTGTACTTCCTAGCTTCCACACACTGATTCTGGAGTTGGTACATCTTCAGATTGTTTCCTGGAGAACAAGTAATCAAAGAAATAAAGCACTATTTTTGTCATCATTTTCCATGTTCAGCGATAGCAAGGGAATTACACAGCTCTAAATTCCCATTGCTATGCCTTACCCAGAGGGTTTGTTTGTTGCATTACCTTTTGTTCTTCACAGAAACTTCCCTTCAGCTAAACAGAGAAGGGGACATGTGAGTGTCCAGACTAGCACATACATGTGGAAAAAGTCTCTCTCTCTAAAATTTTCTTGGGACTTCCTTGAGTGTTGCAGAAGAGGACATTTTGGTGGTCAATGAGTAAGGATCTGCCTGTAAACTGCCATTTCTAGCACAAGCATGAACAGCCCACTGCTGGGTTTGCATTGATACAGAGCAGTCTGACAGCACATCCCCAGCTCCAACACTAGTGCCTTAAGGAACTGTAGCTCCAGACAACAGCTGTGATCGGTTAAGGTCAGGTAACAGCAAAGCATTCAAGAAGTAATAATTGATCTAACATTCAATGTTACTCGAGCACATGAGCAAGTCCTAAGAATATCACAGAATACTATGATACAGTATATTATTGTGAAGCCCTGATGACACTTGTTCTGTGTATTGCACTATGAACTCAGCTACACTTCAGATAGCTTTGCAGATAAATCAGGAGGAAACTAACTTACACCCACTGTGAGTGTATCTCTAGCTAAGAAATGATTTAATTCAATGCCCTTGAAGAGATATGAGAAGTATTTAAAGCATTAAAATTGCTCACCTTTTCCTTACCTGGCAAATTGATAAACAGAAACAGTACTACTCAATAGTGCCTAAAAGTCTGACGTAAGCCTTCAAAAGCAAAGGAGACTGGGAGTTGGAGGCAACCATGGTGGGAGTATGCACAGTCCCAGTAACAACAAAACATTCCAAATCGGCAGCCACCAGGTGCTAACATAACACAGTGCATTTGATGAAAACTGCAGAGGGGCAAAGCATTCCTAAAACCATTTGGTTTAAATCACTAATACCTGAAACTGCCCCTTGGCTGTCTGGGGGTGGGAGAGCTAAAGGAGGCAGGCAGCAAAGCAAAGGCAGATGGTGTGGTGTATGTGGGGGTTCAATTTGTAGCCACCACTCTGTCACTTGGATACACTCACTGCCAGCTGGGAGATTTCATGGTGCTCTCAGAGAAGAACCAAGCTTTGCTTTCTTCCTATGCCTGCCTCCTCCCCCTTAGCACATGCAGGTAAGCCTGCAGTTCATGCCTTGAACCTTGAACCCTGGCAGCCTGTTGCCTTACAAGAAGTGGGAGAGCTGGGAGGTCTACATGAGGTAGACCTGTGTTGAAGCTACTACCCAAATCTTCATGAGATGTGAAAACCCTTGTCTGGATCTTCATATATATATATATATATATATATATATATATATATATATATATATAATATGGAATTGTAGTTCTGCCTTATTTGTGTGACAGTATCATTTTGCATAAGGCTATAATCCTCTGCGGAGTTTAATTTGTGGGGTCAAGATTTTGTGTAGGGCATGAAAAAGCTCCATGTGTCATTGACTTCTGCTCTGGCTGAAAACAGAGGATCTACCTCTGCATGTAGCAGTCAGCAGTCATTAATTAGGAGGCATTTGGAGCTCTGTGCTGCATCCTTTGCTACAGCTGTTACACAGGTGCAGAACTTTGCACACCGGTCTGACCCATTGCTGGCAGCCAAGGGCAGGAACCAGAACAAAGCATGTATGAGGTTCTCAGGACCATGGTTTCCGTAGAGGTGTTCCATACATAATTCTTTTGAGGATAATGCTACGCTCTCTGCAGAGCTTTTTTCACATCTGTGTGATACCAAGCTCTATATGAACAGATATTTTTGCAAGAAACTAAAGACAAACTTGCTATTCAGTATTATCAGAATCCTTGGGATGTTAGTCAGCACCTTAGCTTTGAACCAGCACAGGCTATATATGGGCATTAAAATTGGAATTGCTCTATCTTACATATGGATAGAACATTAGACTTCTTGAATATTGGACTGTATGTTTCCATGTCAATTTGTAGGAATAGGAGAGGCGGAAACAGCACACACACAGCAGATGCTCCTGGATTCTCCAGCGTTATAGCCACCACTCGCCTGTTCCAAAGCCTAGTGAAGCTGGTAGGAAAACGAGCAGCATTTTGGCAGGCTCTTTCCAAACTATCCTCATATTTAGAAAAATACTTCCGTCCTTTACCTGGGGTTTCTAACCTTCCAAGAATATGGAGAACACACTTCCACCTCTGAATTACTGCACCTCTTATCATGCTCCTCCTACGTCCCATGGTGCTTCATAATTAAAAAAAAGGAAAAAGAAAAACATACACCTTAAGAATCCCATAGCACTCAAAAGACAGAAATGACTGAACACCCAAGGATGCAGACAATGCAGGTAGCCCAGGACCACATCCATTTAAGTCAGTGGAGGTTTGCTGCAGCAGAGCTGGGAGTCAGGCTAGAGCTACCAGGGGAATCCCAGATGCCCACCTTAAGATAATTTCTCTTAAGAGACTTCCAATGGAGACATTCAATTTCTACACTTCACAGACACTTAATAGTTCAAAAAGCAACCAAACTAACCCTAAATGGTGCCTGAATAACTCTTTCAGGACTTTCCATGCTGTAGTTTGAAAATGGCACCTGAATTACAAGAGTGCACCTGAGCAGTTTATAGCTGTTTCCCACACTGGTGTATCTTTCCTCTGCCTCAGTGAACTGAGAGGTCAACCCAGCACAAACTGCCCTGGGTAACACCCAGGGCCACACAGCCCAGTCCAGCTACCCCTAGACTCTGTATGTTTTTGCTGAGCTCATGGGCACTTCTGTGCCCATTCCAGAGCACATGCATATATGTGCGCAAGGTCATCTCCCCAGCCTGCGTCACTGCCCATTCTTATTTGGAACAATCAGGAAGAAACTCCTGGTGTTTCTTGGCTCCTGCACATATTTTTCATGCACAGGGGAGCACCCAGCCCATATAGAACATTTTTTGCTGCTGTAATCTTGATGGAAAAAGCAGTTGGTGATGGAGGAAGGCATTCAGATGGCTGAGAAGTGCCTGAGGGAAGAGAACATTCAAACATATTTGCACATGAGAAATCACGAACGTGCCACCAAAAAAGTCAGAAGAAGCATTAACAAGGCAAGGGGAAAGGGCAGGAGAATTTCCAGTCCTACAGCTCCTTGGGAGTCTGCTGCGTTGTAACATACAGTCCAGTTTCTCCTGATTTGTTTTACAGGATCAGTTGGGAAGTTACAAATCTCACAGGTCCATTAAGCTCAGTGCCTTTTGCCAGGCTCAGCTCACATTTAACATCATATTCATGCTTATCTTGAAGTTCACAGTTTTGCCCCTTGCCATGAGAAATGTGCAAGAGAAATTGATAGAAATTCCTACCTGGAGATTTCCACAGCCACCACTCCACCTATCACAGCCATCACTGGTCTTGCTTCTGTGTATAGACCCGGATCTGAATTGAAGTTAGGCAAAAGGATTGAATGCCATGGCACAGCTACCAGGCACTCAGCTGGGAACTGTGCCTGCAGTTATTTTCCTTACCGGAAGAAAAAAACAGCATTAAAGCAGGCTGGATATTCTTCTAGATCTGTGTTATTCAGCATAAGGGCATGCAGATCAACACCAACACTGCATCAGGTGCTGTGCCAGAACTGCAGCGACTGCACCCGACAAACCAACATGTGAGATGCTGAGGATTTCCAAAAAGACCCGATGCAGATAAGGTCACGTGGCACCTTCTTCATGTTTTGCTCGCTGAACATCATCCTTCAGACAAACATTCCTTCAGCCTTCTCAGGTTGGATGTTAGGAAACATTTCCTCTCTGAAAGAGTGGTGAGGCTGCCCAGAAAGATGGTGGAGTCACTGTCCCTGGGGGAGTGTTCAAGATCCACAGAGACGTGGCTCTGAGTGACATGGTCAATGGCTATAGAGAGGATAGGTTGCTGGTTGTATCTGGTGATCGTAGAGGTCTTTTCCAACTTGAATGATACTGTAGTTTTATGATTTCATGACACGAGCACGTGATGCCATAGTCTCGAAGAGGGGAAAAAGGCACAAGAACTGTTAGCCAAAAACAGCATGATCTGGCTGTTTGCAGATTAGCAAACCAGGGATGCCCTGAACACACCAGGTCCTCCCTGTTATGCAAAGACACCACAGCAACCTGCTCAGCCTATGGGTTGGCACATAGCCTTCCAAATTGAGATTAGTATTTATTGGACAGCTTCCTGGAGCAGTGCTCATTCACATCTGCCACTGAGCTCTGTCAAACAGCTGGCAGAAGTCAATGACATGTGGTTCACCATGGGATTTTTCATAACAATGAGACACAAACAAACTTAGCGTTATGTACAGAGATGATGTCAAACAAATTAGCTTTGCCTGAGTTAGTCAGATGCTCTCGCAAAGCATGGTGCTGTCTGCTCATGTCACAGCCTTGGCTATGCTGTTTCTCAGAAGGAGCTACAGAGAGGCATCTGCACAGCAGCACTGAGCAGAGCAGAAAATCCCAGAGCTCTGAGTCAATTGCAGAGGTGGCCTTATTGTCACAGTGGGGTAAAAAAAAAAATAATGGAAAACTCCCAAAAGATGGAACTCCAGAGCTGAACTGTATAGTGAGCATTTAAAACTGCTTTTGCCCTGGTTTGTGAAATTCTCTGGCAAATTTTTGATTTCCTTTCTTCCTTAAATTGAAATGTTAATTTGTCTGAATCAATCCAGACAGAAATCTTTTGGGACTGGCTACACAACAGCCTCAGGGTGGCTGAGGGAACTGCTGCTCCTGTGCAGATGTAACAGCCAGACACAGACCATAACCAACATTTACAAATGAGCTGCAAGGAAAACTCCATGACAAGGGGTATTACACTCACATTTTTTTCTGTGTTCCTGCCTACATTTTGACTTCCTTTTCTATGAGAGCATTTATCCAACTAAATAAGGAAGACAAAAGATCTAGATTTTTGGCTATGGAAAAGTGACCAAAAGTGCTAACAGATTTCCATCCTTTCACTAGTGAGAAACCCAGCAGATGGCAGCCCTGCCCCAGGGGGGCTTCTTTTGGTCTCTTTCAGGTCCTACGCCTCTGCTGTTTCCCTTACAACCACCTGGGTCCAGGCTGAGTGGCCTGAGGGCCTAGGATCTACATATGTGCTTTGCCTTATGGCACTTAAGTCTAATGACTTTGCTTTCCCAGGATTGTTTCCTTCCTCTTGTTCCATCTGACTTCCTCCAGAAGAGGTGTTCTTCTCTCACTGTGGTTATCCAACCTCACCTTTCTTGCAAGGGTCCACCTGCCTACATGGCCACGAGCACATGAACTGAGTGAAACATAGCTCTCCACTCAGGAGTCTGGGCCAGAGCTCCAGTGGGTGGGTGCTCCTTCTCTCTGCACAGCCATTCCAAAACAGGCTAGGAAGAACAGTTCTCCAAGCAACACCACAATCAGTATCTTCCTCTTCTGCTCAAACCAGAGGCATCAGCAGTTCTGTGACATGTCCTTCTGCTCACCAAAATCTGCTACTCACAGAGCCTTCTCGCTCCCCTGCAATTCAGCGAGAGTAGGAGCAGCCAGAGTCTTGTCATAGTACAAGATTTTATTGTTGTCATGATAATTAACAACTACATACAACGAGCTTTTAATGAGTACCTGCACTCTTTTTTTCTCCCTGTTTGTTTGTTAACTGGGTCATAAAGGAGTTCTGAATGATTTCCTGGATTTACAGTACAATGGAGACCTCTACAGGTGCTTTCCTCCTCAGAGCCAGGCTAACGTGACGTGTACACACATCACTGCAGGTGCCATCGGTGCTCCACTGCTTAGAGTACTTACAGAGTTGTGCAAGCAGCACTTCCAGTCTCTCTGTTGTCAGGTCCACACATTCAATCACAGCTTAGGGCCACCCAAGGCTTTGAGATGCTAGCGATAACCTGCACATTCCATCTGTGCATTTCTTGTTTGTCAAGCTGACCTTCCTCAAGACAGCCATGAAGTTGTTCTGCTCTGAGCCAGGAGTTCCCAAGGAACAGGACCATTGGAGACCCTATACACAATGGGCTCAGTCTGCAGACAGCATTCTTAGGACACAATCCAGTGTTATATGGCTCAGACTTGACACTAGGTGGCCTTATGCCATACACATCAGCACTCTTCAGGTGAGTTATTTTAATATGCACAAGAAGCAGCTGTTCTGCAATAACAAATATTATTTTGCAAGGATAGACATTTTTCCCACAGGTTTTTACCCCATTCTTTTAAGGGGACCTTGCTGGGGTCAGAAAACTGCAGGGTATGTAGATGTTTCAGATGGAAATGAGTGTTAGCTACTGGACAGGTACCTGAGCCCCATCATTAGTAGCAACAAACATGCCGAGATGATGAGAGCAGGCACCTGTGCAGCAGGGACAGGACTTGATGGCCTGAGGACAGACAGGCTGGAGTGATGCACTGCCAGAAAACGCAGTGTGGTTCCAGCAGCCAGGATCAGATCATAGGTGCTGTTGCCCTTTGTGAAGGCAGTCTCAGTCTTTAGTGTCTGTCTGTCAGTTCTACTGAGCTGCTGCCCCCAGCAAGCCTGACACAAGACTGCCCAGGAGCCAAATATCACAGGGTCTCCTCCTAAAGAGGAGAGCGTTCTTGGCATGTGCAGCTTCCAACTGTGTGCCATTACAGGAGTCTGATAAACAAGGCAGAAAAGATGGTCCCACTCCTCTGCCAGGCCAGTTCTGCAGGAAATTCCACACAGTAAGCAGCAGCAGGCAATACCAGCCAGGCAGCATCTGTCACTGATGGAGGCAGGGCTCAGCACAGCCAGCTCCACAAAGCTATCTGAGACAGCATGGATTTCCTCAGCGTGGTCACTGCATTGAGCCACATTCAATGGTGAGTCGTTCCTGCAGCGATGCCTCAGACCCAATTGGCCAGATGAAAACCTCAGAACTGCAGCAATGACTCTTCTTCCACATAGGCTACAGACTGTGAACACTGTGCAGACTGACAGAAAGCATCATCTGGGTGGGTGCCCCCCGGAGCAGGCAAGATGCTGGCAGCCTGCTCCCAGGTCCAGCTTAAGCACATATAGCACCGAAGTGGGGAGTAACCCACTTCTGGAAGCCTCAGCACCATTTAGAATAAAAAATATAAAGCAAATATATCCTTTCCCTTCCTTCTCCCCACCTTTGTCTCTCTGTTTTCCTCTCCCTGCACTTACATCAAGTCTCATTTGGCATAGCAGGGGCCCATCTGGCATTCTGCTCTCGAGCTTTTCTTCCATTAGTTTAAAACCCCAACCAGCTTTTACAGACTGCCCTTACAGAGCTGACTAAGTCCACAAAGCAACCAGAAGAAAACACTGCACAGTGTTTAACTTTCTCCCTAATTGAAGTACACACCTTCCTTTCCAGTTGGCTTAAATATTTATCAAAACATAGAAGTAGCAGCTATGCCTTTCTTTAGGTACAGAGCATCTCACTGCAACGAGTAAATTTCTTTCAAGAAGCACTACTGTATAGTCAAATACATCAATGAGAGAATTCACAAATGGTTAAAACACATACACAAAAACCCATCGCTCTGTGACAGCAGGAGAGACATTCAGGAGAAGAAGATGAACCTGCATGACAACGTTTTGCAGCTTTTCCTCTTTTGGACTGACCAGCAATTACAACTTTCTCAGAGGAAGATATCTCACTTGTGCTTTCCTGATGATATGCAATTTTTAATAGGCATTTCAGTTCAGGATTCAGCTACTGACCAGGAACCCCCATGTGAAAAGCCACCAACTTTAGACCAGCCAAGTGCTTAAGCACATTTACCCTTGCAAAAGCCAGTTTTTCATATACATTTCAGCACTACCACTGTAGTCTCATAAATACACAGTTGTTTTTTGTTGTTGTTGTTGTTTTTTGTTTTAATAAAAGGATCATATTCATCATTTGGTAAAAACAAACTCATGGAACAAAGAAATTAAACTTCCCAGCAATTCACCTAAATTAGGTGAATTGCAAAACAAAGATTGCCAAGGTACCTAACTGTCTTTCCCTTGTAGATGACTAAACATGGAAGAAGTGTCTACAATTTGCAACAGCTGAAATGAAAAAAGTATCTGGGAGCCATCTCCAGTCCCATAAGCATTGGCAGGTAACTCCAAATGTCAGTGAGAAATCACAGTTAGTGTCACCAACATTGGAACCAATTTTCTTCCCTTCTCCATGAACAAAATCTTCTCTTCTTGCCTTTGCACTTCTTTGTAGGAAAGATGAAGCAAAACAAGCATCTGATAATAAATAACCTGTCTGGCTGGAGTGGAACAAAATCCTCATGCTCATTTCTTTCCTTCTTATTAGAGTGATCACATCATGCATGTAATATGAGAAAGGAGTAAAGCTGTTCTGCTTCCTTGGCAAAGCTCTAGCAAATTTCATAACATAATTCCAGCTTCTGTAGCAACCAGAGTCTTGCTCTGAAATCAGAGTACAACAAGGCAAGGTTTGCTTTAAGTTTCAGGAATGTAATGAGCCACCCTATGATCTTTGGGAGGAGTTGTGTTCTTTGTCGTGAGTGCACTCAATAATCCGTTGGCAGAAAGATGTCCAGTTCCTTTTGAAAGGCAGTCAACACTGCAACAGCAGAATCCAGACAGCTTCTCATCAGCATGTGATGTTCAGAATACAGTTTCATTGTGAAACAGGTGGTCTTTCTCCTCCAGAGCAGAAAGGGGAAGGAACAAAAAAAAGACAGAAAAGAGCAGAGCAGAATACTCCAGTAGGGCTTGAAATGACTGAAAATAGGTGAAAGAAATCAATCCTTCCCTCATCAAATCTGAAGCACAGGAGAGCATTGAGAAGGCTGCATGTATTCTCCGCTGTTTTGACCCGCTCATCTAGCAATCTTGTCTAAAAACATTAAGTCTTTCTTCAGAAGCAAATGGAGCCCATCAGTTCTGCAGGAGCTCCATTCATGCCCTCACTCTGTCATTCTCTTTATTTCATCCCATCAGCGAGGCTTGGACATTGCTAGACTGCATGGAGTGGCCCTCGAAACAGAACTGCCTCTTGTTTACAGACACACTGGTAAGCATTTTGATGCCAGGGCTTCACAGTGCTGTCTCTCCCATGCAGACTTTGTAGGGAGATTTCAATTTCCTGCATCTAAAATAGAAGACATCGTAACATTTTAATTAGACAAATTTGAAACCATAGTAGCCTGAACAGAACTCAATTTAATTGCTTAACTCACTGAAGTAGCCCCAATGAAAGCCACTTTTAGTAACATTGTAATGTGCTATATAACTGGCAGAGCAGACAGCAGAAGTATTGAGCATCAGTGCCTTTAAGATCACACAGCAGTGACAAGAACATACTCCCAATGCTCTTGTACAACTCCGCTGTCCTCCCCACCATAAATCAGATCAATTCAACAAGGTTACATATTTCCCATACCTCTTCCTTACGTAGCAGTAGATGATTGCAAGTATCCCACTTGTGAGTATTCCTATGCCAATCCCCACAGCAATGTAGCGCTCATAAGAATTATGCGCGTAGGAATTCAGTGTTAAATGCTCACACCTCTCTCCATTGTAACCTGCAAGGCATCTGCAAAATAAAGATACACCATGTGAAAACTATTGAGAACTTCTGCTCTCTATTTCAGAAATACATGCTGGTTTTAAGTAGCTTTAAACTATGTTGAATGAGTCTGAACTAGGAAGGGTTGGATGTGGTGCTTGGTCAGAGCCTCTTCCTCAAGACTACCAGTTGTCCCAGTCCATCTGGTTTAAAGCTAGCTCCAGTACTGCAGTCACAGCACCAAATACCATCTAAACATACCCTCATAGCAGAGGGTGTGGACGAAGAGTTGTGTGCCCTGCTGATCCTCAGCTGCTGTGATCTCCAAAGTTGTTCAGTACTTTAGAGATACTCAAGCACACCATGGTTCTGACTGGTATGGAAATAGCTGTGAAGTGATGGAGCTTCAGCTGACATCTTCAAATATCCTGGCCTCTTCACAATTCTGATGTGAGATACCATCAAGTCAACACCTCTCTCTCCCCTTTCCTTGGTATCACATTAGCACTCCAGACTTTGCCAAACTTGAAGCCTGAAAAAACTTCACTGGCACATGTAAGTTTTGCTTTGCTGAAAATTAGTCAAATTCCAATAATAACTTGTGGCAGACAAAGAAACAATGCCACTGTTGGCAGTTCTCTAAGAAAGATACTTTAAAGCAATGCTGTTTACTTGCATATGGGTTTCCTCAGTTCGCTGTGGAAAGCACAGAGCCCATTTATGCAATAACTGTGGTGTTCTTCCAGACAGGCCTGCATGAGCTTCAGGAGCCTTGGTTGCTCTGCATAGTCTGCTGTGAACACAGAAAAAGGCCATGTTACATCTAGAAAAAGTACAAAAATGAAAGCATTTGAAAGTATTTTCACAACTCAAGATGAACAGACATCTCCTGCAGAAACAAACAATATATGTTTGCTGTGATGTGTCTCTCAAGATGGTTCGCACAATGCTGATCAGAACAAACTTCTGCAACATATCAATTTGGCTTTGAGGAAGAACAAATTGCTAATAAGTTACTTCTTAATGAGGAGTGTGTATAAAAATGATATGGAAGACTCACCCTGGCTAACACTAGTATTACCCAATGTGCAATCCATCAGAAAAAACATCCCAAAACATCAGGGGTTAAGGATACAACAACAGCATATGATTATTCTCAGCATATTTCCCTGCTAGAATTCAAACAATGAATTATTTTTTTCTTCCAATCCCTAGACAAATCATTGCATTCCTGTCCCTCAGTGCTGCAGCTACAATTTCATGATGAGTGGTTCTCCGTGGTTCTATGTTAGCGGAGTGTCCAGTTACGGTTTTAAGTAATCAGCACTCCCCATGTGGCCTTTCTATGTGAGAGTAAGCCAGGGCCACAACTGTTCAGTGTTTAAACTTGAGGGCTTTAGTATTTCAGGGCACTGTCTTAGAGACGACTGATGGCGATTTCCTAACTGAGCATATGCCAACACCAGGCTTCTGCGATGACCACAAACAAAATAATATCATGCAGGAAGGTGACAAGGTCTGCTCAGTGATGAAGCAATGGGGCAGCAGCAGAAACCCTCCTTCTGACTAAGTGCTGAATCAAGCTTCAGAGATGGTACACTGAAGAACAGACTGTCAGACATGTATGCCTCCAGCCCTTCTGTGGTCAACTCGAGATGTCAAGACACATTTTTCAGGAGCAGTAAGACCAATTCCCCCATTTCCTTAACAAACTCTAGTCTGAGTCATTCCTTAGCCACAATCCATATGTGTACTCAGCTTGGTGACTTTCTGTCCTTGGCGCAGCTGCACCCCGAACATGGCAAGTGATGGTGAACAGCTGCTCTGTGCTATGACCTGCTGAGGCACTTCACAACTTCATCCATGAAGTTGGTTTGGATATCAAAGAGGTTTGATACTATCATTACTGATCCAATTGAACACCAGTGCTTTGAAAATAGTGTCCTCCAAAATCTGAGAGAGAAATCTGACTTGGAGAGACTTATAGAGGAAAAAAAAATTTCTTGGAAAAGCACAGATGGACTAGCTCCTTGTTTCCAGGGAAAGCTGTGGAAGTGGTAGAAATCAACCTATTTTGAAAATAAAGTTGTTGTTGGCTGAGAAAAAGATTAAAAGAAAAACCAAAAAGATGAACTTGTGAATTTTTACACTAGGGATAAAGCAGACCTACAGCTAGAAACAGTGCTAGAAGGTATCCACCAGATACACATTTTTGGCTGTTACAAAATAACACACGTGCTGATGGAGGAGCCAAAGGTTATGCCCTATTCTCTGTATTACACCCAGTAACAGTAATGAAGTAACAACGCTACAACTGCTAGCCTGTCCCCATCTACTAGAACCAGCATGCTGTCCCTGCTCAGAAAGCCTCATGCAGGGCAGACACACTCACAACCCTGGATCACGCTCTCTGTGAGGGAACCACCAGCAGTGATGACACATGAGCTCCAATACAGAGCTCTGGAACTCATTTGGTTGGCATGGGAGCACTGCAGACACACTCTAGAGATGCCAGTCAAGACACTGGGCTCACTGGCCAAGAGCACAATCAGGAGAGGACCAGGCCTTGCAAAGGTAGATTTAAGGAAGACAAGGCTGATCTCATGAGAAGAGATTCATGATGCTACTCAGTCCACAGGACAGTATGATGAGTATGATGCTAATTGCTGGGGAAAGTACGAGATAAAACCCAAGGCAAGAACGTCTGCAAAGAGCAGCATGCTGAGATCCAGGACGCAGGAGAACTGCAAGGGCTGATTTTCACGACGTTGCAAGTGAGAGCTTCAGGGAACAAGCCATTCACACTCATTCATGGCTCTCCTCAGCTTCCAGCACAACAGGGCCAAACCACACAGTATGAAGCAGTTCAACCTGACCCTCAAGTAAAACCTTTCACTGCCCATCCCTGCTGCTCTTCCACCAGGCTCTGAGAAGACATTTAATGCATAGTCATAGTATTGCCCTTAGGTCTCTGCCATAAAGAAAAAGAAATGGAAAAGGTGCAAATACAAGTGTCAGATATGTGGAATGTGCAGTTGCCTCTGCTCAGACTTCAGCCCAATATCTCTCCTGGTTTACACCACTTCTGCCAGGAGATGGCAGCCTCCCATCCACCCACTGCTTGGGAAAGCTGCATTTTCCTGTGGGCAGGAAAACCTCTCTTCCCTGTGGACCGTGGTGGTTAATATTGTCTTAGAAACAAAGGTCAGCCCAGAACAGAAACGTGACTAGAAAGTGCTGGAGACAAACACTTTGTTACACAGACCACAGCCTCCATAGTTGTCAGTAGAAAGAGCTTTGTCCAGTTTTGGTTGCAAGATCTGATCTTATGTGTACATGAACAAATCCTAAGTGTTAATTATTCTGACATTGCAAAAGTACAAATGATGACCTTCAAAAGAATGACGAGTCTCAAAAACAAAGATTTTCTAACCCATCCCAGAGCATGATGCTAACTCCTATCATATTATCCACCTCGATACTAAGCAAGCTGTTGAACAAACACATGTGCCTTTCAAGTCCCGTGAGGAAAGACAGACAAGCATGCTGTGTAAGCACCTGACAGCTGCCTGCAATTGAGTCACTCAAACAGATCCACCTGGCAAGATATGACACGAAGTTAAAACCTGCAGGTACCTGAAAGCCGAGGCGCGTCAACACAGACCAAGTGGCAACAAGAAGAGCGAGCCACCAAGGCCACTACAGCTCAGCCTTCAATATGATGCTCAGAGAAGAATGAGAGCATCAGAAGGGGAAGAAAGGAGTCAGATCCAGGGTCGGAACCTTCCCTACAGTCACATAGAGGAAGGCTACAAAGACCTCCCACAGCTAAAGCTGTGCCTGAAATTCTCCATTCCTGCTTAGCCAGCTCCCGGCCAAGAATCCTCTCCAACCATCATTTTCCCCTGTGAGTGATCCACCTTGAACCTCGAGTACTCTGTTCTGTTTTGGGCTTCTTACTACAAGAAGGACATCGAAGCCCTGGAGCACATTCAAAAAAGGGCAACAGAGTCATGCAGAGTCTGGTGCACAAGTCTTATGGGGAGTAGCTAAGTGAACTGTGATTGTTCTGTCTAAAAGAGGAGGCTCAGGGAATACCTTATGGCTCTCTACAGCTGCCTCAAAGGAGGTTGTGGTGAGGCGGGGATTGGCCTCTTCTCCTGGATAACTAGTGATAGGACAAAAGGAAATAGCCTCAAGCTGCACCACGGGAGATTCAGGTTGAATGTTAAAAAAAAGTTTGTTCTCCAGAAGAGTGCAGAAGTGCTGCAATGGGCTGCTCAGGGAGGTGGTTGAGGTACTATCACAGGGAGTCTTCACTTCAAGGAAAGGGTAGATGTTGTACTGAGAGACACAGTTTAGCGGGAACTAATGGGGATAGCTAGATGGTTGGATTGGATGGTCTCAGAGGCCCTTACCAACCTTGGTGATTCTATGACCATGGAACCTAACATTTCCTAGCCCCGGCACAGCTACACAGGACCACCTGAGGTGTAAAATAAGGAAGCAGGACATGATCTTGTAGGAGGGATGCAAATGGATTTGTTCTTCCTTGAGCACAAATGAACCTCCCACAGAAAACTGCCAGCTCCTCCAGTGAGTTCTACCCAGGCATTCAATTTCTTTGGTGATCCTTCTGGCATTTCTTTCTCATCTTCTTGCCAGATGTTTCCAAGGGAAACATTCTCTAACTAGAAGCATGGGTACCTGGTTGATTTGCACAACTGCAACTAGCAGAAATACACATGGAACAATTGTAGACATGGTTGCGCTCCTGTAAACAAAAATCTCTTATTTGTTAAAATCTGACCCATAATTCCTGCTTTCTAGAAATACTACTGGGTACTTCTGGAGTAACAACGCATATTACTAGTTCATTAAATTCCTGCGTGCTCTGAAATAACCAAATCACAGACAAATCATTAAGCCAGCATGCAAGTGTTGTACTGCTAAGTCAAACTATTGCTGTCAAAAATCAACAGCAACTTGATTTCTGTATATATATGTGTGTGTATGTTTACACTACACAAAATAATAGTGTAACATTTATAGCATACAGATGAATGCATACATATTTGTAAAACTGTACCACTGTGAGAAACTAGATACAAGAAGAGAACAGAGCACAGCAGCTTGACTTGTTACAAGAAAAATAAACAGCATGTGGATCTGCTAAGAAAACTTGCAAGACAGATGACCTAAAATTAGCACAAGATGATTCGCATGCAATATGTTCTTTTAAAAGTACAAAGACATTAATAAGTATCACAGTTCAAATCCTTTCCTCCTTTACTGACCTGCCAAAACCTCAGGTCCAGATTGCATGGCTCTCCCCAAAGCAGTGACATCATTAGCACCTGAAGTAACATCAAGAATGCAGCTGGCAGGTTAAACACAGCGCTCTGGGCTCAAATGTTGGCAGGTAAATAGCTTGAGTTCACATTTCAGTCAGAATAGAAAGAGAAAAGAGAGCTAACACTCTGAGAAGGGCTGCAGAAGCCGTGATAGCCAAGAGCAAAACTGCAACAAAGAAAAACTCCTGAGTAACAGCAATAAACGTAGCATCACTTTACATTGGTTTGCTGCATTCTCACTTGAGCACATAAAGATTCAGACTGAAGGCAGACAGAAACCAGGCATTACTGAAAAACAACCATCAAAATTCCAGGCAATCTATCCCAAACAGCCTCAAAATATCTCCTTTTACTCAGTGATTAATAAACAGAACAAAGCACAAATACCTTCAGTGTTGTTTTTCGTCCAGCTATTCCACATTTCTGTGCTGAGGGATGAAACAGTGAGAGCCGCCTCCTCACTCAGTGCCCCCATTGCTGTGTAATGCAAACAGATACTGACTGAAACAGAAAACTCAGCATGGCTATTCAAGGTTCATTTCACCCAGATAACATTTACTCATTTCGTGCACTTCTGATGCAGTGCAAAAATACAGTTTAGGAAATTCTTGCCTCAAACCTCCTTTTGTTACAGAGCTACTATTATGATTGAAGGGAAAACAAATCTGCAGAATTCCTAAATGCACATCCACTCTGTTCTCCATTCTGTTACCTATGTAACTTATGGCACAGATACCTGCAACGTACTACAAACAATGTTGCACCTATTTAACAAAGAAATTTCTCTAGGCCAGGTCTTGGTTCCATTCCATCCTTCCAAACCTTGCCCAGTTTCAAAAAGTAGTGAAACAAATCTGCTTCACATTGCCATGGTTCCCACCCCTACTTATATATACTATATATAGCTTATTTCAGAAAGACTAAACTCTTCCTTAGGATAGCCCAGTATACCACGACATGGAAAAGCCCCTCCAAACCCACCTTTCAGCAAAATGTAGATGAGCATTCCAAATGCCATGGCAAGCAGCTGCTTTAACACCTTTGCAACCCTCCTTCGCCGGTGCTCGTTGGCTCCACTTATCTGTGCTGCTGTGTTTTCTCTTGCACTTATACGCCACGAAGCGTCATTTGCTGCTCTCACCAATCAAAAAAAGGTGCGTCTGGCAGCAAGCTCAGCCCTTAGGGCAACCACACATTTATTTAGGAAACTGCTATTATCTAGCACTGGGATCGGGTTTTCTCTTGAAACCCCAGTTTCCTATTACCCGTGGGCATTGTTGTGCATGCAGAGATGTAGTTTTAGAGAGACCTGGCATCTGACAGAGCAGATCAATGATATATGGCAAAACCAGAAGGTTGCAAAACAAACAATATCGTGAAAAATGAGATCTTTGGTCCCTCGGTGATAAAGCCTTACACTACTTCCAGGGGGGTGGTCAGCATTCAGCCTGTTGCTTCAGGTACCAGGAGCCAGGGTCCAGTCCTTGCTGTGCTCTAGTTCCTCCTGCACTTCAGCTCCTCCTCATCCAGAAAAGGAACGGTGAGAACAGCCGTGCTGAGACTGAGAAGTGATCAGACAGAGATAACGGTGATATTCCCCATCAGTGACTGCCAGCAAAAGGCTTTGATCGCAGCTGGAGCTGTGCAAGGGTGGCCACCTGGAGAGCCGTGCAGATACACAGTGAGAGAGATCATGCTTTTTACATTAAGAACCTGTAGGTCTTTAATACCTGATATACACATTTCTTAATGCCACTCTCCACAGCCCTAAAAGCTGTCAATTCCTTTGTCACAGGCAGCTCAGAACAAGCAGGACTGCTCCCTCTGCAATGTTGTTACATAGCACTGAGGCAGATCACCAGAAAGGTCCAGTTCAGTAATGGAAAAGCAGATCAACAGCCTCAAAACTCTTCACTCTCATCCCAAGAGAGCTGCTATCTTCACTTCAAGTTTCAGTTTCCCCACTGTGAGCTTCAGAAAATAAAAAACTTTTCACAACTTAATCTTTTCTTTAGCCAAAACCTAATGACAGATGCTCTAGCAACTCCGGTCAGCTTGAGTTCTCCCTCTGCACCAAGCTCTTTGGTGATGTATGGGATTCAGTGTAACCACTTCATAAGCTCAGGGAAAAAACACAAGCTGGTTATGCACACTTTAATTATGTGTTCTGATGCTCATGGGCTGCATTCCAGGAGGCTTTTCCCTTCCTTCTGTATCCTGAATGGCTGCATGCCTGCACATTGATCGAGTGCAGCCTGCGCACTCCCCACTTGCCAGGACTGGTGTTTGTGCTACCTGCAGATCCTTTGCTATCAGTTCCAAGCAGGGAGCTTCCTTTCAACATACTTCTACACAATGGGAGTTTAATCCAGTGTGAATGTGAGCAGTGGCTCTGTCGTTGGGCAATGCAGTGGGTGCGGCAAGAAGAGGGCAGCAGATGAGGCTACGGCTGTCCCCACCTGGCCTGATCCAGGCACACGAGCACTTTGCAGGCTGGAAATAAGAATCATAACCCTTCTGCAGATTGCAATGGAGAACAGATGCATTTGGCAGCTCTGAAAACAACTTGCCACTAAGCGAAACCTTGGTCCTGCTGGCTTTATGTCATAGTAACTCACTCGTGGGAGGTGAAAAGAGAAAAAGCTGAGGATGCACTATAAGCTGCTGGGAGGATATGACAGAGGCAGACTCATTCCAGTGACATAAGCAAAGTGCCTCGAGTTGTTATTCCACCAAAAATGCAGACTCTATTTTTAGCTAAAGCAAAGTAAATGAACACGGATTTGGAAAAGCAATGTAAACAGGTGAATTAAAGGTAATGAATGAACACGCAAAAGGCTCCTGTTGTTCCACTCTTTAGATAGAAAGGAAAAAAAAATCCAACCCAAACTGTATCAAAGTATCTCACAGAAAGGTTAGCAGAACAGGCAAATTTTATTCCATCTGAGCCAGTGATGGGTTAAATTATCTGAGCATTACCTGCACATGCACCTGGATACCCCTAACATTCTCATAACCCCTCATTTTGAACAGATACACGGGTGTCTGCACCATTGGTTCCATACACTTAGTAATGGATCTGTCAAATGATTCTGCAAAAAAAATGCATTTATGCAAAACTCTCAGAGCATCAGAAGAAACAAGCAGCACAGCAGCAATTCTCCATCTGTTTCTTTTTTTTTTTTTTTATTTTGGTATGCACTTTTTTTTTTTTAATAAACAGAAGTTGTATTTAGCCACACCTTTTTGTATTCTTACTTTTTTGAGTAGTCTTGAATCTACTGGCAATCACTAAAGACTCTTGATTAAAATAAAGTTACCCCAACCAAGATAAAAATATGGAGATAGCAGCCCAAAGCGACTCCCACTGGCTTCAATGGGAACCAGGGTAGGCTCTTCAAGTCAATACAGCATATGCATATTAAAAGTGGCATCCTAGCAGTAACATGACTCTGACTCTTACACTGCATGAGACTATTCTGAATTCACCTTTGGAACACCTTAGGGTACAGAAACACACTGATAATCATTCCTCTCCCATTTATATGATTTCTATTTCGTTTTACAGCAAGCATCTTATCTCACACAGTCCTCTCTAAGAAGCAAAATATTGTCAACAAATACTCACAGGGCTCAGCCTTATACCAGGAATTAAGAACCCTTCATGTTGCTTCAGAAAATAAGAGAATAAACAAATGGCTTAAATTCCAATACAAGCATTTCTACCATGGGTAAACTTTTGATTTTCTCTTCCTCTTCCCTTCCATCTTATACAAAAAGTACGTACATAGCAGCTTTAACGGCATTCTATCCGACTGAAGTCCAATCCAACCACATCATCTACCCAAAACCTTTTTGTGGCATTATGCATGAAAATACCGTCAACCAAATTCAGACACGGAAAGAAAACAATTCTGGCCTCACAACTGCGAGTACTTCATGCAAACCTCTTGCATACATTTCAGAGGAGAGTTTAGCCAATATTGAAGTACACAGGACAGCTTTAAATGTGTACTGAGCATTTGTATTCACTGCCAGAACTATTGTCTAGTAGCTGAAACAAATTCAAGCCTTTTGTTTCTTTCAGACTCCAGATCACTGTTATCTAAATGTTTTCCAACTTCAAATTACACCCAGAACATTCCACATTTTCCATAAATATCCACTATGTTGAAACCTACTTTTCATACAAATTGAGCATATCTAATGCTTAAATAATCTCATCAATAGCATGCCATTTCAAAATATACAAGCATAATTCAAGCTCTGGAATTCAAGTTCAGTTTTTCACTTCCACACACACAGCTGACCAACAACATGGTACCAACAAAGTCTGCACCATTCAATTCAGTGATGCTCACAGTAAGTCAGCAGGAGGTAACATAAAGTATTGTAACATTTTGTAAACCATCAAGTTCAATATAGTTTACATGAAAAAATAAATACAATGTAGAAATAAATATCTTTCTAGTAAAAAATAAAGGTTTTGTATAACAATAAATAGAACTTGCATTCTTCTTCTGAGACAGCCCACTTCCTCTAGTAAATGAGCTTCTTAGCAACTATCAGCGTGTTCTTCAGAAGCATTGCAACAGTCATAGGTCCCACCCCTCCTGGCACTGGAGTGATGAAGCCAGCCTTCTTCTTCACTTCTAAGAGAAAAGAGAGAAAGGAATTGACTAAGAAT